>NC_133010.1:26067599-26370629 GCF_048564905.1 Vicugna pacos | reverse complement strand
TATTTAATTTTTGTGACTCCCTTGTAAATTTTTGACTTGTGGTTACCCTTTTTTGTAAATCTATTAACCTATACCCGTTTTTAATAAACTGATAATAACATGATCTCAAACCCATCCTACTGTTAAAAAAAATTTAAAAAAGAAAGAAAAAAAATTCTGTATTTCCCTGCCTCCCTCTCCCACTCTCAGTGGTTTGTATGTCTTCTTTTATAATTTCGTGTTTTCTTTATTTGTAATTCATGAGTTATCACCTTTCCAGTTGTACGTTTCTCATTTCTGTAGCATCCTGCTGCTTTTCTATTTAGAATAGCCCTTTCAATATTTCTTTTAGCATGGGTTTAGTGTTGCTAAACTCCTGCAGCTTTTTTTTGTCTGTGAAACTCTTTATTTCTCCTTCTATCCTAAAGGATAGCCTTGCTGGATAAAGTATCCTAGGCTGCATCTTTTTTTCATTCAGGGCTTTGAATATATCTTGCCACTCCCTTCTGGCCTGTAGTGTTTGTGTAGAGAAATCAGCTGAGAGCCTTATGGGGGTTCCCTTGTAGTTCACTCTTTGCTTTTCTCTTGCTGCCTTTAGAATCATTTCTTTATCCTTGACTCTGGCCATCTTGATTATGATATGTCTTGGTGTGGGTCTATTTGGGTTCTTCCTGTTTGGGACCCTCTGAGCTTCCTGTACTTGGATATCTGATTCCTTCTTTAAGTTTGGGAAGTTTTCAGTCATGATTTCTTCAAAAACCTTTTCAATCCCCTTTGATCCTTCTTCCCCTTCTGGGACCCCTATTATGCGAAGATTGGGACGCTTTATATTATCCCATAGGTCCCTTATGCTATTATCATTATTTTTTATTTGCTTATCTTGTAGTTCTTCTGAATGGGTGCTTTCTGTTGCCCTGTCTTCTAGATCACTAATTCGTTCCTCTGCATTAACTAGTCGGCTTTGCACAGCTGTTAGATCATTCCTCATCTCTGTCATTGAGTTTTCCCATTTTGCTTGGCTCTTCTTTATAGCTTCAATTTCATTTTTGACATATTTTATTTCTCTAAGCATTATCTCTTTTAATTCCTTCAGCAATTTGATCACTCCTTTTTTGAAATCTTGATCTAGTAGGCTATCGATGTCTATTTCATTGAGCTTTCTTTCAGGGGATTCCTCTTGTTCTTTTAATTGGGAAAGGTTTCTCTGCTTCTTCATCTTGCTCATACCTCTCTGGCACTGTGGTTTATGAAGTATCAATTGTCTATTTTGGATCTTAAGGATTTTATCTATCTAATGCCTATTTAGGAATAGAACTTAGGGAAAAAAAAGAAAAAAGAAAAAAAAGAAAAGAATAAGAGAGAGAGAAAGATTTTTAAAAGAAGGGAGAAAGAGGGTTTGAAAACAATGTATAATGAATAATAGAAGAGCGGGTTGAAGCAGAGTATTAATCGGGTGGAGAAGTCCTTTTAAAACCTTAAAAAAAAAAAAAGGGGGTGGGGAGATGAATATATGTGTTTGAAGCCTGTGTCTAATCAATAACAGGACATCAAAACCCAAGAGAAATAGAAATGAATTAAGAAGTAAAAATTAAAAGAGTAATTGAAAATAGAACAGGTAAAAACAGATTAAAACAAAACAAAACAGAAACAAAAACAGAAAACAAAAAAACAAAACAAAGCAAAACAAAAACCAAAAAAAAAAAAAATAAATAAATAAATTAAAAAAAGGGGGGGTTGTCGGTGTTCTCCTGGAGTGTGTGTGCTTTTAATGTGATGTCCTTCTGTCTTCCTCCTGTTTTGGAAGCTCAGCTTGTTTTCATAGGCCCTCCGTTGGTGCCCTCTTCTGTGCTGCTCCCAGCTCCTGTCGGCAAGCAGATCGCGCCTCTCCTATCGCGGGGTCAGATGCACCTCTCCTCTGCTGCGGGCGGGCGGGTCACTGCCCTGCTACTTTAATTTTTAAAATTTAATTTGCATGGTATCAGAAAAACTGTAGAAATAGCACACAGAATCCCATAGGCCCTTCATCCAGATTCTTCAAATGTTAAAAATCTTATACTTGCTTTATTTTTTTTTAACATTTTTTATTGAGTTATAGTCATTTTACAATGTGTCAAACTCCAGTGTGCAGCACAACTTTTCAGTTACACACGAACATACATATATTCATTGTCACATTTTTTTTTCGAAGTGAGCTACCACAAGACCTTGTATGTATTTCCCTGCACTTCACCATACTTGCTTTAATTTTATTTTCTCTCTGAATTCTTTGAGGTAAGTTTTAAGCTTATTAATACTTACTCTTTTTTACCTTAAATATTTCACTATGCATTTCTCAAAACACGACAGTAATACATAGCCACAGTCTAATTAACACAATTAAGAAATTAACACACAGTATGTCATCTGGAGACGTCATTCAGATTTCACCAGTTAACCCAAAACAAAGGAAAAAAAATCTTTAGACTTGATTGAAAAATACGTAATTCATACAGATACAGAAGACGTTTCTTTTGCATAATAGCACCAGCTTCAAGGACTGTTTTGGCGGTGGGGCAGGTGGGGAGTCGGAGAGGGAAAGGATCTTTCCAGCCGTCGAGGCCAGTCCCTCGTTTTTATGAACAAAGAGTAAGTGTGGAGTCAGCGGGGCTGGTGCGGGGCTGGCTCTGAGTTCTTGCACGGCTGTGACAGGAGTTTATTAGTCTGTGTGCACTTTATGGTGATAAAGATGGAAGAGAAACACCAGGATTTTTGTGCTGTCACTGTGTGGGGTGATTTTGGATGACTTATTAGATATTTTTATGTTTTTAAAAAATTATTTTGAAGTAATCGTGTTTCTAGAGACGATGTTTCTGAAGACAATGTGAAGATTATTGTGAGGTGAAGCCACAGCGAGGACGTTGGTCACCTCAGGAGAGCTGTGTGGGGCCCTGTGACCGGGATGTCACGCAGGCAGTGTGTGTCCTTCCAGGGCGCAGGCCTCGTGAGCTCCTGTATGAGGCCTGCGGTCCAGATTTCCCGCGCTCCCCCCACAGACTGACCTGCAGTGTCCGCCCGCATGTCCCCGGCACTCTGAGGCCGAGGTGCCTGTCCCCACTTCATGTGGCCCCAGGGTTCTCGAGCCTGTTTCCTCAGAAGGAGATCGCTCTGCAGTTCCCCCGTCCGTTTCGTGTGGCTTCAGTTCCTTCCTCTCTTCCGGCCTTTCCCTCTAAGCCTAAGAAATGCTGCTCCTGAGCCTCCCTTCGTGCAAGGACATGGCCTCCCTCCCCGCTGTCTGTCTGTGCCCCGCTGCCTCTCTGGGCCACCTACGGCCAGGCCTGGGCAGGCACACCCAGGGTTCTGCGCAGATCAGTGGCCACGCTGGCATTTCCCACTTTCCATGGGCTGCAGCCTCGGCTCAGGGCCTGGCCGGACGTGCCGAGGTCCTCGCGGCGTCCTCCCTTGGGGTCTTGCCCGCAGCACGCGGTGAGTGAGCAGACTGTGGGCTTTGTCGGGACAGGCACGTGTTCCTTCTCCGGCCTGGCACCGACCGCCATCATCCAGGGCACCTCTCTCACCTGCCCTCCTGCAGCCCTTGCCCTGCCTCAGCTCCACCCACTTTCTCTCCTGCTTCCAGAATTCTCTTCCAAAAATACCACTTCCAGAAAAGCAGCTCAGTTGTCCCTTGTTTCTTGTGGCCCACGGGGCTGTTCCAGGGCTGTGTGGTACGGGATGCTGTGATCCCTGCAGACGTCTCCCGTGCGGCTGTTTTCTCAGTGGCTGGGCCTCGACCACCCCTCCTGCCTTCACACATGCCGTCTCTGCTGCTCTGGGTGTGTTTTCTTCCCTGTAGCCTCAGAAACGTTTATTGGTTCTTTCAAACACAGCTCACACTGTTTCCTCTAAAGCCTTTAAGTTCACCTCCCATCTCTGCCCGCTGAGTCCCGCGTGGACACACCTGGACTGAGACTGTGCGGCCAGCCAGCCGCTCTCATCTTCGTCCTCTCTGCCTCCAGTGTAACCTCAGGAGCAGGATCGGCCCCTTGTTCACGTGTGAATCCTCAGTACCTGCCGGGGTCGTTTCCTGGCCCCAGCAGGTGTTCAGCACACGTTTGTTATATTTAGTTGAGTCAAATGAGATGCAGGGAATAAACATTAAAACTTACTGCAGTGCTTTGGCATAGGTGATGGATGCAGTGATCCGTGGACTTGAATTTGGGAGCTGCCCTGTCCTAATCAGTGAGGTTATGGCTCTGGGGAAAACTTCTGGCCCTGGAGCTGGAAAGTGGGGAAGAAGTAAAAATCACTTACACTTGGATTTTAATGTATCCTGTGAGATAGTCAGGAAAGGTCTCTTCTAATGCTGTATAGAGGAATGTTTCCCTCGGTGTAAGCAGGTAGGTTTTAATTCTCAGCTTTTTGATATGTCATTGGAGCACAGGGGCAATACCATAATCCTAAAAAGCAGATGATTTTTAAGATATATTTAGCTTTAAATGCATTGTACGAATCTGTCTTCCTACTATTTCTTTGTAATCTTTGTATTACTAAAATTAGCATCGTATTGTCGAATCCTGACATTCTTAAATGTTAGCTTCTTCAGCTAATGCATAAAGCTTTGGTGTCTAGACTTAACAGGTGTTTACACCTCTGAACACAGAACACCTGATTTTTGGGAAAAAAAACATTATCAGTAATAGATGTAAACTACTCAATTTGTATGAATAATTTGTAATTTTTAATATTTATCTTGTCTAAATGCTTTATGTAGTGTCCTTCATTGATTTTTTGCAGTAATTCTTTTTATAATTTTCACTTTCTTTTTCCCGAACAAAGCAATGAAAGGACCAGAGACCAGGAAGCCCCCGAGGATGTCCAGATCAGGCCGGAGGACGCCCCCGCGGAGCCAGCCGCTGGTCCTCCCCGTGTTGAACTGGAAGGCACGCCGGAAGACGGTGCTGAAAGCCCTCGGAGACCTCCTGGCGAAGGAGCCACTCTGGTGGGCAGCTCTGTGCTCTGTGCTTGGTCCTCAGAGCCCCCCCAGGAGGCGGCCGGCGACGAGAAGGACAGAAAGCCTGGGCATGGCCGGTCTGCATCACGGTTGGAGGAGCCAGGCCTCCTGGACCAGGAGTACAACTCCTTCCATTTCTGGAGGACTCCTCTTCCCGAAATAGATCTTGACGTGGAGCTGGGGCAGGGCTCTGGGAGCCCCCTCAGCCCGGAGGGCCCGGGAGCAGCGCCCCAAGTCTCCGTGCCTGGCTCTGCGAGCCTCACCATGGCCACCAGGAAGGAGCTGGAGGAGCTGATCGAGAACCTGGAGCCGCACGTCGACGACCCGGACGTCAGAGGTAGGGGGCCGGCACGCGCTTCCTCTGAAGCTGGCAGGACACGTTACGGCCTGACTTTGTCCCTCAGAAAAATTGTCTTTTCAAAACTTATTTCGGGGGAGGGTAGAGCTCAGTGGTAGAGCGCATGTTTAGCATGCACGAGGCCCTGGGTTCCATCCCCAGCACCTCTGTTAAATAACTAAACCTAAACCACCCCCATCCACCTAAACAGCAACCGCCACCAAGAAAAGGTGGAATCTCAGGCATCCTCAGAGGGGAAGAGTTTTTGACCGTTGTCTTCATGTATTCTTGTCTTCATAGTGATGCCCAATCTGATTCAGGGAATCAGTGTGAGATAAGCTCGTCCCTGCGCTCCTAAGTGTAGCGTTTACAGGTGTGCGGGTTCACACGTGCTGATGTTGTCAGTCATCGAGTGTTTCACATTCGGTTTCCCGTCTGGAGCCCTGCTTTCACTGTCCAGCTCTCAGTCTCGTTGGCCTTTTTATGAACCGGCAGCTGCAGAGTTGTTAACGGGGGTGCTGGACAGAAGGGTGTGTCTTGCTGTGCAGTGGGTGCTCTCACTACTGGGTACGTCTGCAGGAGTCACCGTGGCGTCTTTGTTCTCCAGTTTTGACTTGTTCCGTTGGGTTACTCACGCCCCACCCAGATTCTGTCATTATGAATAATGGCTGTAAAGGTGGTTTTGTGTGAACATAAGCAGTTGCTCTCATTGAGTGGAATTCATGCTCTGGTCAGTCGGTGTGGGAAGTGAGGCTCTGAGCCCTGGGTCTGCGCGGGGGCCAGGGCTTCCAGGTCTGTTGGTTGGGGGCCTGTGCACTTGTGACCAGTCAGTGAAACCTGAACTGTTACCTAAAACAAGAATTTAGAAAAATCCCCAGACTGTAAGTCTTCAGCTCTTTTATCACTGTGGGTTTTTTTTTTTTTTGCCTTGTTATTCGCAAAAGCTAAAATTACTGAACTGTTAGGAATGCCCATTCTTAAAGTAGACAAAGTGACACCTTCAGGATCTTCCTAAAACACGAAAATTCTTGTGATGTTTGAACTGTGACAGGCTCACCAGTGGTTGTGAGGGCAGCTGTCACCTGTATCTGGCTTTGACTTACCATGACTTTTAAAGATTTCCTGTGGTCATTCTGCACTTAGAGGAAAACTGAATGACTTGATTAAAGGCAGACTATTACCCTAGATGGTTGAAAGTTATCTTTCTTTACCTGGCAAGGGTCGGGTCCCTTGCGGCGCCCCCCGCTTCCGTCCCCAGCAGCCAGCAGTCTGCTCTGTGACCCTGTGGTTCGCCTTCTCCAGAGACGCGCCCGTGGGGTCAGGCGCGGGGGCGCCCTGAGTCTGTGTTTGAGGTTATCCCACTGTTCTGGGTCCCAGGAGTTCACTTCTCCTTACGAGTGTTTTCAGTAGAATATCCTGTTTTTATCCCTCACGGTGGATTCTTTTCTACGAAAACCTTACAGCTTGACTTTCTTGGCTTTTTCCTCAGTTGTGGCTCTGGCTGTTGGTTTTTACCCCTGAAACCCAGGACTCTGCTCTTCATAACGATCTGATGATCTAGCAGATACGGAGGTTTGGTTTCACTTGACAAACGAGAATCTTGATCAAAACCCAGTCTTTGTGGCCCCTCCATCCCATCCTCCCAGCCCAGACAAGGAGAGCTGAGAGGAGTCACACCCAGACCGGGATGTCCATGTCTGAGGGCCGTCAGCCCTGAAGCAGTGTTCACCTTCACAGCCCTCTGCTTCCTGTTTAAATAAGTGCTGCCATCGTTTATCAATTTAAGTTTTATTCAGTTGATCAAACTGAAGTAGCTCTCGTGATTTTTCTTACAATCCTGATTTTCATGGGAAAAGATGGCTGGCTGGCGTTTCTGGGAGCCCTCGCTAGTCACACTTGCTGGTCAGTTCTCTGACACATGGTACACACACTTAATAAATATTCATTGAAATCTTGAATATGCTACTTTAAATTCTTTTTTAACAAATGAGCTAAAAAGTAATATGCATAGTTTGCTTTTTGAAAAGACTCACGTGGATGTATGAGTTTCAGAATATGACTTTGTGTTTTGGAGAAATTAACACGGTTTGACTTAAAATTGTACTGAAAGTTTACAGACTGCAAACGAGAGGTTTTAGTAGTAACACCATACTATGATTCAATCAGTTCTTTCTGATTCAGCTCTTAAACCTGCTGTGATTTAAATTCATCATGTTCTTTCTGCCCATAATGATGATACTTTGATAACATATCCATCCACTGGTGGATTCATCCAGCATTACTTAGCGGGCAGCTGTTAAGTGCCAGACCCTCTCCTGGGCACTAAATACACGCCAGGAACAAACCAGACAAAAATCCCAGCCTCAGTGAGCGTGGCAGGTGAGACTCACTTCACAAACTGTGTTCTGATGTCCTGCCGCCAAACACGGGATCTGTGCTGGGTGTGTGGCTGCAGGATTCCGGAGCCTTGATTTTGCTGAAACCCGAGGGCGTGTTGAACCCAGTGTGAATTTCAGTAACTGCCAGACTTTTCAGACCGTTAGGTGTTTTGAGTTTTTAAGGGTGTCCCTTAACTTGGGATGCATTTTTCTTTTTTAATCCTGCCACTGTGGGCAGCCATCTCCTTCAAACTGGTAGAGAATGTCTGCCTTTTTGAAAGGCAGAACTTTGACCCAGAATTGGAAATGGAGTTCTGACAGGACTAAGGTAGCTGTGTTGTGTGGCTAAGTGTTTTTCTGGTGCTTGTGCCTGAGGACGCGGGGAGGTGCCCGGGGCGTGATAGCCGGCCCCTTGGCGGGTGGCTTTCGGCCTCCAGAGCCTTGTCCATGTCCCTTTCTGTGCTGTTCGGTGGGAGATGTCCTGGGAACAGTCACCAGACTCGGGAGTTTTTCTTCACGGTCTTCCCAGTCTAACTCTGACCTCCTCCAAGCACTGATGGATTAATGACTGGGTGTGGGTGTGCGTTTCTGGTCAGGAAAGTTAAGTGTTTCCGGGAACTAGAATGAGACGGTCCTGTCAGAAAAAGGAAGCCCGTTCTCGGCTGTAGAACTGAAAAAGGTCCTACGACGTGGAGGGAGTGAGACAGAGAGCCGGTGTAAGAGGCCCCTCTTCCAGACCCTGTACGAGGGAGTGTGGGGCATGTGTCCTGACACTGAAAATCGCTGGCAGGTCCGGGGGCCGGGCTGATTCAGGATTGAACCTGAGAGCGGCCGAGTAGCGTTCACGGCACCAGTTCTGAGACGACAGGGCCCACGGAGGACGGACTTGTCTCCAGGGGGCTTGGGCCCAGCAGAAGAATTGGGTCCTTTTGGCAGCTGTGGCCAGAAAAGTCACATTGCGGATTTTTGTGACTAACCACGAGCAGAGTGTGGGGCAGACAGAAGGTGTAGCTTCGCTGGGGGGAGTGCCGTCCGGGTTCCCGGCCAACCCTGTTCTGAGCAGCGGTCAGCAGGGGCCGTGTCCTCACAGACCTGTGGTAAACGCGCTCTGACCCAGGGTTCGTGTCCGCGTTGTAAGTGCACTGCAGAAGGGATGGAGCCCGTGGTCCCAGTGGTAGGTCTGTGGGCCCCCCAGGAATCGGCTCAGGCCCACCTCCATGATCCTGTACCCGTTTTCTTGAAGGAGGTGACTTCCCAGGGGTACTCGTTTTAAACTTTTATGAACATACAGACCTCAAGACAGAGATTAATGTGGAGGAGGAGAGTCTGTCATCTGCTCAGATGAGTGACTGCAGGCTCTGATCCGTTAGTCTCTCCTGGGAAAGGTTGGAGATGCGCCAGCCCCCCCCCCATGACTCATGTGAGACAGGACACTCAGACCTGCACACATTGGGGCGGTCGGTCTTCTCGGGTGCTGTTGTGCCTTCACCGTGGAAATGTGAAGGAGTCTGCAGGGGAGAGCTGGCTTGATTAAAGGATTAGTACAAATTGCTGCTAAACTCTCTGAAGAATGAGGATGCGTTCCATGGTAACTTTTCACGGTTGACACCTTCAGTTTATTTAATAAAGAATGACCTGATTGAATAGAAAGAACCTCATCCTGTGTTTCTTGTCTTTACTTCCAGGTACCTCATGTGCTGAATTAGAATTTTAAAAATGCTACAGCACCATAATAGGTTATCCTAATAAAGTACTCACTCTGATTGCTTCTAAAATAATCTTTAAGTATGGGGGGGCACACTTTCTATTTCTAATCTTTGTACTAAATACGTTTGAAGTTAAAATTTATAAATTCTGTATTTTGAGGATCCAGGTGGATTGTTACTTCAAGTAACACTAAACAATATTTTTTGCTAACTTTCTCCTTTCCTTGTGGGGGAAGGAAGAATGTTTTACCTTAGCCTTGAATCACTGTTATGAAGAAGGTGTCATTCACAACACTGACAAAACCGTTTGCCAGACTTGAGAACTGCTTGGTGATGACATTCTGGTTTGCTTCGAGCAAGACAGTCCCCTGTGTCTGGGACAGGTCACCAGTTTCATTTTCAAGAAGAATTAGAGGACAACACAACAAATTGGGATAAGATGTTTAAATGTAACTGCCACAGAAATCTTTGTAATTACCGCTGTTTTATGTTGGCAGGTGGCTGCTCTTCTGCTAAAATAGCTTAGTAAGTAGCCCTGTCAGCCCGTTCACGCACTACCCGACATAGTTAACTCACCGAGATTGACTCCAGCACTAGATAGCGTGTCTCTTCCTACTAACGCAGAATAATGTACAGTAGTGGATAAACACATTTAATCTCACGAAAGCGTATTAGTCTCTCCTTTTTCTCTCGGGGAACTAATGCTGCACCGCAGTAGAGTTTTCCCCCAGCTTTTTGATGGCAGTGTCAAAGCATCGCATCCCACTGATCCCATAACCCTGCAGAGGGAGGGGACCGAGCGCCCCAGCTGGCGCTCACTGGCCCTCTCGTCCCGCCCACAGCGCAGGTGGACGTGCTGGCCGCCGCCCTGCGCGCCTCCAGCCTGGATGCCTGCGATGAGCCCGGCGAGGTGGCCAGGAGGAGCCCCGTGCAGGACGAGCCGGCTGCCGGCGAGCTCCCCGGCTGCGGGCTCAGCCGCGAAGCCTCCGTGCCTTTGATCAGCGATGCTGTTGAGGTAACGAGGGGCACAGGGGTCGTCAGTGAGACGGTGGAGTTGGAGGCTCTGGGGGGGAACGGCCGTGGCTCACTTCCCAGTTAGCACGTCCTCTGTCTGTCAGCAGTTGTCTCAGTTCCCCCTTCACACAAAGTAAGAGTAACCGTCCCCACCTCCCGCCTTTGTGACTCCGGTGTCCTAGAAATCCCGGGCCCGTCTCCATGACCACGTCAGCAGGGTCTGTGTTAACGGAGCTCACCGCAGTGAAATAGTCTTCCCGGAAACAAAGCCCTTTATCAAGAATCATTAACTCTTCCCTTTTCTTTTTGGAGAGGTGCTTTGTTTCTGAGTGGACCATTTCACTGCTGCGAGCAACAGTGTTCTGAGCGGAAGATCGGGACTTGAGGCCATGTTGCGGGATTATCTGGACTCTGGAGTGTGAGGGTGGGTACTGTTACCAGCGTCCCCTCCCTGTGCACGGCTGTCCCCCAGCTTCCTCCCACGCCCGCCAGGCCAGCACCGCTGGGTCTCGGCCCTTCTCATCCCTTGTTGATGTAAATGGAGCCAGAACACACTGCTGGCTGCCAGAGTCGGGTGGCTGCAGGTCAGGGCAGCTCGAGCAGTCAGCTCAGGGAGCAGTGTCCACGTGCGCGTAGGGGCACACGAGGGCCCCAGGCGTTGGTGGATTTGGAGCTTGTTTTCTGTCAGATGACATGTGGCACAGTTAGAGGGCTCGAGTGATACCAGGGCTGCAGAGGAAACCTAACCACTGAGCATCGTTGCAAATTTGAGTGCAATGCCTCTGTGTTTTAGAAGGTGTTTTGTGTTCATTTGAGGTTTTTTGGGGGGTGCAGGGGCTGTTAATAAAATGTACTTGTGCAATTAGTGGTAGCCGGGATAGAAAAGAACAGAACAGAAACTGCAGGTGCTGCTGCACGGCTGTTAGAGCAGTTGACTCTCTCTGGCTAAATGCTGTTTTGTTAATGAACAATTTTAGATTTGGGGGCCTTTTCAAAATTACTTCTGAGTTTAGTTTTGAATTACATTCATTTTGGAATTTATTTTCATATGTTTAGCAACCTATTGTGCATGTTTGAAGGCAGGGGATGTTTTTATGTGGTCTTAGGTGTGTTTTAAATGTTTAAAAGCACAAAGAATTTGTACGTATTCGTATCTCTTGGCCGTCTTGAAAGGTGAGTGACTGAGCAGTGTAGTTTGGATGCAGGAAGCCGACAGGACGGTCCTTTAGTGCCTGTGTGTCCCGACAGGACGTGGACTCCGCCCTCTGCTACATGCGCCACGATCCGGACTTGGGCAGCGACGGCGGTTTCAGCCCCGACGAGGAGAGGAGACCCAGAGTCCAGGTGAGCAGCCGGGACGCCGTGTCCTGTGTGGCTGTGGTCGTTTCCATGTTTAAACCCGTTTCTCACCAGGTTTGGCCCTGCTTCACATAGGCTTTTCACCACTTACTTGTAAACGTATCTTCGAGCCACTACGTATGGTCTCATCCCTTCAATGGAGCTCTGCTTTATTTATTTTTTAAATAATGCGTTTACAGAGCCCAGAATTCAGCTCCTGCTCAGCTTCTCCTCCCACTTGCCCTTTCCCCAGCTGTACCGTGAGTGCGGCTCCTTCCTTGCTGTGTTCCACCTGCCTGAGTAAGACCGCGTGTGTCCTCGTGCTCCTGCAGAGGGTTAAGATGCACGTGCACTTCACGTCCTGTAGAGAACTGCTGGGTCTCCCTCTCAAGGCGGTGGCGGCGGTGGCGTTAGAGTCCTTGCTGGTGATTGCGCAGAGGGGCCCGTTGTCCCTCTGCCGCTGGGGCTCGTCGGCTCCGCCCTCCACCCCGGCTGCAGGTGCGGGCTCGCGTCAGCCCTGCGGACCGCCCTCAGAGCGCTTCCGTTCCAGGTGCCCCGTGCCGTCCTTGTCCCGGAGATGCTTTTCTTTGCTGACGGGGGTATTTCTGTCCGCCTGGTTTCTTCTTGCAGTGACTGGATTCCTGAGACTGAGATTGGTTTCTCTCTGCTGTTTGAGATGCTGCGTTAACTCCGTGCGCCGAAGATGAGTGACCCTAACTTGTGTCCCCACCGCCCCTCCCCTAGGATGTGGTACCTCAGGCTCTGCTGGACCAGTACCTGTCCATGACCGACCCCTCCCGGGCCCAGACAGTCGACACGGAGATCGCCAAGCACTGCGCCTACAGCCTGCCGGGCGTGGCCCTGACCCTGGGCCGGCAGAACTGGCACTGCCTGCGGGAGACCTACGAGACGCTGGCCTCGGACATGCAGGTGGGGGGGGCAGGCCCGGGGGACCTACGAGACGCTGGCCTCGGACATGCAGGTGGGGGGGGCAGGCCCGGGGGACCTACGAGACGCTGGCCTCGGACATGCAGGTGGGGGAGGGGCAGGCCCGGGGGACCTACGAGACGCTGGCCTCGGACATGCGGGGGGGGGGGCAGGCCCGGGGGACCTACGAGACGCTGGCCTCGGACATGCAGGTGGGGGGACGGCCGGGCCCCAAGGCCACGGGGTAGGCGCACGTTTGCCTCCCCGAACGTGGCAGCGTTTCTGCTCATGGTCCAGCTCTAGCCTGGGCTCCGAGGTGACAGCAGGGAACTCTCCCTGTAAGGCCGCGGCCCACAGTTCTCCTGTCCCTTCCCCATCCCAGTATCCTGCCTTCTTTTTTGGTCTGGAAATGACCATCATGTTGGCAGGCCTGCGTTCCTAACTCACGGATGTGCTGCTGTTTGGAGTTTAAGTATAGATTCATTCTTGAGAGTATGGGATTTAATTTCCCCCCTGAAACAGTGTCGGAAACACTTAATTCAGTGACACTTTCAAACTTTAGTACAACTGCGGTCGTGTGAGCCTGCCAAGCTCTGGTGTCACAGGGTGTGCATGTGTGTGCGCACACGTATGTCCCCGCCGCCACCACCTCTGAGAGACAAGAAGTGGGAAACGTTGACCCTGGGTCGTTTGTCTGGGCCGTGGCCTTTTTGCGGCTCCTCCTTGACGTGGCCAGCTTCCCGTCCCTGCCCTTAGATCTGGTCACCACGCTCCAGAATGCTGTCCCTCTCGCCTCGGTGACCTTCACCTCTCGGTTACTGGAATGCAGGCCGCTTAGACTAATCTATACGGCGCTTTGACGGATCACCCCCTAAATGTATTAGTTGACTGAGCAAGTGGAAAGTGGAGGGTAACCCTGGGCGCACGGTCTCACCCCTCCTCTGAGCTCGGAGGACTTTACACCGGCTCGGCCCCCGGGGTGGGATGGGGCGTGGGACCCACTGGCCTGACGTCCATCTGGGCTCCACATTCCGTTAACGTTTTCCGTCCCTACTCAGGTTCCTGGGACTCTGGGTGGCCAGCAGGGCTTTGCCCTGGACATGGGAGAGCATTTTGTTTCAAGAACAGGTTCTCGTGCTTGGGGGCAGGAAGAAAGAGAAAGCCTTTGTCCTAAACAGCTTCTCCACCAGTAAAGTTTTAAGCTAAATAATAGAGTAAAATATTAAAAATTCAGGGCATGAGAAGAAAAAGATGGTTTTTGACATCAAGTTTCCTGTGAACGCAATGCATTTCTGTTCAGGGGTTCTTTTTCAGGGCCATCTGCAGGAAACTATCCTGTTCTTGTATTTCTTTGATTTCCAGTTCCTTGAAAACAAGTTTTGTTGTTGTTTTTAACCCAGGGTGGTCTGTGCTGGGGTGGGGAGGGGGTAGGGGGAGGAGCCAGGGCAGCGAGGAGCTTGGCGCCCAGTGCTGAGAGCTTCGCAGACCTCCCCATGTGATCCCCTGGCTGTCCTTCTTCCAGAAAGGAAGGCAGACATTCTGTGCAGGGATTTTAATTTTTTCTGCCAGTTTTTGATACAAAGCAGGCGTTTAGAACTTGACCTCTGTTACTACTTTTATTCTGATTTGACTTGAGATTAGTAACATTGAGATATAAATTAGCCATGTGTACTATGTAAAAGCAAAGGCACCCAGGCTCTGTGTCCGCTTACTCACAGTTGTCTCTCTCCCGCAGTGGAAGGTTCGGAGAACCCTGGCCTTCTCCATCCACGAGCTCGCCGTCATCCTGGGGGATCAGCTGACGGCAGCAGATCTGGTTCCAATTTTCAATGGATTCTTGAAAGACCTCGATGAAGTCAGGATAGGTGTCCTGAAACACCTGCATGATTTTCTAAAGGTAACCCTTAAGTTCTTTGCATGATAAACACTAAAATTCCACTGTAGATGTAAAAATTTGGCTTTGTGTCACCATCACGATAGGCTTCTGTGTGGTCTGTGTAGGGAAATGTAGCTGTGAATTTGGTTGTGAGATTCACTTTGACTAGAATGGGACTGGTTATTTTTTTTTTGTTTCAGTGGTGTCACTTTAATGTTTAATTTAAAAATAGTCACCCTGAATTTCATTTTTAAACGATGTTAGATCGTGAGCACCAGTATTTGCATGTTTTTTCCCACAGTCATTGAACTAAATACACGTAAGAGGTTTTATGGACCTGGCGCTTCACGTTTTGCTATGTTTATGCTACTGAGTTGCCCTCACCCCTCTGGTGTGGGGTCTGAGGCGGACAGCTCTGATTTTGCAAACTGTTTAATCCTAGAATACCGCTGTAGTTACCATGTGGTTACATTTTACAAAGATCGTGCTTTCTCTGACTGCCCAAGGAGTGTCCCCTGGACTCAGAATCCGGTGGGGAGCTGCATGTTGAATGTAAAACCAGTCCCGTCTCTGTGATCCTCCTACACCTAGAGCAGGCCCCTGGCTCCCGTCTTTAACGTCATGGGCGTTTTTGAGGAGGTCTGGCCAGTTCTGCGGAGTGCCCCCAACCCGCATTTGGAATCACCTGCTCTGTTATGTGCAGAGTTCAGGTAAAACAGGAGTTCTTCTCAGGAACGCTGCTTCTGGACACAGGTGGCAGCTGTTTTCCTGGATGGGCGGCGTTAGGGTGATGATGTCCGCTCCCGGTGGTGGGCGGCGTGGAGCGGCCCCGTAGCAGTGGCCTTGCCCACTGTCTCCGTCCAGGCTCACGACCCCTCGGTGGGCGATGCTTTCATACCCTGTGAACGGCTCCCCCCGAGTCCTTTGCCCAGTGCTTTTGTGTTTGTACCTGTTTCTTTCCTGAGTCGGTTGTTACCTT
The DNA here is from genome assembly GCF_048564905.1 of Vicugna pacos. Classification (NCBI taxonomy): domain Eukaryota; kingdom Metazoa; phylum Chordata; class Mammalia; order Artiodactyla; family Camelidae; genus Vicugna; species Vicugna pacos. The sequence continues at coordinate 26,355,108 of NC_133010.1, read as the reverse complement.
GTAGGTTGTAAAATAGTGATTTTCTGGGTTTGTAACTCCTGTATTTATTAGTTGGTGTCTCATGTAAAGATAACCTTTCCCCTTTCTCCCTCTACCTTTTTAGAAGTGTTTTTAGTATCATTGTGGACTTTAGATTTACTTTTTTAATCCATTTGTGTCGTTTGTTATGCACATCAAATTTGGTGAGTAGGAGCCCCTGAAAGCCAGCTCCTGCGTCCCTTCGCTCTGCCCCTGGTTTCTAGCACACCCCTCCTGTCCCGCCCCGGCCGGAGGCCCGAGACCTTCGGGGAAGCCAGGGTCCAGGCACCGGGCGGCCCCCCAGGTGCCACTCCTCCTGGGCTTTTCCAGAGACGGACAGGAGGAGGGGATTTGGGGTTTGGGTCTTTTTTTTTTAATTACTGATTTTTTTTAATTGTTGAGTTCATATTGATATCTCCACTTCTGATCCAGTACCATTTCCTCTCCTTTTTTCTCTTGTGGTAAAAACTCTGTTTTTAGCAGCATTAGCTCACGCGGTCATTTGCTCAGCTCTTATGCAGCACACGTGGGACAGGTTCCGAACTCCTCCACCAGGAATGATACTGACATGAGAGCACGCCTGCTCTAGGTTCCCTCCTGCACTTCCTGCCATTAGAACGTGTTCCATGAAGACATGTGCTCAGAACAGCAAGTTCAGACTTAGACTTTTTCCTGTGTGATCTTACCTGTTTGATGGATCCTGTGTATATCAGCTTTTGGGGCTCCCCCCAGTTGACTTAAACCTACTTTTAAATGTTTGTAGAACAACTAATTAGAGGGGTAAATTCCTTTTTGTTTTCTTCACTCATTGAGCACCTACTGTGTGCCTTCACAGTGCCGCCTGCTGGGCTCATGTGTCTGAGCAAGAGCACAGCCGCTATGTCCAGAGAGTCTGATGACTCGGACTTCGTGGGAGTAAAGAGGACGAGGGTTCTGGCCAAGCTGTGCCCAAGGGCTAGGGACACTAGAGTCCGGGGGACACACAGTGGCCCAGGAAGCAAATGTGTCAAAGCGGATAATGCCTGGACTATCGGGAAAATGAACTTAATACCAGTTTTTAAAACAAGTACATGTACCTACTGCAGCCATTGTCCTGCAGAAGAGCCGTGTGGTTTGCCATCACTTTTGAGCAGTCTGGGAGAGAAGCATCTGCGCCTTGCCCAGTGACGGCTCTCGTGTTGTCCCTTCAGCTCCTTCATGTTGACAAGAGACGAGAGTACCTGTACCAGCTGCAGGAGTTTCTGGTGACGGACAACAGCAGGAACTGGCGCTTCCGGGCGGAGCTGGCTGAGTGAGTGCTGCTGCAGGGGGCGGGGGGCGGCCCCTGCATTTTGCCTTCCGGCTCTGTCCTTGCTCGGGGTGGCTCCAGGCCCGTCCAGGTCCTGTCCCTCTGACACTCACTGTGCTGCAGCCTCACGTGCGCACAGCCGCTCCTGCCCCTGCTCACACTCGGCATTCGGCAGCACAGCATCACTGCGGGGGTTCTGGAGCATCCCATCACCCCAAAGGGAGACCCTTGCCCTTTAGGCGGTCGCTCCCCCTCCCTCCGCGGTCGGTCTGCTCTGTGTCTCTTGCTGTTCTGGGCCCTGCGTGTAAGTGGAGTCGCGTCCCACGCGGGCTTTTGTGGGACCTCCTCTCCGGTCCCCGTGTGCGCTGCCGGCGCACCTGTCATGCCTGCGGCTGGGCGGTGCCGCCCCGCGCGGCCGTGCAGCGTCCTGGTCCACTCGCGTGGGTTGCTTCTCCCTCTTGGCTGACGTGGGCGGCACTGCCACGAACACTCACACACTAGTTCCTGTTTCGGCGTCTCTGAGGTGGATTTGTGAGGCCGTGTAGAGGGACCTCCCTGCCGGCGTGGCTGGGGCTCCCGGCCCCCACGCCCTGCACTTGCTGCTGTTCACGGCCCGGGTCACCGTGGGTGCAGAGCAGCACCCCGTCTTGGTCTGATCGAGTTTCCTGAGCGAGCAGGGAGGCTCAGCCCCTTGGTGCTGTTGACGGTTCAGATGCTTCTCTGGAGAAACGTCTTCAAGTTCTTGCCTGTTTTGTAACTGGGTTGTGTGTCTTAAATTGGGCTGTTGAATTGGAAGAGTGCTTCACAGAATGTTCTGGACCTCGCCAGCGTTTTCAGGAGCAGCGTGCTTCTGGGGGATTGGGGCTGATGGCGCTTCCTTCAGAGCCTCAAGGAGGTCACCCCTCGGGGCCGTCCTGCCTGCCCCTCGCCCGCAGGGCTGGGTTCCATGCTTGTGTGGGACTTTGGTGCCGCCTGAACACATGTCTTCCAGCCAGTTGGGGGGAGGTGGGTGGCTGGGGGCCTGGGACCCGCCGTCGTCTCCAGGTCCCTCCCAGCCCTAGATCTCAGCCTCCACGTGGAGGCCCACCAGGGAGGGGGCTCTCTGCTCCTTCCATTTGGCCTCAGTCTTTGGGACCCCTCCAGCCCCCTCTCTGCCTTGGACCCGTGCTTGGTCTCGGGCAGTGTCCTCCCCTCGGCCCCCGCTGTGTGCTGCCCTGGCCTGTGGAGGGTGAGAGGAGGGCCCCTGCCCATTTCCTGACCCCAGGCAGCGGCACAGGGCTTGTGAGGTCTGCGGTGCCCCCGGTCATTGCTTAGCCCCGCGTTGCCCCACCAGGCACTGCCTGCTGCCCGCAGGGGTCGGTGACCTCAGACACAGAGCTGGGAGGTGAAAGTCTTCCATACCCAGGGTCCTCCCTCATGGGCGCTGCCGCCTCTGCTCAGACCGCCAGGCGCTGCTGCTGGTCCCGGAGCTCTGACACATGCCGGGCTGCCTGATGCTGCCAGCACTTTATTCCATAGACAGCCGATGTGCAGACGAAGTGTCTTAGCACATCCCGGTCCCCGTGGGAGCCCGTGTCCACAGCCCCACTGAGCACAGCAGGAGATGCTCCGCCGTCTCCATCCCGTGGACGCAGAATTCGGCAGCATTTGTCTTGCCCGCATCCTGAGAGGAAGAGGGACTTCTGACCGTGCCTGGGGTTCCCAAGCTGGCGGACGTGCAGGGAGCAGGCGGCTCTGTGTGTGTTACAGACAGCGAGGACCTGGCGCTGCTGCTGAGAAGAGCAGCCTGCTTGTTTTATGTGTCCATGGTTACAGGGTGCTTCCCCTCCCTCTCTGGTTCATCTGCAGGCAGCTGATCTTGCTCCTGGAGCTGTACAGCCCCAGGGACGTCTATGACTACCTGCGCCCCATCGCCCTGAGCCTGTGCGCGGACAAGGTCTCCTCTGTCCGCTGGATCTCCTACAAGCTGGTATGACTGCCGGCTCCGGGCGGTGGGCAGGGCGGGCGACGGGCAGCAGCCAGCAATGCCCACTGAGCATGTCCTCGCAGGTCAGCGAAATGGTGCGGAAGCTGCACCGCGCGGCGCCGCCCTCCTTTGGGGTGGACCTGATCCATGAGCTGGTGGAGAACTTCGGCCGCTGCCCACGCTGGTCCGGGCGCCAGGCCTTCGTCTTCGTCTGCCAGGTGGGCGCCCAGCCAGGACCGCATGTCCCCTGTGCTGGCCTTCCTCCCTTCTGTCCCCAGGCCCCCGAGGTGGCAGAGCGTGATCCCAGCCTCCGAGGGGCAGGTGACCATGAGCAGCTCTGTGGGGACTTGGCATCCTGTGTTGAGGTCCCAAGTGCCTGGAATGTTGGCTTAAAAAGCAGTAACTAAAATCAAAAGCCCTTAACTCGTTTCTGGGAGACTTGGTTAAACCGCTGGGCAGACCAGCCAGCCTGAGGTGGTCCCCTCTGTCCCCAGACGGTCATCGAGGACGACTGCCTCCCCATGGACCAGTTTGCGCTGCACCTCATGCCGCACCTGCTGACCTTGGCCAACGACAGAGTCCCCAACGTTCGAGTGCTGCTCGCCAAGACGCTAAGACAGACTCTACTAGAAAAAGGTAGGTAGCAGTGGGCTGGGGAGAGGCGTCAGGCCAGGAGCTCACGCCCGCAGGTGGATGGGCGCTTGCAGACGGGGTCTCATGAGTTGTTACGGTCTTCCTGCCGAGGGAGGGGCTGTAATCATCACCCTTCTGTGCAGGTGGATTTTTCTTTATTCTGTTTGCTTGGCTGCAGATTATAAGCTCCTCAAATTTCGGGTTGTTCTACTTACTGTAATCACCCCGGAATGCCGATTAGTGTCACTTGAATTCATGAATGAAGCAGAGAAAGAAATTTGTAGTAGACTTCAGTGCAGGTGAATGAGTACTGCTGTTTTTTTCTCATTTAAAATTTTTAGCAGCAGTTAGAACGAAGGGCTGGAGAAGGCTGGTTTTCTGTGTGTGTGGTTTGTGTCCGGAAGCTGGCTCCTGGCACCGCGCTGCCGAGCGGCTGTCACAAGTGCGGTGCCGTAGGTTAGTGCCACCGCCGTGAGCGCCGTGAGGCTTAGTCTGTCATAAACGAGGACAGTCTTGTAATGCTGTCAGAGCGCACGTCAGCCGGAAGCGCCCGTGTTGACCGTGTTCCTGGCGGACGGGAGGCGCTGCACCGGGTTCACGTGATCTGCGCTTCCCGCCCCCAGAGTACTTCTCGGCCTCGGCCAGCTGCCACCAGGAGGCGGTGGAGCAGACCATCGTGGCCCTGCAGATGGACCGCGACAGTGATGTCAAGTACTTCGCCAGCACCCACCCTGCTGGCACCAGGATCTCCGAAGACGCCTTGAGCACGGCCTCCTCCACCTACTAGTCGCCGCGGCCGCGGGGCCCGCCTGCCGGGGGCCCGGGTCCCGCCGCGCCCCACGCGCCCGGCCGGCCGGGGCTCCGCCTGCGGACTGAAGGGCAGGTGCAAGTCGCCTGCGCCGCACCAGGGATTTTCAGAGTCGAGAGAAAGTACAGTAAACACTATGATCTTGTCTTGACTTGAAGGGAAAGTAATTTCTCAGAGGATTATAATCGTCACCGAAGCCTTAAACCCTTCCGTCTTCCTGACTGAGTAAACCTTGAATTGGCCGGGCGTGTCGCTCGTGGAGGGGACGGGAGTCCCGGGGCCCACATGGCTTTCTGCTGGCTTTACTGAAGGACCGCCTCCGTGAGCGCCCTCAGTGCAGGCGAGGAGCTGCGGGGGTGCGCCCGGCCAGCCGGCATGTGAATAGTTTCCGGCATGTGTGAACGGGGCAGGAGCGTCTGTCTGGGTTTCTCCTGGGGCTTGATGCTGGCACTAGAGTCTGACCTTAACTCCTACGCAGCACACGGCTGCGCACGGTGACGGAGCGTGGCCGAGCGCCTGTGTCCTGTGGTCTCTCATGCTGGCCATGACCTGAAGGAAACTTGTGAGCAGGTGTGCGGGGTGTTGGGCGTCGTGAGCTGGACCACGCCCGGCCCTGGGTGCACTGTGTCTCTCCGCGTGCTGCACACGCCTGCGACCCTCCGCTCCAGTCATGCTGTTGTGCACAAGTTCTCCTGTCCAGAGAAAATTTATTCCTAAGGTCTACACAGAGAGCGCTGCCCCTTTGACTGTTTTCTAGATACCTGCGAATAAATGCAATTCGTGACCTGTATTAATGATTTTAGTATAAAGGGGAAAACTAGATTAAAATATTTGTCTTTTACCTAGTTTAGTCGTTTCTTTGAAATCTGCGTCTGCCCCTGGGCGGGTTCTGCCCTTGGCAGACCCAGGCCTTGCCCTGAGGTCTTCTTACGGGAGATGCTTCCGAGCCTGAGCCCCGCCCTCTGTCTGGCTGTGACAGGGGAGCTGGCGGGGCCGCGGGAACGTGCTTTCGGGAGGAGCTGTGGGGGATACCAGCTGCTCCTCTGAGCCCAGCTTGGAAGGCGCCCGCCCTGGTGCTTCTGTGGCGTTGGTTTGTCTCCCCAGCTAGTGGGGACTTCCCAGGTTTGTAAGGGAGCAGGACCCCTTGGACCTTGGGTGGGTTTGGGAACGCACATGCTGCTTCATGTGTAAATTATTAGAACCCTCTGGTTCCTCATCCTTCTCCACAGCCCGGATTTCTGTATGCTTCTGTGTGCACCTTCCCACCAGGACAAGCGAATCAGGCCACACGCAGGTAATGGGCGGGGCTGTGGGGGCAGGGGGGCTGGGGGAGGCTGGCTGTGAAGCAGCCTCAGAGCCAAGCTTGAAGGAGGGTGTGACCTTTTTTACTGAATTCAGTCCAATTTTTGAGGTGCAGTCTCTGCTGTTAGGTTGTAACTCTTTGCCCCCCAAGTTTCAGTTCTGTAAGTTAATTAGAATTATGTACTAGTAGCTGCATTTTTTTAAAAGCAGTGGCAACAACGGTACGTTTTGGGGTGAAGAACTGGAATGTCAGGTGTGCAGGCGCACCTGTGAGCTTAGATGCACTGGCCATCCCCGCGCAGGTGTCTCCAGAGGAGCCGCCGTGGACGTGGATCCGGAGGCTGGTTCTCTCCCAGCAGTGGACACGGGAGGCGCCTGCTTGGTCAGTGGCCGAGGTGGTCCCAGTCTGAGTACTCTCGAGTGGCGTTCAAACGAACACAAGGTGGACCGTTACCTCCTGATCTCGGCTCTTCACTGAGTGGCGACTGCACACCCGAGGTCGCCCCACAGGAGGCTGCCGGGCTGCGTGCCCTCCCTTGGATGTGGGCAGAGCAGCGGCCGCCAAGTCCTGAGGACAGCGAGGGGGTTGGAGCCCGTCTAAGGTGCAGCCTCCTCATACAGAGAAAACCGGGTCCTTCCACCCGCCGGAGGCAGAGACACTGCTGACAGTCAGTGCCCGCTCTGTCAGTTCCACAGCAGAAGATGCACGTGCTGCGTCCTCAGGGTATGTAACACTGCGCTCTGATCTCACGGGTCTGGGGACTTGGGAGTGACCAAGGTGAAGAGGAGGCTGTATTTTTCAAAAATTGGAGCTTCCTGCTCAGCTGTTGTGTCCCCCACAGCCCCCTCCTCGCCTGCCTGCCTCTCCCTCCTCCTCCCCCGGGAACCCACACCGTCCCCGCCATCCCTCCCTCTCTGAACCGTGCCAGCCCCAGGCCTCCAGCCGCACTCCTGGACTCTCAGGGGCTTGGGGGTCACCTTCTGTCTGTGAGCTGTGTCCATCAGCCTTGGAGACAATCCTGTGACGCTGGACCTGTGCAGGTTTTCTATAACCCTCTAGGTTGGCGATGGCTGATCCCTAGAAGCCACTGTCCCCGCGGGTCTGCACGCCTGCCCGGTGCGGGTCCCGCTGCCCCGGTCTCCAGGGGCCGGGTGCCTGGACGTCGGTGGCCAGGCTCGGTGTGTCCTGGAAGCTCGGAGGAGGCGACCCTGACCCACAGGAGAAGAGCGGCGTCCCGGGCTCCAGATGCACGTGCTGCTTTCCGTGGGCGGGAGCGTCTGCTGTGAGCCGAGGAGGAGGAGTAGGAAGCCCACAGCAGCCCTGAGGTGACACTCCTCCCATTCAGACCAGGGCTGGAGGAGAGCGGAGACAGCTGTCCCCGGCCTCCGTCCTGTGAGCACGCGGAGAGCGCGGCCTGGGAGGGTGCGCACAGAGGGACGTTCCCCAGTGGCCTGTGCAGGTCAGGCCCCCGCCAGCTGGCATCTCCTCCCCTCCAGAAGCCCGATGGTGTTTCAGAGGAGGCTGGGGCGGGAGGGCGGCTCCCCGGTCCTCCCCCGGGTGCTCCAGAACTGGGGGGTTGCATGATCCTGGGAACGTGACTGTTTCATCCCATGGAGGTCTGACCTGGAGAAAATTCTATTTTATTTGTAAACGCAAAACTCCAAAAGCGATACATTTTGGTTAGGAACTCCACTAAATCAGCTGAATTCCTGCGTTGCTTTCCATAGAGAACTAATAGGCTGTTTCAATTTTATTATACAGAGATTTCTTTCCTTAAAAATTCTTTCCCTCGAAGGCTCGCCAGGCCTTCCACGCAGTGGTAGGTTTCCATCTGCGCGGTGTTTTACAGCTGTTAGAGGCTGATCTCTGCCAAGTCTTGTCGAGGTCACATCATGCCGATTTAAACTTGGGTTTTGCTGATCTAAATTTGGCAAGGTTTGACACTCGGAGTTTCTAGCACATAATTTTACCGTGTTGAGTTTTACTCCGATTAGCTGTGCTGTGTTCATGATGCCGACGGTTGCTGTCAACTGGATACAGACATCTCCTGGTCATACTTCCAAACGATTCACGAGAAGGCTGGGAGGAGCTCCTGGAGGTCCCCAGCTGAGCGGCCGTGCAGGCTGGGGGGCCGTGCCTCGCTGACCCCCAAGAGGTTTCCCACCAAGAGTGGTGGGGCCCCCTTCGCCCGATGCCCCTGCCAGCCTGGCACCTGGAGGAGGCCCACGTTTGGGAAGGAAGATACGGGTGCAGAGGACGCTGTGTGGCCCGTGTTGTGCATTCAGCCACTACATCAGGTCCTCCCGTCTCCCAGAAGTACCAGTGGCCAGTCTGCACAGCATGACTTAGGACCACTTGAACCGACTGCACTGTGCATAACCTGCTATTCGCTCACTGAGATGCTAAGGTAAGGGTGGGCAGACTGAAAATGAAAATACAGAAAAGGAGAGAAAGGCCAGGAAACAGTGTTATCGAGGTCACTGCTTTAGGCAAAAGGGCTAAAAACAGCCACCACCAAAACAACCCACCAGGACACCGAATTAAGTATGGATTGTGTGGACACCTCATATGCAAGTTAGTCACTGATCTGAAGTTCACGTGTGCAGGGCGTCTGCCTACGTGGCAGCCTCCCGGGGGGGCCAGCCTAAGCCACACCACTCCGCAGGGGGCTCTGTGCCCCGGAGGGGTCACCCTCGGGGCGGGGCCAGGCTGCGGGCAGCCCCCTGCTGGCGAGCCAGTGTTCACCCAGAGGGCTGACTGGAGCTTCTGTCCTGCTGCTCCGAGCGGAAGGCCGACCACAGTGGCCCTGGGTGCACTTCTTATCCCCAGGTGAGGACCTTCAGGAGGCTGCAGGCACCTCCCCACCAAGAGGCGGCTCTTGTGTCCCCGCCTCGTAGCTGGAATTTTCAGCAGCTTCTTGCCGGTTGTTGGACTTGGGGCGCTCGGTCAGACGAGAACCACACTTGTCTCTCCCCCCTGGTCCGTGTACTTGGACCCCATCGGAACTTGGGGTCCCGGCCCGGGTTGCCTGCGGATGCCACTTCCTTCCCTCCTGTCCCGGGGTGCGTGGTGCCAGTGCAGGGCTCTGAGCCCCTGTCTCCTGTCTGTCCTGCAGACGGCGCCCTTTGCGCTGAGCCCCACGTCACCAAGCCAGGACTCGGGCCCTGAACAGCCAGGAGTCGCCTGATGAGCACGCGTCAGGCCGCCTGACTGAAAGGTCCCCGCCTCCCCAGAGCAGGGACAGACATCCCTCATTCTGCTGTGCTTCACGGAGGCTTTTTTTTTTTTTTTATTAAACAAATTGAAGGTTTGTGGCAACGGGAGTAAAGCAAGTCTATTGGTACCATTTTTCCAACAGCAATTATTAAGGTATGTATTTTTTAACACAGTTGTGTCGCACACTTAATGGACTACAGTACAGTACAGTGTAAAACATAACTTTTCTACACACTGGGGAACCAGAAAATCTTTGCGCCTTGTTTTACTGTAATACTCGCTTCACTGCAGTGGAGCTGAAGCTGGTGTCTCCAAGGTCTGCCTGTGACTGTAGTAGCTCGCTCACTCGTTTGCCAGGGGTAACTGCCGTGATCCCTCTGTGCTCCTGTGAAAGTCTTTGATTTTGCGCAGCTCCTTGGAACTCCTTTTATCTGCTGGGTTAGACGCTGCCCAATTCAAATCCAGTTTTGCTCAAATACACTGAAAAGACTTAACAGTCCCTAGTTTCTCTTTGAACAGTCCTGGTGTTCGAACCTCGACGGCCCCAGGGCAGTGAGCAGCCAGGCCCCCCGGGCTTGGCGCCTCCTCTCCGGGTTCTGGCTCTGCGCCCTTCACCTCATGAGCTTTCAGACTTTATCGGAACTTTTCTTTTTCTGGACGAGGTCTGGCAATCGGCTGGAGTCAGACTGGGTCTGCCTGACTGGGTCTGCCATCGAACCAGGTCTGACTTCAGCTGGTCTGGGTCCTTGCGACCTCAGGCAAATAAAATGTTTAGGTTAAACAAGCAGGTTACTCACCGAAGATAATCCTAATTACAGTGGCTACAGAGGAGAGCTCCTAACCTGGATAAGCTGATCCACTTATGTGTTGTCCTAGGGAGAAAGGGGCCTCAGCCAGGCTCTCACGTAAAGGGTAGAGGGACACTGGTTTTTCCTCCTCGACAGTTTCTGGGGAACATGAAGACACCCCCGGGACACCCCAGTCACTGCAGAGCCTGCCGGCAGGATCCTGGGAAAACAGAAAGGCCACCGAGGGTGAGAATTCTCGCCGGAGTCAGCTCTGCCAGGTCCCCACTGCGATGGGGAGGAAGGGGAGATCAGACCACAGGTCTTTGCAGTGTGACGCGTGGCCCCGCTTCCGGTCTCCGCGGGCTGTCGACCTGTCTCTCCCAGGGACAGCTCCTGCCGCAGTGCTGGCCTCATTCTGCATCTGAGAGCTTGGCAGCCGTCGGGTTGGAGGCCCCCAGGACACACTGGGGCCCTGCTGATGGCGGCGGCTCTCAGTGGCACCGCCTGCACCGCCGGGGTGCTGAGTGCCCCCGGCGCGTGCACCGAGTGTCCTGGCCGAAAGCCTTGGAGGCTTTGTTGGTTTCAAAGATGCTCTGTGGTCAGAAGTTGGCCGAGTTAGAGGCTGATACTCAGAGCCAGATGGGGACGTTCGTGAGGCCTTCTCTCCAAAGCTTAAGTGAAACTACGTTCCCAGACGGAGAGAGAGACACTGTGAAGGTTTCGCAGGAGGACTTACTGAAACGTTCCAGAGACACACAGCTCTGTCTGGAACACGGGACTCCTGACGTCTGTCTTAGTTGGAAACCTTCCCGCTGATACAGAGGAGCCGATGGAAGGTAGCGTGGTGGGCGGCTGGGCGGCTGCCACCCGGGTCTCTGAGGGATTGAGGCGACTGTCTCGTCTCACAGAACAGTCACGCGGCCCTGGAAACAGCCCAGCCCCCGGCTGTGCTTTTCACACCCCCCAAAACCGCCTCTGCTCGTCTCAGAAGCCTTGCTGGTGCCATACGAGGTCTGGGCTTAGGGGACAGAGGTCGCGGTGCCTTCTGCTGTGGAGGCACCCTCCCCGCACCTCTCTGGGCGATGCTCGCCCGAGACAAAGGAGAGGCTGCCGAAAACTCGGGCTCTAAAGTGTCTTTAAAGTCTTCGCCAGGCATCAGTGAAAACTTGTAGCTGTCTGAGCCAGGAAACTCACTCCATCTGCCAGAAACACAATTTGGATCCAACTGTTCGTTTACAAAGTAATGAGTTTTGCACAATTGTACGTCTCACCCTAAAATTTTAAAACAGACGCTATAAAATACCTGTGTGTATATTTATGTGTATGTTATAGATGTGACTTTTTTTCCTACCTCAAAATGGTATTGCTGAAGTTATTTTGTAAACAGTTCAATTTAAGCCAATGAAATAGAGAAACAAGTTCACTTTCAGAAATAAGGAAACTAACCCAAGTGCCTCCCCGGTTCGGGTGCTCTAGGACGAGCTTCAGCTAGCTTAAGTCTGTAGTTCAGTTACAAGAGGAATGTCTTTAAAGTTACCATTGTAAAGTATAATGCTTTTCTTCTGTCTAGGTTTACTGCAAGTCAGATGCACTCACGTTCTCTCTCACAGGATTTGTCAGCAAGAAAGGTGACTTCAGATTATTGTTTGTCTTGTGAAATTTTCATGACTAAACATGATTGTTAAGAACAGTGAATTAAATAGACGTAAGATAACAGTTTACTTAAACTTTTCAACAATGATACTTTATGGTATGTCCACTTAAAAACAGTTTCCAAAACTTTTTTGGTAACGTGAAGCCTTTAAGTTACACTGAGAAGTTAAGTGATGGGTATTCACTGAATATCCAGGTCATTTCCAAGACGGGTGCTGAGACCTTCATCACCACACGTTTCTCCACCTTCGGCTTCCTTATATAGAGAAACCAGAAATACTGCAGTCTGTTAGTAAATACGTTTTGTGCCACTGGAAAACTTAATGAGGATAAATATGCTTCCAGAAATCAAAATGTGTTTATAGACTCTCCAGCCCACAGAATGCTGGTGTTAACTGGGGATTAAGGGTTCTAATCTCTGTGTGATTAACTGTTAACTGTTCTGTTAAACAAAGTTCTCTTAGGTTATTGGTCTGCTCTTAATAAGGCGTTGTAGAGTTTTTGTTTTACTTTTTAAATTTGGACAGCAAAATTTTGTGTGTTACCACAATAACTGTGCTTCACACTCTATCAGCCTTTGATGACTCAAGGACATCCAGTCTTCTCAATGTTAAGAGCACTGACTTCTGCTTGCCTTCTGTATGTGCCTTTAGTATCTGCTGCTGTCACTTTGGTGAGACAATTAAGTATTACTCCATGATGATCTGTGATCCTGTTCCATCAAATGTTCAACCTTCTTGACATTGTCTCAAAATAAAATTAGATAGTCTTTTTAACCTCAGAGTAACTTCGAGGTTTCCCAGGGGGCTCCTGGAAAATCCCAAAGCATTTGCCTCTCATCTTGTAAAAGAGAGATGTTCGATTATGTTTATTTGGTGTGTTAAAATATGTAGGGGAAACTGTTGAATAAGAAATGATAAACCTTCTTAGGTTATGTATGTATGAATCATGTATTTCTAACACAGGTATTCCAGAAATTGTCTTAAGTTTCTGAAATTTACCAGCACTCTTGCTGTTCAGTTATCATCCTGAAGTATTGCATGCCACAGAAACAACTGTTTCCTTCCTTCCCAAATGAACTCTCACCAGCTCTGTGACCACGGGCCTTTTCAAGTCGTTCGTCATTTACAGACAGTTACTGTTTTTCTGGTGCTTCTGTGTGAGATTCATGGGAAGGACCCTGCCAGGGACTCAGCCACTGACCCCGCTGCCAGGGGACAAGGTGTTGACCTTCGCATGTGTATTTCAGAGCTGGAGGCCCCACCGGACGCCTGGTCCTGTGCAGATGCTGGGGACCAGGACTGCGTCCTCCCAAGACGTCAGACCAGGAGGACCGAGGATGTTTCTTTCCACTCCCTCCCACTCCGGCCATCCTTTCCCTCGTTCCCCGTGAAGGCCTTCTGGATTCTCCTGTCCACCTTTTGTCTTGCTCGGGCCTGGAAGGACAGTGTCATTGTCTCAGGCCATCACGCAGGTGGGTCATCTAACCCCCATGACTGCTGGACTTGCCATGAAGCTGATGGTCCTGTGGCTCCTGTCCATCCCACCTTCTCCCCGATGTCCAGGGCCCTGTGGGTCCATCTCTGGTCAACAACCCCAAACCTAGGGGCGACCACATCCAGGTTCTGTGCAAAGAAAGGAACGCAGACGGGTGACGAGAACAAAACCACCGTCCCGTCTGCAGACCCTGCAGTTTTACTGGCCTCCATGGCCATCCTCAAAACGAGGATGCCACACTCAAAACGAGTCACCTGAGCCACACTCAAAACGAGTCACCAGAAGTCTAATTCTCAGCAACTCTTCTCTGGGCCAGGAGGATGTGTCACGCGGCCGTGACCAGGAACCCCTCAGCTCGTGAAGACACTGCAGAATCTGCTGCAGCCACCAGCCCAGGCTCTGTGGCCAAAGTTGTTCTGATCAGAGGACAGCCCGTGGCTGCCTTGCAGGTGAGCAGACAGGGTCTGCTAGGATTGGCCCACGTCCTGGAAAAGTGGGAACTCAGCTCCTGAGGTCACTGAACAAGCCACTGGCTAAAGAAAGTGACTCCTTCATCAGAGTCTGTCTTTGACCTGTCTGACTCTGGTTTGGGTCTTGGGGACTACAGACCCTGGGAGTGACCCTGCTGGTAGGAAGCGGTAGTCTTGCTGGGCATGGTGTCCTTCCAGAAGCTTTAAAAGCACATTTGCAGCTGCTAACCAGCCATCAAGCGACCTCTTTGAGGCTGGAGCCTCAGAGAAGGACCAAGAACGAGCGACGTAAAAACTGTGGCCCCAGTGACCCGTGAACGCAGCACAGACTCAGGGCCAACTCCCAGACGGTGGTGGGAGCAGCTCCGATGCCTTAAATCCCGGGCATGTCTCTCAGGCTGAGCGTCTGCTCAAAAGGGAAGACTCATTAAAAACCATGACAGTGAGCCCACACGGAGTTGCTTCTGCAAAGCCCCCACGTCACCAAACTCAGACTTGAGGACGGCACCGGCTCCCTGAGGAATGCAGTCTTAAACCGGGACTCGGGACTGGCCTGACCAGCATCAGGTAGGTGACCCCCGAGACCCCTGCCGTCCGCTCTAGGGAAGTGACCACAACCAACCTTTCTGCCACAGCAGGCCCACTGGCTCACGCGGGGAGGGCAGCGGACACGGTGGCCAGGGCAGGAGGGGGCCCAGGGAGGGACTCGGCGCTGTCGCTCCTGGGCCTAGCAGTGAAACCAAGTCCTTGCCAGGCACAGGGTGTGCCACCATTTCAAAGGACATGTACAAAAAAGCGAGCAGTCCCTTTTTCCTCAAATGGCTGTTGAATTTATTTGCTTGATCAACAATGGGTCCTGGCAAAAATTAGTTAACCAACGCTGAGACAGCTGTAATGAAATACTAATTTAAAAAATTCATGACACCTTGATAGAAATTAGAGTTTACACAAAAAAGAAACCTTCAATATTGCCAGCAAATGTGAAATGAATGTAACATGACCGACAGGATGGCTGGAAGGCTTTATACACTTACATTTGACACCTGACCATATTTTCAGTCACCATAATATCTTCTCTCCAGATTTAAAAAAATAGTATGCTGATTTCTATAACAAAGCTTTTTTCGTACAAAAATCAAATAATGGCCAACAAGTCACAACAGTGCAATAGGTAGAGGGTAAAAACCGCATAGAAGAGGTGCTGAAAATAAATACAAACCAGGAGGAGAGCACAGAGCCCCGGGGGGGGGGTCTCCATCACCCTGGGTGAGGGGCTGTCTTCACAGCCGTGTACACAGACAGAGCGGCCCCCCAGACGCCCCAGGGCCCCAGGGAAGCAGGGTGGGGGGGGGTCGGGACACGGCTGCCCCCCAAGCAAAGCCGTTTCCTATTGCTCAGTCTGGTCAGCTGGGAGTCCGGCAGCGGCTTGGTGAGACGGTGTGGACTCAGGTCAGAGCGTGTCTGTCTATCGATATGGCTTATTCAGGCAGAGAGACACTTACATTCTAGCCCAGGTGAGCAGCCTACGATGACGTCCTGTTCTGAGGGGAGGTCTGAGAGCCAGAGCCTCCGGTCCAGGCGGCCACATCCCACCGAGCCCGTGGAGAGCGTCTGCTGACCAGTGGCCGCAGGAGCCGGAGAGAGGTGGCCACTGCCCCGGGGCGGCTCTGACCAACGAGGCCGCGGTGGTGACTCGGGCTCAGGGACTGTGACGGGGGCCTGTCCCAAGGAGGGTGTTGGTGGGGGGCAGGGAGGGAACCCCAGTGAGAGCCATTCTGGCCCCTCAGGAAAGGGGAGGCAGCTCCCAGCGTAGAATCTGCACCAGAGAGGTGTGAAAGGCACAAGCAGGAGTGACAGGTGAGCGGGGACCCTGGAGGGGACCACGGGCCTCGCAGAGGCGGGCGCTGTCTGCCGTGTCCGGGATCCCCCTTGAACGAGAGAAAAATCCTCATTCTGCCTTAATAAAAAAGCAAAGAAAGACGATTTTTGGTTTAAAAAGAAGCCACTCAAGGGTGAAAATAGTTACTTTAAGTTAACAAAGAAAATCTTCAGAGAAGCGGACAGCATCTGGAAGCCTCCGTGCCACGCCGGCCGCCCGCGCCTGCCCGTCCTCCCCGGGGGCCCCGAGCCCGACGCCTGCGTCCTCCATGAGGGAGGAGGAGACGCCTTTACAGCAGGTACGGCGGGGCTCTGGCCGGGGCGCAGTCAGGTGCACAGGCCTGCGGCCCGCGCGGCTCAGATGGGCGTCTCCTTCCTGTCCCTGCTGGGCGACGGCCGGGCTGGCTCCCTGCCCGCCGGGGGCGGCTCCTTGGCGGCGCCAGGCTCGGGGTCGCTGGGGGGCTCGGGCCGGGCCCGCTGCATCTGGAGCAGGCGGAGCTGCACCCGCAGCTCAATGATGGCCTCGCGCTCCTCGTGAACCGCCTGGTTCAGGTGATTGTTCTTGATCTGGAGGAAAGGAGGGTGGCGCTCACCGAAAGGACGGTGGAGAGGGGCCAGCCACCCACCCAAGAACCTGCCTTTGTTCTGGTCCAGCTGGTTGTGAGAGAAAACACGAGCACAGAATGGATCAAGGTACCAACTGCTTAAATCACAGAGGAGCAAACGCCCCTGGGAGACAAAACTGCACCCACAGAAAACAGGCTTTAATGACATCAGGTGTTATTAGTGTAAAACCTGAGCTCTGTCTCAAAAGTGATGTCCTTCCTCTTCTGGGACTGGCCCTGCTTACACCTGACCTGTGCCACCTGCTCGGACGATAGAAAACCACCAGCAGCTTTGTAACGCCTGCACCTGTCCAGCAGTCGAGGCAGCACAAAACCCCTCCAGCCCTGGCTTCCCTCCTCCCAGCCGCCCTGCTTCCTGCGCACCCGCCCTCAGCCCTGACCCTCCTCTTCCCCTTCCTGTAAACTGAGCGAGCCAGACCCAGAGGGACCGGGTCCCAGGGGGAACCAACCCGGGGCACAGGGCAGCAGGCCCGAGCATCTGCTGGGGGGAGGGCTCTCCTGTTTGGACGACCTTGTTCCATCCCCAGGGCTGTGATTCTGGAAGACGCTCTCCTACTCAGTCTGAAACATGCTTGAAAAACACACAAGAGGCCGAGGCGACCGTGAGACCTCGCTAAGGGAAGGAAGACGGGGGGAGCCCAGGTGAGGGGCTGGCCTTGCCAACGTCTCTGCTCGGTTCTGTGGGAGGATGTTGGGGGGGGTCCTGTGTGTGGAATTAAGCTTCCTCTGCTGCTCAGGGCGTGGGCCTCTTTCTGCGGCGGGCACAGCCCCTGACACCCAGCGCTACTTAATCTCCTCTGGAGTAGAAGGGGCGTCCTGCTCAAGCGGCTTTGTCGGGCTGGGGCCCCTCCCACCTGCTCTCAGGCGCAGGACCAGGACAAGCCCCGCCCGCCCGCCCCCGCGCGCTGCTCCACGCCCCGCCCCAAAGCCCCTTTCTCCGTGGTGTCCCCAGGCCCGCCTCACCTCCAGCTCCTCGTTCTGCCTCTGCAGCTCCTCCAGGATGGCCTGCAGCTCGTCCTCGTCCTCGCTCTCGCTCTCACTGTCCGAGGAGCACTCCTCCGTCTCGCTGCGGCCCTGCTGCCGGCTGCGGGGAGACGCGACCCCAGGGTCAGCAGGCGCCCTGGCCCGCTGGCGCCACCCCCTCTTCTTGACAAGGGACCCTGCCGCCCTGCGTTACCTCTGGATCTCGGCGATCTCGGCTCGGAGCCGCTCGATCTCCTCCTTCTCCGAGGCGATCTGTCGGCGCAGAAACTGCTCCATGGCGAGGAGCTCCTCCTGCTCGGTCAGGATCTCGTTCTCCTGAAAAGCACCCTTGTAAGCACGGCTGAGACCAAGTCTGGGGACGCCCGACACCGAGTTCCGGGAAAGCTCGCGGAGCCGCACACCCGAAAACACCCGGAGACTTGACGTCAGCAGAAGGTGCGCTCAGCGGTCTGGGAGGAGTGACCAGGTTTTCCTCAAGACGCAAAATGCCCCTTGGGAGCTCCCCATCCTCGTCCTGCAGAGGCTCCCTCCGAGGCGAGCACACCAGACATGCGGTCCAGGTGTCGTCGTCTGTCTCTGCTCCAGACCCTTCTGAGCACCTCCCCACCGCGCAGGAAAGGGAGGGCCCATGTGAGGGCCCAGGAGAGGTGCAGCTGGCGTCAGCATCACCTAGCAGCAGACCCTCCTCGCCACAAGCCACTGTCCTCACCTCCTGTCCCCAGAGAGAACACTTCAACAGTAAATACTGTGTGCATATTTCTAAACTGGAATTACCTAAAGGGAAAAAATCCCTACTTGTCCGGGATCCAGCCGCCCCCCAACTGAGAGAAAGACTCGAAGCAGACGGAACCTAGGAGGTGAGTTGGGGACGCTACAGGAACGAGCTGGAAGCAGCAAAGGTCCAGAGCGTTTCTTTCCAAGCAACAGGGATGCAGAGGAGAGCCTGTGATGAAACTCAAAAGCCGCTGTGATCGCGTTCTGAAGGGACCTACTCGGAGCCTCCTGGACGTGGCAGGCGTCCTCCCTACGTGATGCCTGTTCTGCGCCCTCAGTGCACCTACAGAAGTGCACGTTCCGAGACTGAGAACTCTGAAACACAGGCCTGTCTGGGCCTCCAGCCTCTCTTCAAGGGAGAGGAGTTCTCGGGCCCCGGCAGCAAAACCATGTATTTCTCAGGAGTGACAGGAAAGGACTGAGGCTGGTAAGGCTCCAGGTACCCACGTACATGAGTTTCTGGAAGCACAGACGATGCTGTCAGAGCCTAGAACTTCATTTCTTTTGGGCTAAACTCTGGGAATTTCCAGAACAGAGTAAGGCCGACTGAGATTCAGAAAGAAAGGAGCTCTTCCTCAGCTCCTGGCCAGGAACACAGGAGGCCCTCGAGAGCTGTGCGCCAAGTCCGCGAGTGGGCGGTAAAGCAACTCACCTCCAACAACTGACTGATCTGCAAAGAATAAAGTCAGAATGCCTGAAAGGTGTTACCAGCAACCACCACCAGCTAAAATCTCCATCATCACATTTCAAGGGCCTCAAACTTAGTGCCGTCAGGAAGGATGTTGTCAAATGTAAGTCCAATCTCATTAATACGGAACACGCACAACTAAATTGTAACTTAAGGAAAACACCTCTAACTCGGCCCTGGGGGAAGGAAAAGGAGAGAAGGGGGGCGTCCAGAACCGTGTCCAGGCAGAAGCGGCCATGCAGCACAGAAGGGAACGCCAAGTGC
Organism: Vicugna pacos; assembly: GCF_048564905.1. Lineage (NCBI taxonomy): Eukaryota > Metazoa > Chordata > Mammalia > Artiodactyla > Camelidae > Vicugna > Vicugna pacos. The sequence goes on along the minus strand of NC_133010.1, from coordinate 26,336,254 downwards.
AAGGCCGTCCCTCTGCAACCTCCAAGCCGTCTGAGAAGGCTGGCTAGAAGATTCACACCCCCTGCAGCTGAGCTGCTCAGACTGTAAGCTGACCATTAGGAGCCTTGCGACATTATCATTCAGCCACGAGAAAGGCAGTCCTGCCGTTCAGGGCAGCATGGCTGGACCTGGCGGACCTCACGCCAAGTGAGCTGAGCCAGACAGGAAAGGCAAGTGCCCACACGCTCTCCCGCACTTGTGGAGTCTAAAAAAGTCAAGTCACAGAAGCAGAGAACAGAATGGCAGTTACCGGGCCTGGCGGGCAGGGGACGTACCTGTGCTGCACACCGGTTAGCAGCACCGCACGGAGCACCGAGGCACGGAAAGCGCCCGCGTGGAGCGCGACGCTGACTGGCCTGAGCGCAGCGGTCATCTCGCTGTGCAGGAAAACTGGTTCATCAGGGCGTGCACCCCAAGTATAAACTGTTTTATTTTATATGCATGTTTTTCATTTGTACTTTTCCCCTCCTTGACAGAGGCACTGGGGGGTGGAACGCCTGCACACCGAGCATGCACTCTACCACTGAGCTCTACCCCCAAGCCCCACAATTTTTAAATAAAAAAGAATCTTAGCTTACCTGGGCAAGAAGAATATTTATGACTTCTTCATTCTCATTCATTTCTTCTTTGGAAACGTCCTCTTTAGAAAGACTGGCTATCTCTTGTGCAATCTTGCTCTCGCACTCCTGTGGGGTAAGAGAGAGCGAGCTGGTCAGCCTCGTGTAGCTCACATCCTGCAGTCACCCCTCACCACTCCGGACGCCGCCGCCTCCCTTCCTAGATGTGCACCGAGGCGCAGGCAGAGGAACCGTCTGGACAGACGGGCCTCTGTTAACTGGGCTTTGAAAGTAGCCCGTGACTCTCAGTCCGGCTGCACTGTGAGGAAAATGTTCATTTCTCATTAATCTCACCATTTCTGGAAGCTTCCACATAAATCACCTTCTGTGATTTTTTTTTTTTTTATTTTAAGCATACAGGTAAACTAGTTTTGACAAAAGTATGCAGTCAAGGAACCACCACCAACCCCAATTCAGGACATTTCCGTCATCACACACGGTGCCCCGGGCTTGTCTGCCAGCTGCTGGCCCAGGTGAGCACGAACCTGCTTTCCGCTGTGGTTTCTGCCTTTTGTTCCATATAAACTGAATTAACCAGTCAGTAGTCTTTTTTCTCTGGCACACTGCTAACTTTGCAATTCATCAATTTTGTTGCTTGTGTCAGCAGTGTGCTGAGTAACACGCCACGACGTGCACGTGTCGAGTGGTGCACCCATTCATGAGCGGACGGGCACTTGGTCCTCCTCAGTCCTGAGCCACTCTGACCAGACCTGGCGTGAGCTCTGCTTGCGTTGGGTGTGTGTATGCCTTCTTCTGTCAGGTAACCACCTGGGGTGGGACTGCTGGGTCACATGGGAACCTTATGCTTAACTTGAAAAGAAACTGTTTTCCAAAATGTCTGTACCAAGAGCGGTACCAAAGGTCCGGCTGCTCCGCTCTTGTCAACACTCGCTATGTGTGACTTTGGCTGTCCTCGTGCCACCTCCGTTGTGACTGACGCTGCTGAGCGCCTTCTCAGTGCTTGTTCACCATCTGTGTGTCACCTTTGGTAAAGGGCCTGCTCAAATGTCTGCCTGAGTTGTTACTGTAACAAATGACCCTCTGGAGGGTGTTGATAATGAGGGAGGCTGTGCACGTGGGGGGAAAGGTAGGTGGGAAATCTCTACCTTTCCCTGAATTCTGCTGTGAACTTAAAACTGCTCTAAAGATATAGGAAGAAAAAAATTGGTTTGTCCTGTTGTGTTTTTTAATATATGTCAGTCCAAGTCCTGTATCAGGTAGGTGTGTGGTTTTTACAAATACTGTCACAGCCTCTGGTTTGCATGTTTATCTTAATTTAACAGTGTCGTTTGAAAAGTATGTTGTGATGAAATGTAATTTTCCAAATTCTCCTTTTATAGTTCATGGGTTTTGTGTCCTACTAAGAAGTCACTGCTTAAGCCAAAGTCAGTAAAACCTTCTCTGGCGCTTTCTTCTGGAGGTTTTTTTTAGGTCTCCACGTATGATTCATTTTGAGCTAATTTTTGTATATGTTATTGGACTCAGGCTCTTTTTTTTTTTGCACATAGATATCCAGTTGTTCCAGCACCATTTGCCGAAAAGAAGACCCTTCCCTATTCAACTGTCTTGGCATCTTTGTTGAAAATTACCTGCCCACACCACACACAAAGGCAAACTCAAAGTGGCTTAAAGACTTCAGCGTAAGACACAGTAAACCTCTCAGAAGAAAACACAGGCAAAACATTCTGACATAAATCTCAGCAGCGTTCTCCTAGGGCATCTACTCAAGCAACAGAAATAAAAGCAAAAATAAACAAATGGGACCTGATTAAACTTACAAGCTTCTGCACAGCAAAGGAAACCACAACCAAAACAAAGACAACCTACAGAATGCGAGAAAATATTTGCAAAAGATGAGCCTGACAGGGGCTTATTTGCCAGAATATATAAGCAGCTCATACAACTTAATAGGAAAAAAAACAAACAACCCAATCCAAAAATGGCCAGAAGACCTAAACAAGCAATTCTCCAACGATATATGCATGGCCAAAGGCACATGAAAAAATGCTCAATATCACTAATTATCAGAGAACCGCGAATCAAAACTACAGTGAGGTATCACCTCACACCAGTCAGAATAGACATCATTCAAAATCCATGAATGATAAATCCTGGGGAGGGTGTGGAGAAAAGGGAGCCCTTCTACACTGCTGGGGGGAATGCAGCTTGCTGCAGCCGTTGTGGAAAACAGTATGGAGATGCCTCAAAAAACTAAAAACAGACTTACCATTTATCCAGCAATCCCACTCCTGAGCATATATCCAGAAGGAACCTTCATTCAAAACGATACACGCACCGCAACGTTCACAGCAGCACTACTTACAGTAGCCAAGACATGGAAACAACCTAAACGTCCATCGACAGGTGACTGGATAAAGAAGTTGTGGTACACTGATACAATGGAATGCTACTCCACCATTAATAAAATGCCATTTGCAGCAACACAGATGGACCTGGAGATTGTCATTCTAAGAGAAGCAAGCCAGAAAGAGAAATAAATACCACATGAGATCACTTACATGAGGAATCTAAAAAAGAAAAAAAGACAGACGAACTTACTTAGAAAGAGACTCACATAGAAAACAAACCTGTGGTCACCGAGGGGTGGGGGGAAGGGAGAAGTTGGGAGTTTGAGATTTGCAGACACTAATACAAAAAAGCAGATCAACAAGTTCATGCTGTAGAGCACAGGGAACTGTATTCAATATCCTGTAGTAACTTACGGTGAGAAAGTCTGAAAAACGTGTAATGTATGTGTCAGTGAAGCACTGTGCTGTACAACAGAAACTGACTCAGCATTATAAACTGACTGTACTTCAATAAAAAAAGAAAATTAACTGCCCACGTATGTGCTGGCCTGTTTCTGCACTTTCTTTCCTCACCCAGTACCTCCTGTCTCGATTCCTTCAGCTTTAAGTCTCATATCAGCTGTCCTTTTTCAAAATTGTTCAGGCTATTCTAGGACATTTGTGTTTCCATACAGATTTTAGAAGAGCTTGTTAATTTCTACCAAAATCGCCTGTTTAGATTTTGACTGGAACTGACTCCACAGATCAGTTTGGGAAAACCTAACATATTAACAGTATTGAGATATTTACCGAATTATTTAGGTCTTTTTTCTTTTCAGGTTCAGTATCAATAGTTCATTGCTGATACACAGAGATACAATAGACATGTGTATCTGACCCTGTATAACTACAATGTTGCTAAACTCACATCCCATTTTTTATAAATTCCTTAGGCTTTTATATAGAGACAGTTATATCACCTTTATAAAGACCGATTTCTCTCCAATCCGTGTGCCTTTTTTCCCTTGTTTTATCACACAGGCTAGAACGGCCTCATCCGTGCTGAACAGAAGAGGTGAGATCAGAAATCTCCGCTTGTACACCCAATCCTAGAGGAAAGCCTTCAGACTTCCACCATCAAGTGCAACGTAAACCATAGATTTTTTGTTTTGTTTTGTTTTGTTTTGTTTTTGGTAAATGCCCTTTATCATGCTAAGAAGGCGGTGACTGAAAGTTTTTATCAGGAGTTAAATGTCAAATTCTGCCAAATGATCTTGTGGGTTTTCTTATTTTTAGTCTGTTAACATAATGAACTGTATTACTTCTATCTTTAAAAATCATTTACTCCTCAAAGTTGAAATCACCTGGACAGACCCTCTTGAGCACTTTGTGAGTGAAGGAGTAGAACTGGTGAAGGCGAGATAAGCCCTCCCTTTCTGCACTGGCTCTGGTTTGGTGTCAACTCCCCCGCCTGCACCCTGTCCTGGGTCAGAGACCCTTCATTTAGAGGCTGGTGGGCAACACCACATGGCTGGCAACCACACCAGGAGGCCCAGCTGATTAGTCACTAAACCTGATCCCAGGCTGGATCATGAAGGGAAAAATTAATTGGTTAAAAACAGACATTGGAAGCAGAAGATAGCGTGGTAGGCAGGAAAGAAGAAAGAAAAACACAGAGGCCGCCGGCTAGTCCTGCAGCACACGTGCTAACGGTCTGAGCAGCATTTCCTTCCCACAAAGCATCTCCATCTCCACACAAGTGTGAATCGTCACCCTCAAAGCAACAGACCTGTGGGCTGCCTGTCCTGTAGCAGGAGCACACGTGCGCCCCCCAGCCATCACGCCCTCACACCTGCCGACTCATGCTCCTTAGACGCGCCCTCTGGATCCTGCCGTGGACCCTGCACGCGGCTGTAAGACGCTCCAGGGACTCAGGATCTCAGCCTTGCCGTGGCCAGGGCACCAATGTCCAGTTCGCGGACCCAGGACATCGGCAGTCACATGCCACCTGCCTATCACCAGGTAAAGACCGTCCCTCCGGGTCATCAGTGCCTCCGCGTGCTTCCAGAGGACACTCAGAGGCCTCAGATTCTGCAGTGGATCATCGCCTGACTGCTGCTCATGCTTGGGAAGCTGCTCACAGGTACAGCCAAGCAGGAAATGGCAAAACATCTCTCAGTGAAACAGTCTTTAATAAACCAAACAGCTTTCTAAATTCAACGAAGCATCTCCCTGATAGCAAGCTGATCAATAACCCAGGACTGGGGACTTGAGCGAACTTCCCTTCAAAAGACATTTATATAATGTACTTTCTAAAAAGTAACTCACAGCGGTAGACAGAAGACCCCGGCGCATTCTCTCTCCCTTTTGCTATGAGCGCGATGCACCAGCAGTGAACTACTCACCTGTCTCTTAGCTTCTCTCAGTTTTCTTTTGAGGGCTGTCAGGATCCTCTGCACCTCCCACAGGCGCTCCTCTTTAGACAAGTCCTTTATCCCGCCCTGCAGGTCTCGATGTAAACAATTCAAAAGAAACTCCTAGAAAACCGTACACCACACACTGAATAGCATTCCACATCTTACCATCTTAAAATAAAACCACATGCAGTTTCTAAAGACGGAGAAGCAACTACCTCGCATTTATCATTAAAGAAACGACGTGATAGCACCGTTTCTTAAGGACACGACTGAAAAATCATTTTTGTTCTGCCTGAGCAGGGGGTCCTAATCCATCAGTTTACACTGGTTCAGGAGTAGTTAATTCACCCCCTTCCCTCAACCCATCATCAACTGATAGGAAACGGGAGCTCAGAACAGAAAAACAAGCAGGGATCTGAAACTGGTACCCAAACAAAAGGTGTAAAAATGATCAGATGTAAGTAAATTTCTTAGTCTTGAATTCCTCACTCAGCTCGGCAGACACACACACACACAACCACATGGCACTGTTCCAGCGGCAGAGTGGGAAGCACAGGACACCGTCAAATCCAGGGTCTCCAGCTTAGCAAGCAGCTGGCAGAGCTCCGTAGCTCCCCCAGATTTCAGTATTATCTGTAGCACAGTGCCGACAACGCTGCCGGTCCAGGTAAGCTAACACTTCCGGGCTGCTCCCAGGAACCCGGCATCGCCTTCGTAAGGGGCCCCAGCACGTTCCCCAACACACGGGAAGGGCCCGGGGAACGGGCCCCCTGGCGCAGGCGGCCGCGCACCTGCCTCCGGATCTCCTCCTTGATGCTCTCCTGGGCCTCGGGCAGCGTGGGCATCGTGGCCATGTTGGACCAGCGGAGAGGCTTCGTCACCTGCTTCAGCGTCACGTTCCCAAAGAGCTCTTGCACGTGTGTGAAAAACACATACAGTACACGGTTACTAATCTAAGGAGAAGAGAGATTTGGGAGGAGACTGTTAGCATCATCGTCTCCCTTCACTTAACCTGCGCCTCCTGACTAAGGGCATATCCTTTAATCCCCGGTAGTGACTAGACACGTCTGCTAATCAGTGGGCGGTTTACAGAAGAGAAGGAGAAAGTGTGAGTTAAGTCACGAGCTCGAGCCTATGAACTGGGGGGGAAAGCCAAGAAAAGGACGCAGTGGTCGATGGTCATCGGTTTGTCCCGTTTTAGCCCTAGAACGCTATGTGACATTAAATAAGGTTCAAAAATCTCGTGTTCTTTGCTTTCCAATTATTGTGAGACGCTTAACACACACAAGGATCTACTGAGGAACATGGACGCGTCAGAGCGGCTGAATGAGAAAGCATCGCCCTCCAGGCACACACTTGTTTAAATACGACACTCAGGTGCCAAGAGACCAGGATGCCGGGCGCCGGGCTAGCTGAAAAGCCAGTAAAAGAAATGACTTCCTACCTAAAACTTAATTTTACGACACCCCTGAACCTCTGTGATACCATCATCCCTGTGACCATGATACCAAGTAAGAATGTAATGTTTACCAAATTCTGAAAACCTAACTAATACGAAATTTGAGGAACATTTTGCTTACAAAATATAATTGATGAGCCATGAAAGAATCTTCAGTAAAAGAAAATACACTCATATATGTAACGGTGTTAGACCAGGTTATTATCGGTCATCGTTACATGGGCCAAAAAGAGGGCTTAAAGTAAAAAACATAACCACTGTCTCACTTTTCCGCCCTTTGTTTCTGGCCTGAGTGAAACATGAATAACTAATTAAAGGAAAGCACGTGCTCTCCGCCAGCACCAATGAAGGCCAAGAAGTAACCTCTGATCCCTGAAGTCCCCCCTCAGGCTAACCCACACGCAGACAAGCGCCGTGAGGCCCTTTCTGCCTGCGCCCCACGTGTCTGTGTGATATAATTAAGCAGTAATGCTATTTGATGAAATAACTGAAATCTTTAAAATTCTACAGATGATACTCAGTAACCTGAGAAACATAATGAAGAAGAATATAAAAACGAGTATGTGTATGTATGACTGAAACGTGATGCTGTGCACCAGAAACTGACACAACACTGTCAACTGATTATTCAATTCAAAAAAAATTCTAGAGAGGAGAGCAGAGCTCAGTGTAGGGCACAGGCTTAGCAGCCACGAGATCCCGGGTTCGGCCCCCAGTACCTCCTCTAGAAGTAAACAAACCTAATTTCCTCCCCCCACAAAATACATAACATTTTAAAAATAATCAATCAATCAATCAATCTACAGGTGAACTGTCGCCCCTCCTCTACCAATGGCAGGTCACGTCATCAGGAATGGTGACTCAGCGCCTGGACAGCGCCCAGACTCTGCGGCTCCAGCTACGAGGCTAACGTGCTCTGACCTGCAAGTCGGCACTCACTGTCCACAGCAGGAAAGAAAGAGACCGACGTTCAAACTGACCCGTCGTCTGCTTTCTGCCATTCACTGCTCTGGCTGTGACAACGACAATGTCCCCGGGCCCCCCAGGGCCAACCAGAGAGCAGGTGCACAGGGAGGGCCAGGTACCTGGACAGTCGGGCTGAGCACTATGGAGATGTTCTGGATGTTCATCTTGGTTTCCAGCTCCTTGGCGATGACGTGGTCCATGTGCACGATGAGCCAGGAGATGAGGAGCTGGTTACACTCAGGCAGCTCCCTCAGCAGGCGCTGGAACTCCTGCACCTTCTCGCCCTCAGTGCTCCTCGCACAGGCCTCCTCGAAGCGCGGCAGCAGCTCCCTGGTGAGCAGGTTCTCCGGCAGGTCCCGCAGGTACTGCTTCAGCAAACTGGCCACCGTGTTCGCGTCGTACTCCTCCAAGTTCGGGGGCTCCTCTCTGTCATAGGCCGCCTTCAGCTCATCCACCTTGGATTTAATTCCTTACAATATTCCAATTCAGAAGAAAAGAAGTATGAAAAAAAATGAAAATGTATGAAAGAGAAAAAAAATCAAACACACAGCTTCCCCACTGCCCTCGCCCCTGCGGGAGATCTGGGAAGAGTCAATCCGACAGTGACAAACCTCTGCTCATGAAGCTTTCACCTGCACAGGCTTCACACAGTTCCTCCGTATAGAAGATAATATAAAAAACTACTCTCAGGGGATGAATTTAACCAAAGCTAAGTGATAATGGAAAAACTCAATACTCAGAACAAAAGAGCAACCACAGATACATCAAGCAAATAAGCCAATCCATTCACGGAAAAAAAAATCTTGTTTTTAGTTTAAAGCTAGGTAGGTAAAAATTAAACTACAACTCAAGCATAAGACTTGCTCTGCACGAGCTGCCAGCAGCTTCTTCTAACAGTCACAAGACTGACAACATAAAATGCAACTCATTACACATAAGCACCTTCCAAAAAGTCATGGATAATTACTTCTTTATAAGTAAAAACTGTATCATACATGCAACAGGTGAGTTCACTATCTGAACAAACTTTGAAAATTATTCCCCATTAAATACCCTTCTAATTTCTATTTTTAACCTTAAATTCTTTACATGTTTTCTTTATCTGAAAGAGGGCTAGAACAGAAAAAGTGAAATCTAGGTTACTGACATCAAATTGTTTTGCTTTTCTTACTGGACAGGAACACAGACATGTTTTTCAGACATGATAAGTGCAGACTGGACTAAAGACTTAAGTTACTAATTCAGTGACAGTGATTGTTCTTGAGAATAGAAAGTTGCTTTCTCCGGTTTTTAATACTTAAAACTTTCGGCCAAGATATGGGATATATATCTACAGCAGAATACTACCCAGCCATAAAAAATAATGAAATTCTGCCATATGCAACAACATGGATGGTTGGAGGATATTATGCTAAGCAAAGTCAGTCAGACAAAGATGAATACTGTATCTACTGCTTATGTACTGAATCTAAAACATACAACAAACTAGTAAATACAACAAAAAAACAGACCCACAGATGTAGAGAACAAACTGGTGTGCTTGCCTGTGGGGAGGGGGAGGGGCACGACAAGGGTCGGGAACTGGAGGCACAGGCTGCCTGTGTAAGACACACGAGCTGCAAGGACGCACTGTGCAACGCGGGGAAGAGAGGCCAGTTTATAATGACTGTACATGGAGCATAACCTCTAAAAACTGTGAACCACTGTGTTGTACACCTGAAACTTATATAATACTGTACATCAACTGTGCCTCAAAAAATAAAGAAAGAAAATAACTTCAGGCCAATTATTGGAAACAAGCTACAAATTAAGGCTGACAGATTTAATGGTAAATGCAAACAATGTCACCTAATCTAAACAGCATTTTACAATCAACAGTGCTGACACCTGGGGTCTGACGTTCCTGATCTTCCGTAAAAACCTGTCAGAGGCATCACAGTCAGTCAGGAACTTGTCCTGCACTGACAAAATGAAAGCAGCAGCTCCAAATAGGAAAGTGACAACATGAATCTTACTTCTGCACCATCCTTATCTTGAGGCAGAAGAGTTAAGAAATAATCCCTATGTTCCTACTTTCATGAGCAAAATACGATGAGTGATAACTTTACCTGAAACTCTTGACAAGGTCATCCTCTCTCTCATACATGTTTTATAGGGAACTAATTTTCCCTCATCAGAGCCTACCCAGAAAACTGCACATGTGAACAATTAGAATTCATGTTTGGTTGTTTGGTTACTTGGAAATTGTTCTCAAAATGTTTTCTTTTTAAACGTTGGACACTTCAAATAAAGTATCCGAGGTACAGAAATAATATGTGCAGAATAAGTTTTGAAACTGGAGCTTATATATGAGTAAGTGAGAACCAAAATTCTCCAGCAGAAAACAGTATTATTAGCATTCAGAAAGAAAAGTCACAGCCATAAACTCTGACCCACAGAGTGCTGAAGGCAGCACACTGCCAGGGCCCCAGAAATAATCAAGGCAGGAGCTGGGCCTCCCAGGGGCCACCACCCAGGGGAGCCACATCAGTCTGAGTGCCCCAACACACACACACACTCACACACAAGCAGTACACAACACTGACTCCCTAAGAACGCAAACATCAAAACAGGTCACAGACAAAAGAACCCTCTGAACAAAGCTGGAAGAACTCTCTGGAGGCACTTTCACCTAAAATTTCTCTGTGCCTGTCAAATGCACTTGAGAGAAGCAGCTATCTCAGGACTGTTTAGCTCTTTGTTTTTCTTTTTTTGGAGGGGGGTAATTAGGTTTGCTTACTTATTGATGTATTTAATGGAGGTGCTGGGGATTGAGCCCAGGACCTCGCGCACGCTAGGCACACGCTCTACCACTGAGCTGTACCCTCCCCCTGGGACTGCTTAGCTCTTTAAAACTCCTGTCATCATCAATTCTTCTTAAAAGTTGAAATTTCAAATTCATTTAAATGTGTTTATTTTTATGTTACTAAGGACTTACAAATTCATATTCAGTTCCTAGTTCGTTCACTTTTTCTATAAAGTAGTAGCATTTTAGCCAGAATGTCTTCAGGGAGAACGTATTACCCATGGGCTCCTGTAAAGGTCTCCCTTACTTCCCCTCCTTTTTTAGGAAGTATAGTTGCTTTACAGGTCTCCCTTTATCTCATCAAACACGCCTGTCCTTTCTTAAGAAGCGTAAATATCGAACCTTCTACAAACGTGCCTGAACGTGCAATTAAACTGAAAAAGTCAGTCTAGTCTCCGTCTGTTCTGAACGTGTATGGTCTGACTGGAGAGCTCTGTGTGAGCAGGAGCAACGCGACCTCGCCCTCCCGCGGAGGGGTGAGAGCCGCGCGGGCCGGCTGCGCCCCCCGCCCCGCCCCGCCCCGCCCCCATCGGGGCGCGCACCTGACACCCGGTAGATGCCCTCGCACCGCATCCCGCGCCGCTCCACCTGGTCCACGCACTCGCGGAACACGGCGGGCAGCCGCACGCCGTCGCACAGCATGGTGCGCTCGGCCGCGTCCGCCAGCGGCGCCCCGAACACCGGCCGCAGGCTCGGCGCGTCGGCCGGCGGCGCCTCGGGCTCGGGGACCGGCTTCTTCTTCTTCTTCTTCTCCTTCCACTGCTTCACCACGTCCGCCGCCGTCAGGTCCTTGGACTTCTTCTCCTTGTGCTTCTCCTCTTTGGGTTTCTCTTTGATTTTAAAATCCTTCTCTTTCTTCTTAGAAAAGCTGGGCTTCTTGAAGACGTGGATCCCCTTGGAGCGCTTCATTTTGGAGGGACTCTCGGCCTCATCTCCAGAGCTGTCTTCCTGGAAGGCGGCGTAGCCTTCGGCTGCCGAAGAGACGCAGGGAGTGAGTGACATGTCTGCGGGCGCCAGGCGTCCCCTCTCAGTGCCTGAGAAGAGCACGGGGCACCGCCGGGCCGCCACAGGGCTGCTCACCCCGCGCCGGCCCGCCCGGCCCCCTGACGGGCCCTGACACAGGGCAGCGACGCGCACGGCCGGCCCTGCGACTGGCTCTCTCACCGCGTAACCGGAACTTCCGCGAACCAACTCACCGTAAGGAATCATCCAGCCGTTACTTTATTACCTGCACAGAGGCCAATGGAGAGAATTCTGTAGAACAGTCTCCTTTCATCATCCCAGTGACATCCCCTAGCTTACTTTACTTAGCCTAGATTTTTCCCGGTTTGCTCCCTGTCCCTGGGAGCAGTGTCCAACCACGCCCCGAGCCGGCCCTCCCACTTGGCCCCGGCTCGGGCCGCGCAGCCCCTTCCGCAGCCGGCCGCCGGCGGGGAGGGCAGCGCCAGGACAGCCCGGCGCTCACGCCAGTTACCCTAGACAGGTGTCCCCTTCTGCACGCCTGTAACTCTCCTATCCTCTTCTTCAGCCAGCCACCTCACAGGCTATTTTACCACAAAGATGAAAGATTCTGCATCAACGTCCCTCTAAATTAAAATGAGCCCCACACCAACCAGAACGGCAGCGGGGCTAAGGGCCTGATACCACGGCATAACTGGGGTCCTCAGACACTGCTGGTGGGGTGTCCACTGGAACAGCCACTCCGGGAATGTTCTGCAGCATCTACTGAGGCTGAAGCGAGCCTGGCCTGTGAGCCAGCAATTCCACTCCCAGGAACACACGACAGACATGCAGAACCACGTACAGTGACGGTGACGGAAGCACTGTCCCTGACAGTCCGACACTGGAAACAACCCAGATGACAAGCAGCGGTAGAGGGGAACAATGAATTCCAGTCTGTCAGTGCGATGAGACAAAATCCAGCAAGAAAAACGAACCAACCACTGCCACACGGAAAACCAGGAGGAATCCAGCCAACACAACAGTGGGCAAGAGAAACCACACACACACAGAGATCTACTTCCATGGACGAAATCCCAAAATCAGGCGGACTCCCTCTGAAGGGGCAGTAACGGGATTCCAGGGTGCTGCGAACGCCCTCCACCCACAGCCTCGGGCTAATCCCGCGGCGCGTCCGCTCTGTGCTGACTCGTCAGGCGGCACACCACCTGTGCCTTCTATCCGCACACTACACTTCAAGGACAAACCAACTGAAAAATACCATGAAACTCAAAATAAGGCAACATTAAGTCACCTGATTTGCTTTTAACAACTGAAAAGCTATGTCTAGGTGGCTCACCCTCCCTACAGAACAAGAATCATAAATGGAACGCATCGTGGCATTTGCTTAAGACACATGAACACATACTTTTCTCAGTTCCAATAAAGTGTGCCCCAGCTGGCCCACACAGCCTCGCCAACACAGCAAGATTCTACAAGGACTAAACTCGCTGTCTATTTTTCATACATTTTTTTAAATGATCTGTTTACGAAACTTCCAGCAGAAATTTTTACCATTTCCAGAAATTCGTTATTTCTATTTATGAGAGTAAGACCCTAAAATGCAAAAACTGAGACCCAGAAAAATAAAGAAAACATAACACAGGAGTCTTTGACTGGATTTGTTTCTATAGCAGAGCAGGCACCTGTGATGAGATGTTTACCTAAAACAGAGCCACAGCAAGGAGAAAACGACACTTACTCCTTTTTTCCTTTTTCTTAAATTTCCCTTTTTTCTTCCCATGGTCCTTCTCGTCATCGGACACGATGTCAGGAGGCTCGTGGAGGCCATCGTGGGGAGGCGAGGGCTCGCCCGTGCGGTAGAGGCCGGGGAACTTGGTGGGGCTGATCTCCTCCGAGCTGGGGGTGCGGGGGAGCCCTCCGCTGTGCTCTGCCCTGCGGTGTTCGCTGGGGCTGCTGGTCGGGGGCAGGAAGCACTCGGTCATGCTGCCGCCGGGACAGACCGTGCGGGGGCTTGTCTGTTACCTGTCCATCTCACCTGCACAGGGGACAGAGAGTGTCACGTCACCCGACAGGGCCACGTACGAGAGCACCAGACACACACGACACGCAATCCATCCCACGTTTACGCATCAGAAACATTCTTCACAACCCCCCATAAAAAGGCTCTTTCATTCCGCCACCTCCAGTTACGTTCGGCATCACACGCTTTGGGTCTCGGAGAGTTGGAAACGCTGGATCTCCAAGTATTAAAAAGACGAACCAAATGAAAATTAGAGTTCTCAAAGTAGAACAGAGTCCTCTCTAACAAGAACCCACCATTGAAAGGGGCTTCGTTCTGATTGCTTTCCAACATAAAATCTTAATTTTTTTTGAAGTTATGACCAAACAATGGTGAATCATAAATTAAGAAGGCTATTTCTACAACTACACATGGAGAGTTCAGCATCATAACTAAAATCGACAACAGATGAAGGTGATCAGCGTCGTGGCTCACGCAACGACAGGCCACTAGCTGCAGCAGAGCCCTGCGCTAGACAGCTCGCGGCTGAGGACAGCTACTTCATCTCGCGCTGGAGCTGTGCTGGAGGAAACAGAGGACCCCTCATTTGCTCAGTCCTACAATACACACAAAACAGACTGGACACTCAAAGGACCAATGCAAGAAGAGGTCAAGACTTGTTTGCATTTTTTTCCTCATCAGACGGATGGTACGTGGTCTAAGTATGTCTAAGCTCTGTCCAAAGGCACCTGGAGTTATCCTTCATCCTCTTTCATGTCTTTGTGATACTCATTAGAAAACGGTTAGAATCACTTGTTTCCGTTTACACTCACTTTTAAGTTTGCAGCTTTAAAAATCCAGGAGCGCGAGTGACAAGACTGATAAATGTGACCGTGAACAAAGTCTAAAGACAAGCAAACGTGAAAAAAGTTGGTAAACTGTGACAGCTGATTTCTTTAGAAAGTACTCTCACACATCAGTGAAAACAGAAACAAATCAAGAGACCTACACAAAGAATGTGAAGCAGTTCATAGAAAAACGACTAATATCCGTATGAAAACAAGGTTCAAGTACACCTACAACTTTAAAAACAGAAATTAAAACAGTCACCATTTTCCCAACATCATTCTGGCAAAGAACAAAGAAGACGTCCGGCACCCAGTGCCGTGAGGACGTGAGCTAACAGGCGCCTGGAGAACACCTGCCAACAGCAGAAGCACAGACCAGCACAGGCTTTTCTGAAAACCATCTCGGCAACATCTGTGGAAGTTCCAAGTGTGTCTCTCGGAGCGAGGAATTCCTCTTTTTAGAACCTTATCCTCCTGATACACTTTTACATGCATTCAAAGTTGCACACCTGAAAATGCCGATTTTAGTGCTGTGAAAGCAACACCAAAACCACCTAAGTGGCTACCAAAAGAAGATCAGGTAAATCATGACTTATCCAAGTACTGGAACATGAAGTCACACGGGCGATCTCTGAAATAGCCGACCGCAGCTCACCCTTGGGAGCTGTGAAAGACGAGGGAGAGGAAGATGTTTTTATTTCTTACTTTACCTCTTCACGCAGTCTGAGCCTTACCATGCCTCTTTTTATTGCTTTTATTACTATAAAAGCTGGCCTGACTGCCCTGGCGCCCGCGACGGATGAGGCCCCAGCAGAGGGTGAGGACCCGGAAACCCCGCGCTGCCCAGGGACAGAGCTTCCAGCCCTGGGGAGCCACAGCGAGCCTGAACTTCACCGAACGAAGGGGCAGACGAGAGAGGCCTCAAACAGTCCACGGTGAGTTTAAGCATAAATGGGCCAAGGTAAAACAACGAAACAACAACAACGAGAAGCTCCTGCTTCTGAGACAAGAGGACAACGGATGTAAATCTGCAAGCACTTAGGAGGGAACACTCAAACCTGTTCCTCCCGGGAGGCACAAAGAAGAGTCCTGGATTTTTCAGATTAAAACAACAACAACAGATGGACAGGCTGAAGGCAGACAGGTCAGGGACTCGGGCCCAAGGGCCAGCACAGTTCCCGGAGTTCTGTCTGCCTCTACACCCAACACTCGGAGCAGAGGAAGCCGGAACAACAACGGGCGCAAGGAGGCGACAAAGCCTGCTCTCTGCAGCCTGCGGGCCAGGGGGCTGCCCTGCAGGACAGAGAGCTTCTGGATGATGATGGTCCACTCCAGCCAGACACACAGGAGAGCAGTCCAGGCAGGCCGGCTCTGGAGTCGGGACAGACAGGCCAGAGGGACAAAACAGAAAACTCAAAGAGACTTCCATGGACAGTCAGCTGAACGTCAGCAAAGGCTCCAAAGGGACTCACGGGGGAGGAAGGTCTTCAACAAGGGGAGACGGATGACCACACAGGAAACAGGGAGGGGCAGCCCCTCACGTCACCCACAAAACATAACTCATGACATATCAGACACAAAACAGCTAAAACCCGTAAAACTTCTAAAATAATACATTTTTGAGCCCTTGGGCGAAGATTTTCCCAGACAGAACCAGAAAACATTAACTAATTAACTATAAAATTAAAAATTGACAAATTGGACTTTTGTATCCAAAGTAAAAACTTCTGCTCATCAAAAGACATCATGAAGAAAACAAACAGTGAAGGCAAAGACTTGGAGAACACATTTACTATGTGCGTATCTCACAAGACACCCAGAATGCATGAAGAACGCCCGCAACTCAGCAACAGACAGCCCAAAACGAAAAAGGGCCAAAGAGTTGAGCAATTTACAAAGGAAAATATATGACTGGTTAATAAGCCCAGAAAAAAGCTCCACATCAAAGAAAAACATCAAAGAAATGGAAATTAACACCACCATGAGCTATCAATGCGACACCATCTAGAACGGCTAAAATTTAACCAGAACAACAATTCCTAACATTTAACCACTTTGGAAAAGTATGTGGCAGTTCTTTCAGTCAAACCCTTAACATTTGACCCAGCAATTCCTCTCCTGAGTATTCACCCAAGAAATGGAAACATATATTCACAAAAAGCCATGTCTAGAGTAACTTTATTCATAACAGATAAAAACTAGGAACACCTACATTTCCAGCAACAAGACTGGATAAACATATGTGCACGTAAAAGGAACAAACTACTCAGACACAACCAAGCCAGTGAACTTAAGACAGCACAGCAGACACGGGGGATTACAGAATACATGCTGCTGTCTACATGATGTTCTCCAACAGGCAGACTCATCTCTGTCCAAACAATGCAGACCTGGGGCTGCGGGGTGGGGAAGCGGCAGGGACCGAGACAGAACCGGCCGGGTTGATGGCGCTGTTCTGTATCTTGACAGGCATGCGGGCCACATGTACGCAGACATTTGTTAAAACTTTTTTTTTAATAGAAATACAGTAAACATACAATATTATGTTAGTTTCAGGTGAACATTCACATACACTGTGAAATGATGACCGTGACAAGCCTAGTGACCATCTGCCCCCGGAGTTACTTAACTATCACTGAACGTATTCCTTACCGCAAGCTCCACCCCCGCGGCTGGCTTTTTTCACAACAGGAGCTCTGTGCCTCTTAATCCCCTTCACCTATTTCACCCACCTCCCTTCTGGCAGCCACCCATGTGTTCTCTGTATCTATGAGTCTAATCTTCATTTTGTTTTTTTTTTTAGATTCTACATATAACTGAGATCATACAGTATCTGTCTTTCTCTGACTTACTTCACTTAGCATAAAGCCCTCTAGATCCTCCCACGTTGTCAAAAAAAAAAAAACCCACTAAACCGTGCCTATCACTGAACATAAATTATACCTCAGTAAATCCCCTCAGACTGGGCGGAAAGCCACAGATGCTATACAGAGATGATCGTAAGCCTTTAAAAAAACGCAAACCCGCCTTTTCAAGTGCTGCTACTCCCACCTCTACCATCAGCATCCCACCAGCCCAGACCCAGAATCACTACAAGGGGAATGTCCACTTCCAGTCTCTCCCAACTGAAAGCCTGCGGCTGGCACCAGCGCAAAACTTCTCTCCAGAGAGAACTGAAGGTAAAAAATGTTACTTTCAGAATATCTAACAAAGAGTATTAAAAGTATAAAGCAATAACCATACATTTAGAATTTTACTTTAGAACCCCCAAAATTATACATTTGAAACAATATTTCATGTAAAAAGAACAGTTATGACAGCTAAAACTGAGGTAAAGCAACAACAAAAAACCTTCATAAAACTAGACTCATACTTAACTAAACAAGGGCTTAAAAACATTCACCCCTCCAAAGAAGTAGGATATACTCTGTTCTTAAAATAGTCTTTCCTGCTCATGTACCCTATTAGTCAGCGCATATAGGAAGAATCACTCACCCATGCAAAAGGACAAAGCAATGTAAGCCGGGAAGACAGACAGATTACTAAATCAAAGTCTCCTGAAAGGAGCTTTTGAGGATGACTCCAGTGATTTAGTAAACTTGATCATATCTACACAGAAAAAGGTCTTTTCCAGAAAACAAATAGCGTGCTTCACTAACTTACATGTAAGCAAATTCAGTATTTTGTAAATGGTCTCTATTAATAGAACCATGCTAAAATTCACTAGAAGCAGCTTTCCCTCATTCTTATGTTTTCTGAAAATAACCTGTAAATCAGGGGGGAGGGTGTAGCTCAGTGGTAGAGCACATGCTCTGTTTAGCATCCACGAAGTCCTGGGTGCAATCCCCAGCACCTCCTCTAAGAATAAACACATAAGTAAACCTAATTATCTCTCTCCGCCAAAAAAAAAAAAAAAAAAAAAAAAAGAAAGAAAATTAAAATTTAAAAAATCTGTAAATTAAAAGTCTCTAACCTAAATCTGTACAAGGGAATCCAAATACTGACTCATGAATCCGTTCCCTACTGAACACTACCCAGTACTAACCTAGGATTCGGGAATGGCCAACTTTGTAAGCAGTATTTGCATGCACAATACATTCTTGTTTTCCAAATGGTATGGAAAGAAATTTTCTCAGCCTTAAAGGACAAGAGCATGTAGATCACAGGGGAACACTGAGCGCCCGCACGATGGATGCAGAGGCCCAGGTGCACATGGAGTTCAGAGCACGAGGGGACAGGAAGATGATCCTGAAAGACCCCCGCTGGGCGGGGACCAGGGCAGACATACAAGGGAGCACGGTCAACGTGCCAGCAGGAACACTGGACACTCAAAGACACTGAAGGACTATCTTCAAAACTCTGAAAACTAGTTCCAATGACCATTCAAGCGCATGGGGGGAATAAAGGCTTCCAGATGCACAGTGACCAGGAAGGAACTTCCACATGTTTTCCCCAGTGTCCTCACGGGCGCAGACAAGCCCAGGGACAGCAGGCCTGTGACCAGCCGGTGACATGCCCAGCGAGCCAGCAGGAAGAGGGGCTCCAAGGGCAGTGCGAGTCGCAGGAGCCTGACCACACGGAGGGAATGGTAGGATGCAGGGGAGAGCCATGGGGTAAATCCGGCACGGGAGCAGAGTACAAACGCAGATAAACACACAAGATAACCGTCGACTCAAAGCAGAAGAGAAAGGTAGATAAGTAAATGAAGCGTGGTCTCCGGCCGGCTCAGCATTCCACGCTGTTTGTCTAACTGTCACAAGGAAACCCAGGCCCCCGAGTCCATTACACGCTGTGCGGGCACACACGCCAGGGGCTGGGGGCCCAGGAGGGCCTGGGAGACCTAAACCCCCATCCGCCCCAACACCTGGTTACCAGACACCGACAAACACTGGCATCTAAACAAACAGCAGTTCAAGTCCATTACTTAGAAATAAGGAAAGAAACACCAAGACAAAGAACTAAAAGGAAAAAACTATGACAGACAGGTGCAGGCACAGGGCAGGGAGCAGCGTTTGGCGCTGTAAGTCTCTTAGTCCTGGGCGGGGGTCCCCAAGCCCAGCCCCAGGGTCAGAGTCTTGAGAAGGACTCACTACATCAGCGCACAGTCATGCTCACGGCTGAGACTCATCACAGTCACAGGACGCAAAAGGCACACGGGGCGAATGCCAGAGGGGACCAGGCACAAGCTCCCCAAGGCCCTCTGGCAGTGCAGCCGCAGGGACACTGTGGGCCAGGCAGCCTCTCAGACCCGGAGCCCCAGGTCCTGGCAGAGCCTGGCCACTGGGGCACACTCAGTGGAGTGGGGCCCTGAACCCCAGGCTCCCGGACAGGAAGCAGGGGCTGGGTGCAAACCACACTGTGTACAGAGACTTCCGGCGCAGTGAGCCACTCCTCCCAATCAGGGCAAGTTTTACATCCTGCAGGGAACTTTACCAGTCCAGGGATTTCACTTAGGACACGATCACTATGCAAGAAAGAAATTTTCTAAGTTTATAAACTGAGATAGGACAGAAATAGGCCTTCAGACGAGGCCAGTAAGGTTTAGAGGGTTTCACATCGTCCACAGTGAAATCCCGGACGTCACCACGTGTGCGAGGCTTACAGCCTGTGCCCTGTACGCAAACCAGTATTCCCACGTACGGGACCGACGACAACCTCTCACGCACACCCCCAAACCAAATGCCAGCCCGCTCAGCTGTTACATAATCAGTCCTTCCAAGTCTTCTAACGGGTGTTCAGGCCTGGACTTTAACAGAGATTTTACTTTTTTTTTTTTTTTTAGTTGAAGTATAGTCAGTTGACAATGTTGCTTCCATTTCTGGTGCACAGCATCATGTTTCAGTCATACGTACACATACACATATTCCTTTTCATTTTCTTTTTCTTTATAGGTTTCTGCAAGGTATTGAATACAGTTCCCTTGCTGTACAGCAGAAACTTATCTATTTTATATACAGTAATACGAATCTGCACATTAGAGATTTTATTCTTGAGTTATCTGTTCCTTCTTATATCTCATCAGTCAAACTTAAGCTTTATTTCAGTTTCTCCCCTACCCGAAGCTGCCTATTCAAACTCTGAATTAGCGTCCCATATGCCACTCACAGGAACTCACTGAATGACAGTGATTTAATGTTTTGCATCAGTGTCACTGATTAACACAGTATGCCTAAGACAAGATATGTGTGTAAAATCGGTTTAAAAGATGTGACATCCGGAAGTTCATCATAATGAATATGCGTGTATGGATGACTTTTTAATGCTGACGACAACCGTTACAGGACTAGTAACAAGAAAACAGAAAAGCTCACAAGTTATTTGAGGAAACGGATATAATGCAGTATGTGAAGTCAACGCCGGATGAAACAAGTGTGAAGAGCGCAGCTCTGTCCATTATTCAGAGCGAACGTTCAGACTCTGGGGGTCAGCGTGTCAGGGGCTGGAAAGTGAACAGCCAAAACACACAGATGCAGCAGCCAGAAGCCAGCCCGCCTCCCGCCCGCGGGGAGAAAGGCCGGGGAGGGCACGGTTCAGCCCAACACACAGCTGCCCCACCCAAAGCGTGTGTACATGTAGCAAGTACGGGAGGAGAGCCCACCCTGCCTATAAACAAAATCAAAAGTACTATCAGCAGCAGCCAATCTAACACGGAGGACCAAAAAAAGGTCTTACAGAAAAATCACAGTAAGTATGTGGTACTTAACAGAACAACAGCACATTTTAAAAGTAATGGCATATCCTTTGGCTGGAGGGGAGGACAGTGCCTTTCCTGCCGCATTTCATACTCATATACTCTGTTCTCAGGGAGATCTTAAACCAGAACTAGGGCGGGGGTGAGACCAACAAAGGTTATTTAATAATTTTAAAAATGCACACCACTGCTCACAACAGAGACTGGGTGAAGTACGTGGTCCATGGGTCCCAGTGTGCTGAGGCCCCTGAAGCGCGGTGAAAAGGCTCCTAGGGGCTCCCAGGGCAGCTGAAATTTGAGGGGAGACAGAGCAGTCCTCAACATCTGTCAGACACCGTGCAGACCACCAGCTGGAAGAGGATCGGCTTCAACGGCAGACGGTGCACATTTCCTTTCAACAACATACTTTTGTGAGACTGGGTTTTCTCGGGAAGCTATGATTTAAAAAAAAAAATCAACATGGTACAAGAAATAAGGGTGGTGATGTCCAATCTGACTGCAAAGTATTGTCAAGTTGTGCAGTGTCCAGCAGGTGCACACAGAACATTAACTTTCGTTATTTAAGAGTGAAATAAAATATTATTTTCTCTTTCAACCTACGTGTATTATTTTTTCACATGGCTACTAAATTGCCAAGACATAAATGTATTAAGTTGTGTGAACCTAATAATGTAACACAACATACTACTGGGCATTACTGTTAGGCTGACGCCAGGTCTAAGAGCAGGATGTGTACAAGATGACGCCAAAATATTCTGTCAAAAGAAAGATGTTATTTAGATAAACAAGTTCATACTGTATAGCACAGGAAACTATACTCAATACCTTGTCTTAACTTATAAGAAAATGAAAATAAATAAATGTATGTTCAGGTATGACTGAAGCATTGTGCTGTACACCAGAGATTGACAAAACACTGTAAACTGACCATACTTCAATAAAAAAAAAATATACAGACAGAAAAAAGAGGAGTTATGAAAGATGCTTGGAGTCAAGTCAAAAGGACTCAGAAGTCAAATAGAAGAAGGTCCCACTGGCCAAAGATGGGATCATATGAACGCCAATAAAATTAGTTAACTGCCATGAACTAAATTACCAAGTATATTTAAATCCGTGAGTTCACAATGATACTCAAAAGTAAAATTCATTGGTCATTTTGGAGGGCACTAGAGAACCATCTCATTATTTGGAGTAACTGGTAAATAAAGGAGGGCAAACGCATTTGCCCTGAATTTCCTATACAAAGTGTTGAGACAAGTTTCTTTTTATCAAAATATTCTAGCTAATAAATAAAGAAACAAAAGACTATCATCACTCAATAGGCAATTTAAAAATAGATGCTGGCAATAATGATCAATGGCTGCTAACATCACACACACAGGAGAGAAAATCACACCAGCTTTGCAAAAATCAACAAACGAAATCAAATCTTAAGCTGAGTAAGCCTTAAAATCTACAGGACATACAACTTAGTTTCTTTAGTTAATGCTTTGCAAAAAAAGAAGGGGGAATGAAGAAGAGTGGGAGGGTGAAGATAAAAATTAAAGAGACTTCTAGTCTGTCCTTTTCGACCCCTCTCCCCCCCGGCAACCACAAGTTTGTATTCTAAGTCTGAGTCTCTGTTCGAAATTTGTAGATAATGACAGGCATGTGTAGAATAGACAAACAAGATTATACTGTACAGCACAGGGAAATATATACAAGATCTTGTGGCAGCTCCTAGCGAAAAAGAATGCGACAATGAATATAAGTATGTTTATGTATAACTGAAAAATTGTGCTCTACACTGGAAACTGACACAACATTGTAAATTGACTATAACTTAATAAAAAAATAAAAATTTTAAAAAAAGAAAAAAATCATCACACCATACACCTTAAACTTATACAGTGCTGTATGTCAATTATATCAATAAAAGTGGAAGAAAAAATAAAATTAAATAAATACAATTAAAAATATATTTAAAAAAATTAAAGAGACATAAGACCAAGAATGAGAAGACAAGCCACAGACCAGGAGAAAGTATTTGTAAAAGACCCATCAGATACAGGACTGTTATCCAAAATGCACAAACAACTCTCAAAACTCAACAGTAAGAAAACAAACAAACCAATTCTAAAATGGACAAAAGACGAGAACAGACACCTCACCAAAATAGACACACAAACCACAAACAAGCACCGGAAAAGATGCACCGTATCATGTCACCAGGGAACTGCAAATTAAAACAACGGTGACCATGATTAAGATAAATCTGGATTTTTTTAAAATCCCGTATGCATGCTGACATATGTTAACTATATGTATTGTGATTGCTTCGTAACGTATGCAAATATCGAATCATTATGCTGCACACCTGACTAATATAACGTTATATGTCAATTATACTTCAATTTTTTTTAAAAGTGACCTTAAAAAAGAAATGAGATACCACTGTACACCTGTTAGAATGGCCAAAATCCACAACGCTGACACCACCAAACGCTGGCAAGGATGTGGGGCCACAGGAACTCTCACCCAGCGCTGGTGGTGCAGCCGCTTCGGAAGACAGTTTGGCAGCTTCTTACGAAACTGACTATACTTTTACCATACAATCCAGCAATCATATCTGTGGCACTTTTGGTATTTGCCCAAATCAGCTGAGAACTTAGGTACATACAAAAACCTACACATGGATCTTTACAGCAGCTACCTTTAGGATTACATTTATTCACGGTTGCCAAAACTTAGAAGCAACCAAGGTGTCCTCTGGTAGGTAAATGGACAAATAAACTGTGTTAGAGTCCAGACAATGGAATATTATTCAGCACTAAAAAGAAATGAGCTACCAAACCACGAAAAGCCATGGAGAAAACTTAAATGCATGCTACTAAGCAAAAGAAGCCAACCTGAAAAGGCTACTGACTGTACGACTCCAACTATATGACATTCTGGGAAAAGCAAAACTGTGGAGAGTAAAGAAGATCGGTGGTTCAGGGGCCGGGGGAGGGATGAACAGGCAGAACACGGAGGATTTGGGGGCAGTGAAAACACTGTATGACACCACAGTGATGGACACATGTCATCTGTCCAAACCCACAGAATGTACAGCACCAAGCATGAACTGTAATGTAAACTGCAGACTTCAGGTGACAACAGTGTGTCACTGTCAGGTCCGCTCGTAACAACCATCCCATCTGGGTGGGGATGAGGGTAACGGGGGAGGCTGTGCACGTGGGGGACCGGGGGCATATGGAAACCTCTGTCCTTCCTCCCAATTTTGTCGTGAGCCTAAAACTGCTCTCAAAAAACAAAGTCTGAGGAATCTAATGTCAGAATATGCTTGTTTTCTTAAACTGTTAAACTTACTTGAAAACGGAGTATGGCGCCTGCTGCTTTGTAACCATTACTTTACTTGTGGGATGAAACAGACTTCAGCGAGCTTTTCTTCAGTCTGTATGTACCTTCTTTCCCCCTAATTCTCCCAAGCACAAAGTCAACGTTCTAGAGTCACTGTCTCTGCGTTAGAAGGAGCTGCTGAGAATTGCTAACGTCTTCCACCTGCGAATTTTCCTTAAGAAGCTTTCCTCCCAGGATGGGGGAGGGGAGCCTTTTTCTCCACCTTAACCGAATGGATTTATCTAAAGGCACCTCTCACTGGCAGGTTGGTGAAAGAGCTCCATTCACAGAAAGATTAAGGAGGAAGTCCCAATCACACAAAAATACTGTTTTTGTAACTGACAAACACACCCAATTTTTAAACCATGGCAATAGTATGCAGTTTTAGTCTCAACCTGTCACAATACCTGGCTCTCAATCTCTAGAGCTTTTGGATTAATTTAACCTGCAATTGATAACGGTCATGCTTCATGACGTCATGGTATCAGCCCAGAAAGCCATTCGCAATGAGTTCTACTGGTATTTTTCTTTTCAATGACCTTTTGGGCAAAAGCTTCCCATCTGCGTATTCGTGCAGCCTTTCCAGGTGATCGGGTGGAAGGACTTCACTCAAATACAGAGACAGGTGGAGTGTCTGGGTCACCGTCAGCGCACCATGCTTTTATACTGTGACTGTTTAGGACAGAACGCACATGTGTTTATGCAGTCTTTGCTGGTACATGTATAAATCATCTCCAGACAGATATACAAGAAAATGTTTGGCTGTTATCTCTTCAGCGTAACTTTAGCGGCTGAGGAAAACACAAGCATTCGACGTGCGTGTCACCCGGGGCCCCATCCCCCAGTGAAGAAGCTGGGAACCACCTCGATGGGGAGGCAGCCAGGTGAAGAAGCCTGGGTGCCGTCACCCTTCACAGACCAGCTTCCTTCCCTGTGAAACGGACACTCACATCCATCTGGCAAGCTGCTGCCCAGATTAAACCACAGGGTGTTCCTGGCCTTCAGGAGGTACTCAGTAAACAGCAGGAATAATTATTAGTCAACATTTAATCGGGCTATTAACTGTACAAGAGCAAAAAAGCAACACTACAAAAATACCTGGACAAAAAACTTGAGATTTAATAAATTAACTGCCCCATAAGTTGGAGTGTGAAAAAGGACCGGTTTTACTGCTTTTTCTTTCTTTGACTCCCATTTTTAAAGACAGACCTTCAAAAAGTCACAGGTACATTTTTAAAAGACCATAAACAAATGTAAGAGGCCAAGAAGAAACTTGGGGAAAAATACTAGCATTGGACAGGACAAATATTTTACAAAATTTTTTAAAAAGGAAAACAGGAAAATGGTAGAAGACATGAACTTGAAGTACACAAAGAATAGGGAACATAAAAGGTGCTCTCCCCCTCCCCCCAACTGGAACATAAAAGGCGCTCTTCCCCCCCACCGATTTCCTAAAGATGAACAAATATGAAATCCAACATTGGGGCGGGGGGGGTCTGAAGAGACACCTTCATACAGCACTAGTGAAAGTGTAAAACGATACAGCAAAAGGGCAAATTAGCAGTACCCATCAGTAATTGGTATTCTGACCGAGCAGGCCACTGTTAGAAACCTTATCTCCCAAATCACAGAAGCAAGGCGGCACTGCTTCTGCCGGCCAAAAGCTCTTTATTATGTTGATCTCTACAAGCAGCTAAAAATTCTTTCGAGATAAAGCAAAGAACAAAGAGAAAATACTAACCCAACTGTACGCTGTCTACAAAAAATTCACCTGAACTGGAGTGACAGGGGCAGCCTAAAAATAAAGGAGTGGCAAACGGGGAGTGATGTTGGTAAAATGATGGCTGAAGGAACTCCCGAAGCCCACCCTCCATAGAAGCAAGTAAAATCGGTCAGAACCAACTTTCTCACAACACTGGAAACAAACCAACGGCTTGCAGCCATCCAGGGAGCGCTTACTCAAGAAAAACAGCTGAATCTTCGAAAGAACATAGAGCTCTGTGGTATTTAAGTCACTTTAGTCCCACCCTGGGCTTCCTGCATCAGTGGCCACCTGGAAAACAACAGCCCAGGTTCCAGCACTCACAGCAGGATGACCTCAAGTCATCATTCCAGGCTCCTTTGTCTCCCCGAGAGCTGGGATCTCAGAAACCCTGGCTAACGCCTCCAGGGGCAAGCAGATGTCTTCCCGATGTTGCCTGAAGCCACAGGCAACACTAGGGCAAAGGCAAGGACCAAAAATCCTGAGAGCAAAGGCTGATCAGCGAGGTGTTTGGGGGATAAGGACCTGAACAACGTCAACAAGCTGCTGGAAATCTAGGAGAAATGCGTGTGCCCAGGGCTATGACGTGCTCGGGAATTTTGCAGACAAAGAATTCTTGGTTGGCGTTTTTTTTTCCCCCAGTATTTGGTGTCACCCCACTGCCTCTGGCATCTATGGTTTCTGATGAGAATCGACTCTCACTATACTGAGGCCCCTTGTACTTGACAAGCCACTTCTCTCCTGCTACTTTCAAGACCCTCTCTTCGTCTTTAACCTAGTTGATTAAGATGTGTCCCAGGTGGATCTCACTGAGTTTCTCCTGCCTGACAACACCCTCCACGCTCACCTCTGGATGCCCTTAACCTCTGCGAGGCATGAAGGCTAAGACAGACTCCTAAAGTGGGTGTGTGCTGAAGGTACCCCCCACACACAGATGCACAGCATGCTCTGAAAACACTGGAAGATGCTTTTGGCACCACGTGTTTAAGGAAGTCTCTGTCCCATCTTTAGCTGAACACTCTGTTCTGTTGGCTTATTGGTCAGCTAGTGATGGGACATTAGCAGCCAAAAGAAGAAAACAGGAATAAACACAATGGAATACTATACAGTCATAAAATAGTAAGATAATATCATTTGCAGCAACATGGATGGACCTGGAGATTGTCATACTAAGTGAAGTAAGCCAGAAAGAGAAAGAAGAATACCATATGAGATCATTTATATGTGGAATCTTGAAAAAAAAAAAAAAGACAAGTGAACTTATTTACAAAACAGAAACAGACTCATAGAAGAAAAACTACGGTTACCAGGGTGGCAGAGGGTGGGAAGGGATAAATTGGGAGTTAGAGATTTGCATACACTAACTAATACATATAAAATAGCTAAAACAACTGTACAGCATACTGTACAGCACAGAGAACTATATTCAGTATCTTCTAGTAACTTATGGCGAAAAAGAGTATGAAAACAAGTGTATGTCTATATATGGCTGAAGCATTGTGCTGTACGCCAGAAATTGACACAACACTGTGAACTGACTCTACTTCAATAAAAATATATTAAAAAGGAAGAAAACAGGAATAAATGCAACCAAGGAGGTGAAAGACTTACACACTGACAACTACAAACACTGCCGACAGAAACTAAAGTAAACCTAAGTACGTGGGAAAAAAACACACCTTCCTAATGGACTGGAAGACTCAGTATTATTAAGTTTTCTCGTAATTCACAGTGATCTACAGATTCAGGGCAAACTCTATCAAAATTTTAACAGCCTTTTTTGCAGAAATGGAAATCTGACCCTTAGTTTAGTATGGAATTGCAACCGGCCCTGAATAGCCACAAAAAAAGAAAGAAAGAAAGAGAACAAAGTTGGAAGACTCACACTCCCTGCTTTCAAAACCTACTACAGAACGAAGGGAACTGAAACGATGTGGCGCTGGCATAGGATAAGCACACAGACTTACGCAACTGACGGGAGAGTCCGAAAATACACCCGAACAGCCGCGCTCAACTGATTTTCAACCATGGCATCAAGACTACTCAATGGGGAAAGAATGATCTCTCCAACAGATGAGGACAGAACTATTAGGTTTCCACACACACGAAAACGGACCCCCATCTCACTAAGACCAAACACAAAAATTCACTCAAAATGAATCAACACCTAAACATAAGAACTAAAACCATAAAACTCTTAGAAGAAAGCACAGTGTAAGTCTTCACCCTCGGATTTGGCAATGGGTTTTCAGACAGGACACCAAAATCATGAGTAACAAAAGAAAAAAACCGGCTAAACTGGTTCATCAAAACTGAAAACTTCTATACATCAGAGGACATTATATCAAGAACATAAGAAGACTGCCCAGAGAACGGAAGAAAACATTTGCAGATCACATATACTGGTGAGGGTCCAGCACCCAGGATATACAAAGGAACTCTTACAACTCAACAGAGACCAACAACCCAATTTTAAAGTAGGCAAAGGACTTGAACAGATATTTCTCCAAAGAAGGCACACAACTGCCCAACAAGCACCAGGTGAGACGTTCAGCATCACCAGCCCCCAGAGAAACGCACATCAAACCCACAGTGAGACACCACCTCACACCCAGCAGCACAGCTAACATCTTAAAAACCAGAAAACAGCAAGTGTTGGTAAAGACTTGGAGAAATTAGAATCCTTACCCTGGAGAGTGAAACAGTACAGCTGCTTTGGGAAACAGCTGGGCAACTCCTCAAATTGTTCAACATAAAAGTCACCATATGACTCTAGGTAAATACCCAGGAACAATGAAAACACGTATCTGCACAAAGGCTGGCCTATGAATATTCACACCAGCATTATTCACAATAGCCACAAAGTAGAAACAACCTAAATGTTCATCAACCGATGCAGATAAACAAAATGTGGTGTAGCCAGACAGGGGGACAGTACTCAGCAATAAAAAGGAATGGAGCCCCATACATGCCACAATGTGGACAGACCCCCAAAACATCAGGCTAAGTCCAGGAAGTCATTCACAAGTGATCACATATGCAACTCCACGTCCCTGAAATGTCCAGAACGGGCAAATCGGCAGAGATGGAAAGTAGCTGAGAGGTTGCTAGCGGGTGGGAGTGGGGGGAACGGGAGTAGCTGATGATGAATAAGAGGTAATGAAGATGTTCTAAAATTCATCTAGAGCTGGTTGTATGACTCTGAATGTACTAAAAACCACTGAATTGTATACTCTAAAAGGATCGACTTATGATACATGAATATCTCAATAAGGCTGTTATGAGAAAAAAGCAGGCTCAAGTCTTTGCCAGGTTAAAAAAAAAAATCCCTTAACGCTTGTCACCCTCTGCTAACACCTCCTCTGCTCCTCCTTCACAGCTGAGACGTGCTCATTCTTGAAATAATCTACCTGTGCTTTCTCCACACTGACCTCCCATTAACTCACGTCAATCAAACTGAGCTCCTTCCTCATATGGCAGCAATAACTAAATGCTACAAAACGGCTCTCACTGAGTTATCAAATTCAACAGTCTCCTAGGAAAAGTTGTTTTACTCAAGTTCTCAAAGTATTTGGAGTATAGCTTCCTTCATTTTTCTTTTTTCTGAAGAGTCAGTTTTGAAGAACAGCTTCCTTTTGAAACGATCCCATTTGGGTTCCTACCATTTCATATGATTTCTTGACGTCTCTAAACACACAGAATTTCCCTTTTCAGTTCTTCTGCCTCCATCTGGCTTCAAACGCTGTTGTTCTCCAGGCTTATTTCCAGAACTACCTTCCATCACTCTATCCCTATGTCCTCATCCCTAAATCCAAGGCTTTAGGCACCACCTGCAGTACAGCCCCAAGACTGTCGGATCAAGACGTCCCCCCTGCACTCCAAACCCACATACCCAACCGTGCAGCAGACGTCTCCACCTGCATGTCTCTAGATGATGACAGCCCGGTGTATTCAAAAGCTACAGTACTGCTCCTCCCCAAATGTGCTCCTCTTCCTGAATTCCCTGCCTCATCATACTTCACTGCTATCTATTCAATCACCCAAGTTAAAATCTTAGTCATCTTATTCTATTATTTCTCTCTCACTCCCCAAATCCAACTGTCACTGAATCCTATTAATTCTACCTTCTAAATATTCGTGCTATTAACCTAGTCCTGTATCTCCACTGACCCCACCTTAGTTTAGTCCCTTATTTGTCACCTCAATTATTACAAAAGTGCCTCACAGTCCTTCTGCATTCAGTCTTATCTTCCCTGCATCCCTTCTGAAATCTACACTCTACAATACCAGAATGATCTTTCTAAAATGAAAACCTTATCATGACTCTCTCCTGATTAAAACCCGTAATCTCTATTACCTGTAGGAAAAAATCTCCAGAATCCTTCGAACGGTGCATGATCCCGGAGGATCAATCTGTGCAGCCTCGCCTCTGGTACTCAGCACCACGACCCCCACGGGACAGCTGCAGGGAACAGGCTCCAGTCTTACAAGGCTCCCACGCTCCCTCTCATCAGGCCCGGCTTTCCCTTGGCCTCAATTTCCTTCCCCGTGACTTCTGCCTCAGCTGAGCCTAAGCCTTCTTTAAGTTTAACGGCATGAAGTATAAAGGACCTAATACAATGCTTCACACGAAACAAGGAGGTAAAACGGCTTGAGGAAGTCAGACAGAGACAGACAGACACCACACGGTATCACTTACCTGTGGAATCTTAAAAAATGGCACAAATGTACTCATTTACAAAACAGAAACACACTCACAGACACAGAAAACAAACTTATGGTTGCCAGAGAAGCAGAGGGGAGACAGATATAAATTGGGAGTTTGGGATTAGCAGATACAAACTACTATAGACAGAACAGATAAACAGCAAGGTCCTACAACCAAGTATTGCACAGGGAACTATATTCAGTAGCTTGTAGTAACCAATAACAAAAAAGAATATGAAAAAGAATATATGTGTATTATATGTGTAACTGAATCCCTTTGCTGTACACCTGAAATTAACACACCACTGTAAATCAACTAGACCTCAGTTAAAAAAAAACTTTTTAATGGGTTAGGCTGACTTAGGCCTCTCTTCTTCACTGTCTCAATGACTCCTGCTCGCTTTCCAGATCAAGCGGAAACTACTTCCCCTGTCTGCAAGACTATGCGCAATTCGGCCTCTGCCCTCCATCCCAGTTGCACGACCTGCCACCACCCTACACTCTCTGCCAGCTTCACCTGCAGATCCCACAACTCATTGTTAGTTCGGCCTCTGAACTTCTGCTCGCACTGTTCTCCCATCTAGACGCGGGTCCTTTCTGTGTTTGCATACTCTCCTGTATACACTTATCCTTACCACCACCCCCTTCCTCAGTCTCTCCCTCAAGAAACTGGCCACTACCTCCCTTGTACAGCCATTGCTCCCCCATCCTTTCTCAAGTCAAAGCCAACTGAAAAACATACTGCCCTTCCTTGCAGACAGCTCAAGAAAGAGAGAAAGTCTTACCACCCCAAAGACAGGGGCAGTGCCTTATCCATCTGTAAGTTGTCTTCACAGTTCCTGCTACATGGAAATTCCTCTACACTAAATCATCTCATTTTTCCTTATTCCCTCCCCATATACGAACATAAGTTCCCAGACGTTTTCTGAAAGAGTATAACTTTTAGGTTATGTTGTAGGCCCAATCTCTCCTTGCCAAGCAAACAACGATGCAAAAACAATTGTACAAAGTCAAGTGAATATGCACTTTCTGATACCACTTTTATTTTTTCTAAATTAGGGGAGAAATGGTCCCTGGAAGATCTAAAATGAGAAATACTGTTTTGAAGAGATGGTAAATTATGTCACATTGCTCCAAGATACTTTGAAGAATTAGTTCCTGACAGTGACCGTTAAACAAGCCCACCTCCCTGACATCTATGGGTCACTGTGAAAAGTGGAAACCCCTGCACCAACTTCTTCCCGCCTCTACACTTGCCAGTACAGTTTGTATAGGAATTACTCATTCTCAAGAAGACACTCAGAAAGGAATTATCACATCACCCAGACAATTCAAAAGGCAGAAAGTGAAGTTAACCTTTCTCATTCACAGGCCCATCTACTCACTTAGAAGTGCTGCTTCCAGGATCACCAAACCAGAAGGGGCCCTGCTCCTTGTCACTAT
Source organism: Vicugna pacos (assembly GCF_048564905.1). Lineage (NCBI taxonomy): Eukaryota > Metazoa > Chordata > Mammalia > Artiodactyla > Camelidae > Vicugna > Vicugna pacos. The sequence goes on along the minus strand of NC_133010.1, from coordinate 26,303,832 downwards.
TTGAATATTCTGTGAATAACTGCCAAGTATGAGGGAATGCAACGCGAAGTGCCGGCAGTGGCACATGCCCACCCGACAAAAAAGCTCGGGGAAGCCTCCTAGGGAGGCTACCGGTGTGTTCAAGCGACTGAACGTCTTTCACCTGCACGTTCACAGCATCTCGAGGTAACATTTTAATTATCTTCAACAACTCTACTAGGCCTCTAAAGGAAACAGGCTGCTTGCTCACGAGGGAGGCTCTGAGGTCGAGAATCCCCCAAACTTGAAACCGCATAACAACTTCAGGTAAGGCTGAGGTGGACTATTTTGTAAAACCTGTTTCACTATCACGACAATAAATCAACAAACAAACAAACAAAACCACCAAGCTGACCTCAATTAGAGCATTTGGGCACCAGCGTACTCGAAAAGGAGTTGTGGAAGGAATTCTCCCCGCGGCTCCGCGGAGCCTCCCAGGCCACCGGGCGCGCACGGGGAGCAGGCAACATCCCGGGCGCGGCGACGTGAACCACGGGGCGCCCGCGAGCTGCCCCGAGGCCCGGGGCCCCGCGCTGGGGGCCGGCGCCCGACCTCCTCCCGCCCCCGGGGGCCCGACCGCACGCGGGGAGGCCCGGCCGCCGGGACCCGCCGCACCGGGGCGGCCACGCCCCCACCCGCGTCTGCCCCGCGCCCCCAGCGCCGGCCCGCACGCCGCCCGACCTGACAGACGCCGGGAAGCCGGCGCCGCTGCGACCCCCGCCCGCCCCGGCCCGCCACTGACCTGTGCCCGCCCAGCCGCAGCCGCCGCCACCTCCGCTCACGCCGCCGCCGCAGCCGCCTCCTGCGCTGCACCCCCGGCCGGCCTCGGGCGCCCCATTCCCACCCCGCCCCAACCTCCGCCTGTTTACAATGATTGGGACGAAACTGGATCAGCCGGCCCAGCGCGCATGCGCACTCCCTCCTCTCGCCGCGGCCGGCTTCTCGGATCCGCCTCTCGGCGCTGACCCCGCGCGGGGCACGCTGGAAGAAGTAGTCCTGGTAACCCAGCGCCCGGTCCGCAAGCGGCGCTTCGTCGGGAATTGCACTACAACACCCAGGAAGCACCGCGCCTACCCTGCCCGGGAACTTGCCCGGGAGGTCGGAGAGCGCGCGAGAGGACGGGCCGCGCTGGGGCTCCGCCGGCGCCTGCGCAGTGCCGGGTGGTGGGCGACGGGGTGGGATGCGGCTCTACCCCGGGCGAGGTCGCGGAGAAGGTTGTGGCGGCGCTGGTCGCGGTCTTGGGGGCGAGCGCTTTCCTCGCCACGTTCTACGCAGCCTCTTCTCTAGCTGTCGAGGCACAGACCTTCTGCGCCGGCGGGTTCAGTCCTAACCAGTTAAACCGGCCCGGAGGCCGGCCCGGCCTGCCGCTGGGTGGGGCATCTCCCGGCCGGCCTGGGTGGGGAAATTTGGGCCTGGGGTGGAGACTGGCTCGGGGTTTGGACACGGGAAGCGCCGTGGGCCTCGGAGGAGAAGCTTGTGTAGAACTTCGTGTTGGGGCCAGCCTCAGAATTCCTGAAACGGGCGTTGACAAGGGCCACCCTGGATTCTTGGGGCTCAGCGGGGCCGCCGGCCTCCACCGCCCTCTGCCTCAGCGTCCCCGAAGGAGCTCCTGACTCAGAGCTGCCCAGCCTCGCGTTAGCGAGATCTAGAGGAAGACTGGAAATAGCCTCATTTGCTCCAGGAATCCTTCCCAAAGGCTCAAAGAATAGTTCTGATGCGTGGCTGAAAGTCACGGGTTTTTTTAGGTGCTCTTTCATAAAGTTTGGCAGTTTACATCAGGAGAATGATAAAATTGGGGTGGACAGTCCTTCCCAATCACTTCCATTCCTTCGTCCAATACTCTCTCAATTCTAATAATTTTAAAAGTAGATGAAAATGGCGGCATTCTTAGAACTAATTACCAAAACTAACCCAAGAAAAAAGGAGAAAATCTGAATAGCTATATATCGGGGTAAAAATCTTGAATCACAGAGGGAAGGGGGAGGGGCAAGATGAGATGGAGGATTAAGAGGTACAAACTATCAGGTATAAAATAAGCTACAAGGATGTATGTACAACATGGGGGATATAGCCAATATTTTGTAATGACCATAAATGGAGTATAACCTTTAAAAATTACTATATTGTATACCTGTAACATAATATTGTACATAAACTATACTTCAATTTAAAAAAAATTGTAAAATAAATACATAAATAAATGAAAAAAAAACTTGAATCACTATGCATGCACCCCAATGTTCATAGCAGCACTATTTCCAATAGCCAGGACATGGAAAAAACCTAAATCATTGACACATGATTGGATAAAGAAGTAGTTGCGGTATACATACAACTTGTATACATACAATGTATATACAATATATGTATATATACACACATACAATGGAATACTACTCAGCCATAAAAATAATAAATGAATGTCATTTGCTGCAACATGGATCGATCTGGAGATCATTCTAAGTGAGGCCAGAAAGAAAGAAAAATACCACATATCACTTATACGTGGAATCTAAAAAAAAGACACAAACGAATTTATTTACAAAACATAGACTCACAGACATAGAAAACAAACTTATGGTCACCAGGGGGAAAGGGGATGGGAAAGGATAAATTGGGAATTTGAAATTTGTACCTCTTGGGGAGTGAAGGAAATGTTAGCTATCTTGATTGTGTGGTGGTTTCATGGGTGTCTACGTCTATCAAAATTCATCAAATTGTATATCTGAAATACGTATGGTTTACTATACAGAAATCATACCATCATAAAGGTGCTTTAAAATAAAATTATACGGTATAATTTCTGATCTTATTACATGACAAAGTCAGAATATTTAATCTTTTTAAGTTTGTACTGTGAAATGTTGGTATTTTCTTTCTTGGAAATAAAATTGGAATTTAAAAAAATTGTAGAACAAAGGCGCATAGCTAAAAGAACCATATTCTGATAACTCAGAAAGGACAGGTACATAGAAGGCAAAGCACAGACTCACTGATAGAATTCTGTATCCAGATGATTCTTACTATCTCCATTAGAATCACCATCTCCATCTTCAAAATACTTCAACCATCTCAGGCCAGACCCTAGACGTACTTAACATTTAGAAACTATTTTCAACAACTCCACTAAAAATTTTCTTACCAGGTTTTGTTCATGTTCGGAAGATGTTTTGCTTTGTTTTACAGTTGGCTAAATGTAGGCCAAGTATGACTACTGTAATTTTCATTTAAACTGTAAGTTTCATTTACACCACTGCCTTGCTCTGCCTTGAGTCTGCCTTTTAAGTATCCAGAAGACACCCCCCCCCCGCCAAGCCCTGACTGCTAGGCCTGAGGCCTTTGTGCTCAGAGCCCCCATTTCTCAGGAGAAATCTATGAATTTGAGAAATGATTGAATCATGCCCCCATCTATTGTGAATCCATTATAATCCATCATTATCAGAAAAAAACAAGCATTAAATGAATAATAGCTTTCTTCTTTCCCCTACTTTCAGTGGATGTTTGTTTCTCTATTTTTCTAGAGATCAAAGAGAGAAAAGGAACAGGTGCGTCTCTGACACAGAGACACAGATGTTGGGTGATCCATGCATGGGTGCCAGGCCCTCCTTCCAGTGGCCCACGCCTCTGGGCAGTGACACGGGAGGCAGGGGATCTTCTGTTTGAATTTCATCTCCAGAATTGCTGAACACCTGCCCTCTTGAACTCACTCAAGATTCCTATCAGAAAGAGAACGTGTTCTTTCAAGGGGTCATATTTGTTTCTGGGGCCCAGAGCAGGAGCCTGCCTGGCAGCGGCCCCAGCTCAGGAATCACTGAAGAGTCTGTGCTCGGGGCCCTCCTGGAATGAGCTCTTTGTTCCGAGGGTCATACTTGTGTCAGAAGGTCCTCGGAGGAAATCTGGTATTAGATTCAGAACAACTCACAAAAGGGAAAGCTGTAAACACTCTGAGAGACAAGGTTTGCCTTAACAAATCAACATTCCCTTAGAATGGTTACACGCTGGCGCTTTCTCCTCCCTCCCAGGGCCCTGGTCCTGCCAAGTGCATGGAGCGCTTTTATAAAACTGGCAGAAGCAAGGGAGTTCCAACTCAAGAATGTAGTACAGGCCTTGCTATCAGGGTGGGAGGAACTGGGGACGGACGAAAGCCATGATGGCTGCAGTTCCACGGACGATGATGCCAGCGACAAAACTGAGTCTGTAGTTTACTTGATCAGATACGTTCTTCTTAAAGATCACTGACGTGGGACTTTCTTGCTGGTGTTCTTATTGGTTCTGATTAGTTTAAGGAAGTTGAAATGTGGCTGTTTAAATGAATTCTGTGGCCTGACTTTATGCTATTAAACTCCTTTAGAAGGACAAAGAAGTAAATCTCAGGGTAGGTAGAAGCGCAAACCACAGGACTATCTGTCCCAAAATCTAATTGCTCAAATCTTAGCTCCTGTTTGGACCTATTAGAATGTGAGAACTGAATATACATCACTGTCCATCAACAATGTGACTAGATCAACACTTTGCGGATTTTCAGTTACGATCAGACTCTTGGTAACACAGAATTCGGCCCCTGTCATGTGTTACATGTTTTAGAGACTGGGCGGCTAGTCACCCAGAGGGATCCAGTGTTTGGGGGAAGATGCTACCAAACTGAGTTTTTTAAGGAAAAGTGTCTCTAAATACTTTCTTTACTTTTTCTTTAAAAAGCTCGTATCTTTTTAAAATTGAAGAATTTTAGTCATTTATTTCTTGAAAAGGTAATGCATGTGGGTGGCTCACAATTCAAGGCAGGAGAGGGTCCCACCCTGGAGACAGCCAAGGTTCTCAGTTCCTTGTGAATCCCGTCCAGAGATCTCACGTGTATAAAACAAGGTGAACATAAATTTTTACTATTTTAAACAACTTGTTGAATACCATACGTAGCTCTAGGGTTTTGGGGTTGGCAGCCTCCTGGAGCAGCTCCAGAAGCAAACAAAAATCTTCCCAGAAAGTCTCTGTCTGCAACCGAGGTGTCCTGGGAATGGCCACAAGCTTGCCCTCCAAAAGGGTAAAACGCATGTGGAAATGGGCCACCGCAAGCAAACCAGACATGAAAACGTCTAAACGCATGGGAATGCTCTAGCTACTACGGCCACTTGTGTCACTACCGCCTGCTCACGGTCCTCTTCCTGGACCATCCAGCGCGCGTGCACACACACGCTGAGAGGTCCCCCAGAATAAACCCCCTGAGACACCGCCACCTGCTGTCAGTGAGGGTTAGCTATCCATGCATGCTTTATTCCCCAAACACCGACAGGCCTGAGTTGTAAAAGTTTAATTACCAACGCCCCAATTTATACCCTAAACTTTATTAGCAGTATCTGGAAGAAGATCTCAGTGACAATCCAGGGGGAAAAGCCACTTAAACAAGAGGCGAATTCAAAGTCATTAGGAAACATATAGAACGTGGTCCTGGACTATGTCTGAGGGCAGGGGATAAAACATCAAGGCTAACCCGAGGGAAGGAACATTCAACCCAGGTGCCTGCACGGCACTGAGGGCTTAGAAGTAAGTAACCTGTTTGCCTGGGTTCCCGGAGCTGAAGTACTGGATCTGACAAAGCTCCTAAAGTTTTTGGCCGCTCATACTTAGTATCTACTATCTATCTGGATACAGGAAATTAAACATCGTGACAAAGCGTTGCTGTGTTCCCCCTTTGTGAGTCATGAATAAGCCTAAAATAATAGTCAGGACATGCAGCAGCGGAGGAACAAGTCACTGCTGATGAGTATTCATAATCCCCTTTATTACAACTCAAGGCACATTTTTTAAACCTCAGAAAATACATCCCATAGCTGGGAGTCAAGTGGGCTTTCAGGGAGGGTCTTTCGTACTTTAGCTCGAGGAGTACTTCTTGACTGACATCTCAGATTACACTAGTAAGAATTTTTAGCCTGTCAGGCAAGGAACAAAATTGCTAGACACAGAATGAAAAGTTCCAGGTATCTGCATGTTCTAACCTGCAGATTTCCAGTTTGAGAGTTGGCCTTGTGTAGAAGTGACGTTGGCAGGGGAACAACTGAAGGAAGCTGGAACTTGTCCTCAAGCCGGCCCAGGGCAGACCTTTGGTTTGGACTGGCGCTTCACCCAAGGTCCCCTTTGTGGGTTCCTCTCTATTTCTCTGGAGACCCACCACTCCCCCGCTGTGCCCATGTGATTTGGGAGGACTCCCCTGGACCAGTGTGAGCCTGACCTGGGACTTTCTGGGGCACCCGGCAGTCAAGAGCAACAGGAGGAGTGAGTCTGCTGAGGGGGGACCAGGGGTCCCCAGGCCCGACGCCCTAACCCCGAGCTCTTCAGGTATGCGAGTCCCCAGGCCGGCCCTTTTTTTCCCTTTGCTTGAGCTAGTTTAAACTGAGTTCCACTTGCAACTTGATCTGATAAAGGGAGTCCTTTAGGCTGAACCGAAAGGACACTAGACAGTTACTTGAATCCACATGAAGAAATAAAGGACATTAGTAAAGGGAACCAAAGAGGTAAATATAAAAAACAGCATAAATGTATTTTTTCATTTATAATTCGTTTTCCTAATATCCTGATTTAAAAGACAACTGCATAAAGGAATAATTATAAATCTGTGTTGATAGGCATGCAAAGTATAAAGATGTAGTTTGCATGACAACATCCAAAGCAGGGTTGTGATATTGTGATTTATAATAAGAAATACATATTTGGTCTTAAAATCCTCGGAACTTCCAGAGTGACAAAGGTGTCTGCATAACAAGCCTCCTTCCTCTTCAGCCAGTGGTGCTGGGGAAGCCGGAACGCTGCGTGTGGATCAGCGAAGGCAGAACGCTCCCTCACTCCACACACAAAATAAACTCAAAATGGCCTAAAGCCCTAAGCATAAGACACTGTAAACCTCTTAGACAAAAACACAGGCAAAACATTCTCCGACATAATTCTCTGCCATGTTCTCCTAGGGCAGTCTACCCAGGCAATGGAAATAAAAGCAAAAATAAACAAATGGGACCTGATTAAGCTTAACAGCTTTTGCACAGCAAAGGAAACCATTAGCAAGACAAAAAGATAACCTATGGAATGGGAGACAATATTTGCAAAAGATGAGACTGACAAGGGCTTAATTTCAAGAATATACAAACAGCTCATACAACTTAATAAGAAAAAAACAAAAAACCCAATCCAAAGATGGCCAGAAGACCTAAACAAGCAATTCTCCAGTGAAGACATACTGATGGCCAATAGTCATATGAAAAAATGCTCTGTATCACTAATTATCAGAGAAATACAAATCAAAACTACAATGATGTATCACCTCACACCAGTCAGAATGTCCATCGTTAAAAAGTCCACAAGCAATAAATGCTGGAGAGGGTGTGGAGAAAAGGGAACCCTCCAAAACTGCTGGTGGGAATGTAGTTTGGTACAGCCATTATGGAAAACAGTATGGAGATGCTTCAAAAAACTAAAAATAAACTTACCATATGATCCAGCAATCTCATTCCTGGGCATATATCCAGAGGGAACCTCAATTCAAAAAGATACATGCACCCCAACATTCACAGCAGCACTATTTACATTAGCCAAGACATGGAAACAACCTAAACGTCCATGGACAGATGACTGGATAAAGAACTTGTGGTATATTTACACAATGGAATACTACTCATCCCTAAAAAAGAATAAAATAATGCCATTTGCAGCAACATGGATGGACCTGGAGATTGTCATTCTAAGTGAAATAAGCCAGAAAGAGAAGGAAAAATACCGTATGATATTACTTATATGTGGAATCTAAAGAAAAAGAAAAACAAACTTACTTGCAAAACAGAAACAGACTCTCAGACATAGAGAACAAACTTGTTACCAGGTGGGAAGTGGGTAGGAGAGGATAAGTTGGAAGTTAGAGATTTGCAGGTACTAACTGATAAATACAAAACGGATAAACAAGTTCATACTGTAGAGCACAGGGAACTATATTTGATGTCTTGTAGTAACTTATGGTGAAAAAGAATATGAAAACAAACAAACAAAAAGGCCCCTTTCAACCAGTTTATGATAATAGGATGACTTTTGGAAGGCACCTAAGGATGGGGCCTATTTGCCAGGGGAACCAACATTGTGATTAGATTTTCAACCTTGTGCTAAAACTTTCAGCCCCACCCCACAACCTCTAGAGAGAGGAGAGGGACTAGAGATTGGATTCCATAATCAGTGGTCAATGATTTAAGCAACCATGCCTATGTGGTAAAGACTCCATTAAACCCCCAAAGGACAGGGTTCAGAGAGCTTCCAAGTTGAGAACAAGAAGGCAACTGGGTGCCAGGAGCCTGGTGCCCCCCAAACTCTACTGGGGAGAAGCCCCTGCGCTCCAGACCTCTGGCCCTTGCCCTGTGATCTCTACCTGGCAGTTTACTTGTATCCCTAAGCATCCTTTGTAATAGACAGACATTTTGCCGGTGGGGGGGGCTATTAAAAATGACACAGAATAAGGGGATGGGGGCCCACTAGGGGCTGCTGCTGCAGAAGGGGTGGTGGGGGTGGTATTTGAGCTGAGACCTGAGTGAGAACAGGAATCAAAATGGTCACAAAGAACAGAAGCAGCAGAGACAACAAGTCCTGTCACCCTGGGACGCGGGGAGGCCTGGAGTGAGGGGCGGCCGGCACCCAGAGTGGAGAGGAGAGGGGCTGTGAGTAGCGAGGCTGCCAGTGAGAGGCTGGGAGCAAAGATGCCATAAACCCAGGTGTCTTGTCTCCTTACTTTCTATAAGTCAAGTCAAGCCTGACTCTGAGCCCCATCTCATTCATCGTCTATCCAAGAGGCTCTGTCACCGTCCTGGGCCTCACTGAGCCGTAGAGATGGGGGAGGGGGGCCCTGGGTAAGGGCTAGGCTGTTAACGCTCACAAGTGGAAACCACTAGAAGGAAGGAACTGCAGGCCCAGAGGCCTTCTCTTCTCTCCCCTGCCCCCAGCTGAACCCCCAGGGGCAGGTGAGGAAGTCCAGAAAACCAAAGCAGGCTGTCTGCCTGGCTCCTGCTTCTTCTGGGGGACTCAGCCCTCAAAGACAAAGGAGCACAAAGCCCTTGCTACTTGCCCGGGACTGGGCCGGAGGTCAGGCAGCAATTTTAGGAGGCTTACTCTGGCTTCAGCGTGAAGCAGGAGTGAGGAGAGCAGGAAACAGAATCCCTTTGCCGTAGAGATACCACAGTGGCTTCCGTGTCTAACTTCAGTGGCCGCCCTCCATCAAGTGCACTTTCCAGGCTTCGTTCTGGGAGTCGCGGACCGTGGAGGAGGGAAGAGATCGCCTTCCTCTCTGCTCTGCACTGAGAATCTTCATCTCAGAAGTCAGACCTTGGACTTGTTGCTGACTCCATCCTTCCAGCACAGGCTTCAAAAGAAAAGGATGTAAAGTGAATTTATTTTTCACTGGCTAGGAAACACCTCAAACGACTAACACCCACGGGCTTCGTGAACCTAAGATGCACGGCGTGCGGAGGGGATGGCACACCAGCACCAGCCTGCCCGCCGTCAGGTCCCTGCTGATTCCTCGAGCTGAGAGGTACTCCCTCCCAGCCCCGGCCCTCTCTGCCTCTCAGCTCCACACCACTGCCTGCCATCGGACGCCGTCAGCCACAGAACAGCTCGCCTAACCAAATGTACTCTCTTTCTTGAAACCAATTCAGCACCTCAAGTCCACCATCCCCGAAGTCCCTCCGGCTGCGACCTGTCCTCTTGACTCCTCCCCACCCCCCTCTCCACTAAGCAGTCAAAACACAGATTCTGTGAAATAACACTGACTTCACGAAGAGCGTATAGCCTACGGGTCTCAATTCCAACAGCAGCCTGTGAGCGTCGCTGCGGGAGAGCTGGCAGTCATCTTCCTACCTTCATCTGTCGGTAACTCCTTCCAACCATCAGGAGGTTCCTGGGAGGCTGGTTGGGCACACAGGGCAAGGAGAATGTATTTCATCTCAAAGCCTCCCCATATTGGAATAAAGCACATGAGAAAGCAGACTGTTAAAGACTCCTTGTTTCAACAGAGTGTGCAGGGACTTCCAGAGAGAAGGGGACACACTTGGCTGACACCTTCAACTATAACTTCACCAGACAGAAATGGCAAGCTTATTTCATTTTCCTATGCTTGAAATTAACAAAAAACATGACGCTCTCATCTTGATTTTTTATTAAAATATTTTTTTGTTTATAGGGACAACCAAAGAAAAAATACATAATTTTGTATGTTGTAGGAGCGTGTAAAATACAACAAACATAAAACTCTTGGGAATGCATAAGAGATTCTAAAACTCTTCCAAGAAGCTTTCATGATAACAAACTTTAAATATGTGGCTTATTTATATTTATCTCATTTTTCAGAAGTCTTAGTTTCTTTTCTCTGTTTTGATGCTACTTTGATTTATAAATAATTGTTAAAATATTCTAATATTTTATCTGTTTTGTTTTCTGACACTTTAGAAATCATATTTCTAAATGAAGGTCTCTGTTTTATAGCATCTATGTAAACAAAGACTTGCTGTGTCTGAATCATCATTTGATTTGGTGCCACCAAGTACAGTTTCAGTAATAATTAGATGTTATGGGGTTGAGGGACGAAAAACCACCAAGCAAGAACATGTCCTACTAGAGGAAAGAACCCTTTGTGTACGGCTTATTATAATACATACTGATGTGAGATTTAGTATCTTTTGATCTAGTTATAAAAAAGATAACAACCTAATTTTTTATGTAATTTTTTTTTAAAGCACAGCTTTAATATAGAAGTGAATTTTGCTTAGAATGGTAACAGAAGGACTAAACTATAGCGGGGCTATCAGCTTCCCAAATGTTATACTTTTAATTTGGAAAAATATTGTGATTCAAAACCTAAAATATATTATAGAACTGGAAATGGAATCTTTTAGGTGAACTCTTTCTTTTAACCCCTTCATAAGCCAGAAAAATTAAGTAAAATTTGAATACAAAACTTACCAGTACATTTAGGGCTAATTTCTATTGGGAGAAACAGAGGTTAAAAAAAAAAAATCAGTGAAAACGTAATTATTCTCCCAATAAGAGATATTACATTTTCAAATTTAATAATGAAGACCTAAAACAGATGATAAGTGCAGCTAAAAAAAGGTTTGTTAACATATTTATGGAAACATTAAGCGTGTTGTCAATAAACATAAAAGCATTCTTCCATTCATAGGTATGAATGACTCTGGAAAACAGCAAAGTGGAAATGAAGCAGCTGGCTGCAGACTCCTTTAAAACTTTCTCTTAAGTTCTAGAAAATCCTTAGCTTTATAGGTAATAATGAAGAAAGGGAGTTAATTTGTTTTCAAGGCACTCATAAACAGAGGCATTCTAGGTAAAAGTAAGAAAAGGATATCCCAATGTTTTCCTATAAAAAAAATATATCCATGAGCTAAATTTCAACTTTCTAAAAGGCTAAATAAAGTACCTTAAGTGTTCATTAGAGTTATCTGAGAGAGAAAAGATATCAAGTCTTTACACTTTATGACAGTTAATCATAATATTACACACGATCTTGTAACTACTGTTCAGACAATGATTACAAAGTGTCTAAGAGCATTATCTGTCTGTATATGCTAACGTACTTACATATACAAAGAGGTATTCCTAAAAAGTTACTTGTAATTCAAATATGCACTATTTGAGAAATTAGTAATTTTGTAAAGTTAAGAGTCTCTGCATATAAACATTTACGTTTTAGGTCCATGCTTGAAGATCAGGATTTTATTACTATGAAGGGCACACAGTATCTTATTTCCACTGAAACAGCATTAAAAGCTGACGAGATGTCCGGTAGTGTATTTAGAGTGAACATGATCTTGAACAGAAACCTTTTTTGGATTCATAATCTTAAGCTCTTACTATGTGATTATACTTGTTTAACAAGAATATCTGATCTAGATATTATAAACATAAAGACTGTAAAATAACAAAATAATTAACGTACATAGTTCTAAGTTTGTTTCCGCTAGGACCCCCGGCATTTTCAGCCCTCCCTGTTCAGACCCGTAGCTCGCTGCTCTGCCCCTCCGACCACCGTGCGCTGAGGCTGAGTGGACTCACCCTCACTGTCCACGAGCACAGCTCCACCACTTCCATGACAGGGGCACTGTTTCCCCGGCGCTGTGTGTGGAGCCCTGTCTGGCAGTGTTTCCCATTCCTGGCGCTCTTCCAGCTGGTACCTAAGTCATCCTACCTATCTGCCCCTGGCTAGCATACTTCACATGTCTCACAGGTGTGCCCTGAAATTCTTGGTAAAGACGCTTCATTACTACCTTGATCAGCACTTTGGACAGAGGTGGAGGACGAGGAGAAACTCCCCAAAGCTGTCAGTATGTGTAGTACAGGATGAATTCCACCAGGTAAGAGTTAAATTGTAAAATACAGAAAGTGTTTACTTTCTAAAACCAACATAAAGAGGTTTGACATCAAGCTTTTCATGGTAACTTTTTGTGCGTTCTCATGGGGATATATCTGAATAGCTACCCTACTTATATTACAGAGAAACAATACCAGGCATAGTGAAGAATGGCAAAAGACGGCAAAAACGCAGTGCCCTTGGAGCAGGACAACGTGCAGAAGCAGTAACTCTGTTAACATGCTCTAAACCTCCAAACCCAGAGGCTTCTGGAGTGCAATAAGGAAGGGACAGCAGGCTTCGGGGTTAGAAACCCCACACCCTCAAGGCACTCTCTGCGCACTCACTTGTCCCGTGACCAATGCTGTGCGTGCTTTTAGAAGAAAGGGCTGACCGCCAGCAGCGGGCAGAAATATCAGTGAGAGCAGTCACGATCGTCATGTAGCACAATCCTGCATCCGTCATACTTTAAAAGTAACTCAGTCTGGATTCTTTACATCTTCTCAACCTGCGGGCATTTGGATGCAAGCAGGAGACATCACTGAGCAGCTTTTCATACCTCTGATGACATCGCTTTGGTTCTCATTTCTTTCCTTCGTTAAAACATGCAGTTCATACACTTGACAGTTTTACTGCCGTAGTCGATGCACTCCGGGCCAACGCACTCACAGCAGGCGTTGTGGAACCAGCGGTACTTGGAGGCCCCCATGGACTCGCAGGATATTTTACACTGATGTATGGACATGCAGTCGTCAAAGTAAACCACCGTACACATGTGTTCTGAAAAATAAACGATGAAGACTTCAGCACAGGAAGCAGGAAAAGCAGGAAGTGCTTTAATACCTCGCTGAATACTATGAACAGGTACTTGTCTCAGCTCTTTGCTGCCCGTCTGCACAGGACACCAGTGCGGCGTGGGGAAAAGATCACAGTCGTTAGTCACGCTGAGAAGGAAGCAAGTCCCCACTCCGGCTGCAGAACAAAGGGCTTCCCTCGTCATTTCATCAGATTTCAGACTCTGATCTGAAAGGAGATCCCTGGGCTTAACAACATTTGCTGTACTTGGAGCTCCAAACTGGGCATTTCTGATAAGATTCCTCTGAGGAGAGAATTCTCCAGCTAAAAGAAGTTTGAAAAATACTGTTCTAAAGCTATCCTGAGAATACAACAAAATAAAATAACCTTAAGTAATTCAAATGACACAATGTGGTTAACAATGCTAGCACAATTCAGCATTAGCTGTTAGAAAATGCCCCGGCTGGTGTTTTCAGGAATTAGCTTCCTGCTTATTAATTCATGACTTTGAATAATCTTTGAGAAAAATTTATCAATTATTTAATATGATGTTGATTATTTACATGTTAATAATGGGAAAATGGTAGCAAGACACATTCCATACATTTCTGATGTTTTCCAAGATCTAGAATTTGTCTTATAAAGTACTTTAGCCTAAGAGGAATTAAGAATTCTTACTCTTTATTAACAAAAGCTGTTTGCTTTTACTACTGATGGCCAAAGCTCATACTATTTTAGATAGACAGGACTGTAATGGAGAGCACGACAAAAAAGCCAGATCAAAAAGAATACAAATTATACAGTTTATGCATAATTCACCTCATATGTTAGGAAATAACTGCAATTTTCACAGCTGCCTTATCCTTCCAGAGTAAAATTGTGCGGGGCCTTTTATTTGGAAACATCAGAGACCTTACAAAAGTTACATGCCTTTCACATTCCAGAGTTAAGGTGTGACCTGCCCTCACTAGTAAGTGTTCCTTACTGCGACTCGGAGAAGCACGAAGCACCCGCCACTCTCCACGGAGGCTCCCTTCTGACCACAGGACTCACCTACAGAGAGCTGGCTGGGGCGAGTCTACTACCCGAAATCAGGAGTCTGTAACCCCAACGCGCCCACTGAGGAGTACCTGCTGGCCTGGCATCACTGGTGGTAGCAATGCTGTCACAGAAACCTGACCTCCTCTGACACTCTGAATGTTACCTGACAGCAAGCAACACTGCGCTAGGTGAGCAGCCCTGCTGCTACCTCATGAAAAGAATCATTAAAGCCTAATGCAAATAAATATCAGAATTAGAACCTGGTTGTCTATTTTGCAACACAGCCTCTGTCGCCAAGAGTCTGAGGGCACTGGGACAACTCCTCGTCTACTCAGGAGTTGGGTGCATGAAAGTCTAGAACTTACCTAAGACCACAGAAGCTGCTCTAAAAGGTAATGCTAATGCACGCTTCACAGGCCATGCAGAAAGCAAGGGGGCAAGAGAGGAAAAGTCAGCTGCCGCAGTTACCTTTGTCACTAGAATAAGGTGCGTGGACATTATTGCTGGGAACAGACACATTTTGATGGTGTGGCTGGTTCACAGTTTCTAAAAAGGAAACCAGATTCTCATGATGTGAAAGTTCTTCTGCAACAGGGAAGGAGACGATGTTCCAGTTCAGCTGAGTGTCTCCTTCCGTGAGCGCCCGGAAGAGAGAAGGGATTGGCTCGTGAAGCTCCTCCACAGTGCTCTTTGAAGTCGGAGGTGTGTCACTGTAATTTCGAGGATTACACATACCTGCGGGGGAGGGGCAAAGACAATCAAGGTTTTTCTCACGACTTAAATGTCATGAGATGTTGTTAGGGGCTGGCCTGCAACCCAAGCCCCAACACATGAAAATCAGGTGCCTTCTCAAACATGATGTACACCAGAAATCGACACAACATTGTAAACTGACTACACTTCAATAAAAAATATATATACACATATAAAACCAGGTGCCTTCTAACATTACACAGATACCTTCCTAGCTTTTTCGCTGAGAGGACTTGCAGTTGGTGACACTGTGCAGCATCAAGCACACCGAGTGCCCAGGCTTTGTTTTCCAAATGCCTATCCTTGGCTAAGAGGAACAGAGCTCCTCGGAGAAAAGACTGACTCCAGGGCTGGGACAGGGAAAGCACAAAATGACCCCAGAACACTTATCTGTACCAGAAAGGAAGGAAGTGATCAGTGAGCGAGAGGACATGTTGAAAAGACACAGGAGCAACCCGAAGGGGCTCCCACTGGCCAAACTGATGACTTTAACACTAAAATAAACGACAGTACTGGGATTACCACCCTGTGAATAAAACAGGAACTTTTTTATGAGTCCCTTATGACTGGATTACCGCATTAATCTGTTCTTAGAAACAATGATCAGCACACACATGCAAACTGAAAAAACTGTGCACAGCCTATTGTACACACGTATTTACATGTGATATAATGTATCTGCACAGGCACACTAGTGATTCTACTTAATAAAACTGGAAAAGGAAAACAATCAGCAGGATAGAAAAATTAAATATAAAGAGTAAAGCCCTCTGCATGTTCCTCCACTCCTACTTCCCAAGAATAAGCACTTTTAATTTCCTCCCAGAACTTTTCTATAGAAATAAAAAATATATATACATATGTAAACAGTATTCAGTACAAGCAAATGTAATCTATACACCTACTCTATCTTAGACACAGATAAACACATTTATATTCTTTACAGTCTCTTTAAAGTCAAGGGTTCCGTGATAAGAAATATTAGAAAACTTTATCATACGTCAACTTACCGACGCAATCACAGCACTCATCCCAAAGGGTCCCAAGACACAGCATACACTCCTTACAGCAGGAACAATTTCCTTCTCCAGGTCGGCACTGGCAGAGCTCCTAGAAATGAGACAGAAGTTCAAACTTAAAATTCCAAATAACTGTATTAAAAATTGTTACATTTTTGCAGTAAAAACCTCCATAATATTTGCATTCATACTAATTTACTCTTGGCACAATTTTTAATTCATCACTGACTATTTGCAGAAACATAAATATCAACAATGTCAAAAAAATTTGTATTTTCTTTTGGACACTTTCAGGGAATGTATTTTGGATACTTTTCTCTTATTTTGAAACAAAATAAAAACATTTACTTTATAACCCATAACTTGACCCCTCTACTACCTCAAAAAATAACTCAGCACAAGAACAAAACCTACTTTCCAGCTTTTACATTCACTGTCCAAATTAATCTCAATGCACAGCCAACCAACTTGTAGTGTGGGAGCTGTGGTTTCTCAATATGTAAAGTGTGAATAAAGCACCTTTCAAAAACTCTTCTTATTGATTTACAGTACATTAGAACAGTGTCTTGGTGTGGCAGCCTATTTATAAAGAAGGTGGCAAATACTCCCCTCCACATGTCGCCCTCTTTGCAATGTAACTTTGCAGCTCCTCTGATCAAGAGTAGGGTCTATTTCCAGACCCCTTGAATAGAAGTGATCTTGAAACCTGCTTTGATTAACAGAATTTGGTGGAAGTGATTTTGTGTCAGTTCTGAGTCTGGGCTTCAAGAGGTCTAGTTTCCACTCTTTCTCCTAGAACTTTGGCCAGCTGTCATGTGAAGCCTAGGAGAAGGCCACGGAGACAAGTTGGTCCATCTGAAGCCATCCCAGGCCAGCCTCCAGCCAACCAGCAGCTGACAACAGACGCAGGAATGAGCCCAGAAAACCCACCCAGAGGATACAGGCCCAAACTGCCGACCCACAGAAGCAAATTTTAATTACATTACCCAAAGAAAATATCCTTTTGCTATCCTGGTTGTGTGTATTTACATTATCCACGTAGCTCAGGAGAAACAAATTAGGAAAGTAACACATTTAGTCAAAGAATATGTCTCTCCTTTTTCCTATCACACCTTTCAAATGGTAGCTTGTTAAATAAATTACTGTATATTATGCTAAATAAATGCATGTCAGTTTAATGGCTTCCATCTTTAAAGTGTTCATTATGCCTTTTACTGTCAGGTCTTTGTGCAGTGCTTTAAACTGGAATGAAAGGGCGGATGATGACATCATGTTACTGCTGACTAACGGAAGGTTAACACTAAGGCTATTAAAAGTTGCTTGAAGTTGCCTGGATCATCCAGCCCTCAAGATTAAATATATTTCACACCCTCTTAACAGATGCCTGAGCTGCACTTTTACATGCCAGTGTGACAGAAGAGTGCACTCAGTAACAAAAATTAATGATTTTTAATTTACTGATGGAATACAAAGCGAGCAGCTGCAGCCAGCAGAGACAGGGAGAAGCGACTTAAAGACGGGCTTTATTACTATACTATTAGACAAAAATCCAGGGCAAAGACTTTACTGGTAAAAACTACTGCTAAAACTGGTTGAATGCCAACGAACAATATGCTACCTAATATTTTCTTTTCATCTTACTACTACAGAATAGATGGAAAAATTTTTGTCTCAATCAAACAAATTTGATCTCATAAACTATGAAATTTTACTGAGTAATTAAGTCTCAAAATGTATCAAATTACTTGCATTCTTCAAAATTCATGCTAGCATTCTTTCCAGGACACTGGAAAATAATGCAAATGAGATCCTCAAACCAACCTTTCCGTCAGCATTACACGTTAAACTTCTCACTTTTCAGGAGAAAAATAATACACAGGCAAAGTTAAGAGATGGCATTTAGGATCTCAAAAAGCTCACTGCAAATCTAGAGAACAAAAATGTGTGGAAAGGATTTGCTTTGTTTCTAGGAAACAATGAATTTCTATGTGTAAATAATTATAAATTATAACAACCATGTGTAGCTCACCAAGCAATCCATTCTTTTCTATTCCCTTTATATGTCTTTCAGAATCACATTACTGAATAATGTTTGGTCATAAACACATCTGGAAATGTATACTTTAATTTTTTTGACAGCAAGCATCCTGTGGTTGGGATGATTGTTTCTAAATGTAAAAAAACATTTCAAGGTGATTTGAACTCAAGTACAGGAAATGCAACAGAAAAAAATGTAATTGTGAAGAATCGAGGATCACAGAAGAACATAAAAAAATCACTCCATTGAAATTAAGTAGAATCTTTTCTTTAAGACACTTAAAAAGAAACCTTTACTTTAGTTGTTATAGTTATAAGGATAAAATGAATCTTCTATAACTAGAATGGCTTTGCTAAAGAGGCTACAGTCAAGATAAAAGGGACGCTTTAAATTTTTTAAAGCTTTTTTTTTAATTATAAAAGACTTTGAAGAACATCGACTGGAGTAAAAGGAGAAAACACCCCAACTCCGCCTGCTTGGTATGTTCCTGTGCATTCCTAACAGAATGACCGCATGCCCTCCTGACTTAAAAAGCAAGCATTGCCCCGTTGTGAACATCTGCCAACATAACTTAACAGCTGTGTAACAGAACGTCCTGTGCACCAAAATTCAGAAGCAGGTTTTCAGTTCTTCATCTCCTTCACACCTTCTCCGTGTTTCCATTCTTCATCACCATTACCACCTTCCATTTTACTATTACTTCAAAGTCTCCCTTCTTATCTGGAAAGGTTGTGCTGAGACATGGGATTCTGGTGTGGACGGGCTATTCATTGCACCAGCCTCCCCACGACTCACCTTGAGGACTGCTCAGTCAGAAGAGCGTGTGGTCACAGCCAAACACAAAGCTCGCAGAGCGCAGAAGAAAGATCAACCCAGGGCTTCCACTTACTCCCTGCCGCCACCTCCCCGCAAGGTCCTAAGCGGGTTTTATTTAATACTAACAGGCACCATGGTAAGTGTTTTATATGCATTATCTTGAAGCTCATAAAGCCTTTATCAAGGCATTGTTTATATTCATTTTCATATAAGGTTAGGAAGTTCATACACACTCAATTAGTAAGTGCCTGAGATTTGACCCCAGTTTTGGATAGACATTCCTGCTTTTTAAACACCGAAATGAGGAATATAAAGCTTATTTCTTATTAGGTTAGCATGTCAATAATCATAGTTATTACTTTCTTAGAGAGACAGAGCCCATAATTAAACAGAGCTACTCGTTCAGGCTGTTCACCAAAGGCATCATTATGTCTTTCACTCTCAGCACCTCAACACAACCACAAGTGCTATGGCCCAAGTTTAACCACTGTTTGCAAAGGTAAAGTAAGTATCACGGGCTACGAGCTGCCAAACCAGTGAGTCGGAATTTAATCCTAATTCTTCCTTCGCTTCAGCCAGTTAATGACCATGTCATCTGCCTCCCTAGTCTGCAAGTCTCAGGGAATAGTGCGAGCGTTGCTCCTGGTACAGAGGACAGGCTGGAAGGAGCAGGTCAGCGATTCGTCAGCGGTCACTCAACTGGGCTCCAGCGTCAGGTCTTCTGACTCAAGGCTGTTCCTGCCCCCACCGCTTCTGTGGGTTAGAGCCAGAGGAACACGGACCGAGACACCCACTCCCGGGCGAAGACCACGCTAGACGTTCTTACAGCGTGGTCGTCACACCGCTCAGCAAATCTATGACAGGAAAAATTAAAACTACACTAAATGGAAAACAGAAACTTGTACATTCGGGCTATCCTGCGTTGACCAGCACGAGTGCTCAGGGATACCTTGACAATCTGCTTAGAAAGCTTGTAGGAAATGAAAACCTGGCAGGATGAAAACTTGTGGGAAGAGTCTTATCATTTAAAATGTATTTTACTATATTTGTATTAGTGAAAATCTTGAAAATAACAGATTTTCAAATTTTTTTACACCAGAAGATAGATTTTATATAATTTTCATTCAACTTTAATCAAAAGTCTTACTCTCTATATGACTATGGTCCTGGTGCGATCTTACTTCTCTACACAAAATAAATCGGGGGGGGGCTATTATTCATCTAAGACTAAGCCTAGATTGTAAGAGTCAAAATAAATTTTACAAACTTTCAAATTTCCAGACCAGAGACAGAAACTAACATCTTGAGGAAAAACTGTATTTGTATTCTGATTTTTAGTTACTGATAAATATTTCCATTCTTTAACTGCTGCAAAATCTGAGAGATTTTTGTCAGCACTGTTGTTAAAACAGGGAAATACCATCACTGAAAACAATATACAGTCTAGCAGTCAGCAGGTGACTTGGATTTAAAGGATGTGGAATCAAGTCTGAGCCCATGGACTGCGGCACGTCACACCAGGCCTCAGCTTTTCGGATGCTTGGTGGCCCAGCAATCCCACTCCTGGTTATTCACTCAGACGAAATGAAAACATCCCCCTACACAAAGACCTACACACGAAAGTAAATCATTTCATTCATAATCATCAAAATCTGGAAACAAGCCATGTCCATCAGCCGGTGAAGAGAGGAAGCAACGTGGCACATCCACACAACAGAACGCTGCTCAGCCACTCCCGACACACGCAGCCACTCGGGTCAGGCTCAGAAGCCTTATGCTCACTGGAAGAAGCCAGCCAGACTCTGTACGATTCTGCTATAAGACATTCTGGAAAAGGTGAAATTATAGAGACAAAGATCAGGCAGTGGTGGAGAGGAGGCGGGCTGGGGAGAAGGCTGCCCCTGACTACCCTGGGGCAGGAAGGCGCTTCCCAGGGTGAAGAGAATGTTCCCTGTCTTGGACGTGGTGGTAGTTACACGGGCATGTGTTTGTTAAAAAACCACCGAACTATACACCTAAAAAGAGTGAAAGGTATTGTATGTGAATTATACCTCGATAAATCTGACCCCAAAAACACTTTGGGAGATCAGGGACTACCTTATCTCATCTTTGAAAGAACAGTACGGTACACTGTGGTCCATAAATCTATTATTTCAACAAATCTGAATTGAAAAATATAAAGCTTTATATAAATGTAAACTGGTATTAAAGAAAGTAATGCAGAGATAGTTCTAATTCTGAAAATACATTTCTCTTTTCTATTTTCAAGCTAAAACTAAACTTCTCTAAATTAACAAAAATACTTTTTTTAAAGCAAAGAAACATAAAACAATGCTAGTGAAAAATATATAATATACTACTTTTATTCTATGTTTAGGTGACTTTTAACACCTAAACATAGAATAAAAATCTAGACAGGACTGTGTCAAAATAGTATGAGCAGTCTGTGTTTGGAAAATAGGACTATAAATGATGTACTTTCCTTTTTTTACTTCTAGGTATTTTGTGGATTCCCTCTGAATACAAAAAAAATTTTTTAATGGCAAATAAGTATTTAAATATTTAGGTAGAAGGACTTCTTAAGATCCACTTTAATTTTGTACAAGAAAAAAGATAAGACACTCAAAAACACAAACTGAGGCCCTTAAACATTAAATGAAACAAACTGTAAGTATTTATAATATCTTGACCTAAAACCCCAGGAATGTAAGAATACAGGTAACTATGAAAATGAACACTGTGTGAGAATCCACAACCAGCAAGGCATTACTGGGCTGACACTGCTTTCACAACCCTTACTTAGGTCAAACGGCTATTTAAAAACAAATATATGAAACAACACATCCTCAATCAGCCTTTATTCAAAAGAATAAACAAAATTATAATTATGTTAGTTACAACGAATCTGTTTTGATACATTCATGCTCTTTAAGGAGGACATAAGACAGACTTTCAAACTCGGGACAGAAATATCTAAACTGAATTTCATCACCATGTCATTCTTTATGAATTCTAACTAACTGGCAAACTTTTGCCTTGAAAACAAAATAAATTTAAGTGAAACACACTGACATCATGGAAAACAGAATTTATCCTTTTAGCTACATAAATCAGCATACAAGTTCATGTATACACAGGAACTACTAAAATACATCAAATGGCGCCCATCCCTCATATAAACCTAGTAACGAGATTTTAACTCTGCTTCCTGTCAAAGCGCACCAGCGCGTTTCTTTACAATACGCCACGCGGGGTGAAGCGAGGGTAGGCATGGGTGAGACTGGACTGGCCACACGCTGATCACTGTTGACGCGGAGCGATGGGCAAATGGGGGGCTGTTCTACTATCCTCCCTATTAAAACACGTATCTGAAAACTTCCAAGTGTCCAAATGAAATCCTCATCTTTGTTTTAATATAATAATTCAGCAGGTGAAATAGCCAGTGAAAGCACATTTCAGTCCCCACTTACACACTTCTATTCTAGCCCTCTCTTCTTCTAGCTATTCCAACTGCTGACACCTGAAGGGAAATGACTTACTCTTCCCTTAAACTGTATCAGCTCTGACTCACTACTTCTGGACATTAATCTCAAAGATTTTCATAAGGTGTTAACTGAAGCAAAACAGGACGAGAGTAAGTTAGAGCCACAATTTTAAGAGCAGGGAAGTAGAAAGAAGAGGAAAAACACTACCGGAAAATGAGGCAACGTTTGTAAGAGGAAAGAGGGAACACTGTGTATTATACACCACAATATTACTAGGCTAGTGACCAATCATAACTTCAGCAAGAAACTAATGTGGAATTTAATCAGCACTGATTAAGGAAAAAGTTAATTTTTTAGTTTACTGTGGTTAAGAAAGTCCTGAAGTTATCTGAACTATTTATAGTTTTAACTTAGAGCAAAATAAATTAAAAAAAAAAAGTATTAATGAGAAATTATTTTCAAATCCCAGCTTATTTCAGATAATCTAAGATTTATTTACTAGTTAAATTGATTTTTAGAATAAAAAAGCAGACTGTTGATTTAGTACATAAAAGCACTAGATATTCAGATAACCAGTGCAGTGCTAGAAGAATGCACCAATGATCTCTGACCCTAAGTTTGAATATTTTCATGAAACATAACATTTATATCATCCTAAACAAGACCATAAATATTAGCTAAAATGGGTTTTGAGATTTCTGGGGTGTAAGCATAATATTGATCCAAATTTTAAATGTTCTTTTCACAGAAGCAGAAGAAAAAAACAAGTGAAGGTCTTCTTTAAAGCAAAGTCCTGCATTCCCATTTTCCCCTGGAACAGGACAGCTAAACCACGCGTTATATGAGCAAAGGAATACACCAGGGTGACAATTTTACTTTCCTGATGTTTAAAATTAGGTTTCTTTCCTGTCAGAAGCACAAAATAAATATTTACCTAGGGACCACCCTCACACGTAGCAACTTGTCTGAGTAGCAGGGATGACTGTGCCGCCTTGCGACCACGCTGGTAAAAAATATTTACACAACCATGAGCTTCCAGGGAAAATGTTTTAAATTTAGTTATTTCATGAGTTGCCGAGGGCTCCACGTAAACATGTTCTAACTTATCCTCACAGTACATCGTTTCTACACCATGGATGTTCCGAGCAGGAAGGAACCCCAAACTCCGTCTGAGAGGGCAGCCCCTTCACACCTTTCCAGCACTGCCTCCTCCAGGCACCCGTCCCCCACCTCCACCTCTGTGCATGCTCTCCTGTAAGTTTAAGGAGAAGAGCTATCACTGTCATCCAAGATGCCAGCGTGCCGTAGATTCTGCTGAATGTGGAGGCAGAGTTGTGAGAACTCAGTATGTGTGATGGGAAGCAAAGCCTGGCAATTCTTCACTGTTTCAAGGGCACCGACCACTTTGAGACCCTCCTGAAAGGTATGGACTTCTCTCCCACAAAACTGTACATGTGCAAACTTGAATATAATTCTGGGGATCCCCTTTAAGAGGTCCAAGGACCCCAGTTAACAATTCCTGGCACATGAAACCCAACAGTCAATCTGCTCTCCACCTGTAGAGAACAGGAATAAAAGAGGGCATCCGAGTGCAAGTTTCTAACAGAGCAGTCGCCCCCCTGACCCCCCAGCGCCAGGCTGCAAAGACAAGAATGAGGTAGCTACCAACCCACCACCCACCTTAACCACAGCAAGAAAACCAGCCATTCATAACGACCAAGCCAAACCCTTCTGTTCAGGAAAATGATCAGCCTCAGAACAGAGAACATTTCAAAGCATCAAGGGCTTCCCTGCCCCCCAGGTGACACCCTCCAGTCTGTGCATCAGTCCCGCCAGCCCCGCTCACAAACACGGCTTTACTGCCTCATTCTTAACTATAATGGACGAACAAGGAGTACCAGACATCTGAGGAAAGCCTCCCACATGCAAGAGATAGAAATTAAAAGAAAAAAATCTCAGAAGAAAAATTCAGGTAACAGAATGAGGAGGTGAGGGAGGGACTCACCTCCATCTCCATCAATAAAACTTCCAGTAAGTATCCTCAGAGACATCTCAGAAAATAGTGGATTTAAAACCAAGTAAAAGTGTTAATATGAAAAACTAACCAGCAGAAAATGAGAGGTGAAACTTAAAAACTACTGCTAAAATTTGAAAATTCAGTAGAAAGAGTTCAAAGGTAAAGTCAAGGAACTTTCTCAGAATAAGGTGAAAACAGATTTAAGATCTACAGCACTACATACAAGCAATGACAGTCTGAAAATAAAATTAAGAAAACACTTCCATTTATCACAACATCAAAAATAAAATACCTATGAATAAATTTAAGAAAAGAAGTATATGTGTAGACTGAAAAGACAACCGATGAAATGCGAGAAATTACTTGGGTGTCATGTACCTGACAAGGGTCTTGTATCCAGAATATATAAAGAATTCTCATAACCCAACAATAAAGAGACAAATAAGCCAACTTAAAAAATGGGCATTGGTTCTGAATAGACAGTTCTCCAAAGATGATATAAGAATGGCTACTAATTATAGTTCCAGAAAAAAGAGGAGGATATTATATATAAAAATAATCATACAAGGAAATACTCCATTCTGGAGCTCAAAATAAACCCCCTTTTGCCCCAAAAGATTCACAAGGTGCCCATCACAATGCCTGTACAAAAAGACCCACACCAAGGATAAGGAGATGAAACCAACAGTTTCCAGAGAGAAGAAAGAAACTAACAACATCACCTACAGACAACGAGAAACGCACAGGCACGAGACGTCTCACCAGCATCATGGAATCCAGTAGCACAAAGACATTTGTGAAACGTCTGCCAAGTTGCCAGTGAAAAGAATTTAACATAGAATTCTGTGCTCAGGTAAACCACCAAATCAGGTGTAAGATGCGAATAAATACATTTTTAAGATATGCAGGATACAGAGAGTTTATTTCCAACACAGCCTTTTTGGGAAGAAACTTCAGGGCATGTTACAACAAAATGAGAGTAAATTAAGAAAGACCAAGATATGGAATCAAAGAAATAATGGAACCAACTGAAGAAAGTCACCCTGGGAAAATGCCTATGTAACAGCGTGCTTCAGACCCAGCGAGTAGTCAGTTAGGTCTGGAAACAAGACTGAAGGCTCTACTGAGGGGAAAACAGATTAAGAATTTAAGACAACATAAAGTGCTAATGACTGATGCTGCAAGATCAGGAAAGACAATCAGAAACTCAAGAAAAACGAAGTTGTTCAAGACAGGAAATGTAATCATAGTACCCTATGTCACTATTCAGTCAACAATATTTACATAAGCATTGCAACAGAAATGTGGTTTAGAATATACCTGTAAGTAAAACATGGAAAATTCAAATACGGTTATACAACAGAGAAATTAGGTTAGTGTTACTTGCTGACAGAGCACACATGCGCTAGGAGCTGATCTAAGTGCTTCATACCTAACCCTCACGGTAACCACACACAGCAGGCATGGTTATTATTCGTTTCATACGTAAGGAAACTGAGGGACTGAAAGATTAACCGGTCCAAGGTCAAGTCCACGGCAGAAGTAGACTCAAATTCAGACAGTCTGGTTCCAAAGTTCACGCTCTTGAGCATCACCCTGCGACACCACTCAGAACACACATGCTGTCAAGCTCGACGGCGTAAAAGCAGAGGTTACGCCCATCCCCACAGACTCTGATACAGCCCATCAGAAGGCATTCCGAAGGCGGGAAATTCTGAGGGCGCATTCACAAGTACAAGGAAACTCACTGCTCTGCTCTCCATGCCATGAAGTATGGCCATCGGTGGCAGAGGCACATGATCTCCAAGACTGTTCTGAGTCTCAATGGGCCCTCCCTTTTCCAGATCCCGAAAGAAACGCACAGCTCTTCTTTAAACTTAATTATACTCTCTTTACTACTTAAAAAATTACAAAGCAAATAAAATTTTAAAGGGAAAGAGTAGGGCTACTAATATTCTCCTCTTATATCAGCAATCAAGAGATAGTATTTCTAGTTCATAGGACAGAACAGAAAGGCTTAACTATAATGCAGAAATTGAGAAGATGACTGACAGAGAAACCAAAACCGTGAAAGGATTATGACAGGGCAGGGGTAGGGGAGGACAGGATGCTGAGCGAGTTTCCTAATCTAACAGAGCAGAGAGGCAGTTTTAGACACATAATATCTAGAAGTCATAATTGAAGAAGCAGTAGTGTATTATTTAGCAACATGGCTTGAAAATCACTAACTGAAGCAAAAACAGAAGCAGTTACTAGATTAAAAGTGCTCCTCCCTGGGCAACAAAATGAGGAGGAAGGATTAGCCAAGGGATTATCCCAACAATCTGACTTTTTAAAAAGAGGGCTTTATTACCGTGACTGTAAAAATACTTAACACCTAATAGCTGGTTTCTTTCTTCAGAATTACTTTGAATTAGAGGGAGACCTGGAGATCCCCCAGCAGACTAAGTCACTGTACAGTGAAGCTGTGGCAGGCTGTATTTCCAAAGACGGCCACGCCATCACCCCCACGCTCCCCTCACTGTGTGACACTCACGCTCCTACGTCAGGGTGCGGTCGGTGTTCCCTCCACCTAAATCCAGGCGGCCCTGCAACTACAGTGGAAGCAGCACTGTAACCTCGAGGGAGAGGCCATGAAAGGCAAAACAGCTTCCCCAGCTCTGTTTCATGAGGCATGTGGTCCTGCAAGCCCCTGAGCCAACAGGTAAGAAATCTGGCTAGACTTCAGCCAGCGTGCTGAGAGGTCAGGCACAGAGAGCCCTGAGAAGGAGGGAGGCGAGAGATGAAGGATCTTCCCCGCCCAGATGTTAGATGAGTGAGCCTTCAGCTTTGTGACTGTTCAATACAGTAGCCACTAGTCACACGCAGCTGTTTAAATGAATTAAAATCACTGAATTTTAAAATCTGTTTCTCGACCTACTAGCCACAGCTCAAATGCTCAGTAGACTACTGCACCAGACAGGTCAGATGTAGACCACTTCTATCACTGCAGAAAGTTCTAGCGGACAGCGCTGCGTCAGGTAATTTTGGGCACCAGCCTTCAGGCTACGCTGCTAACGGTAATGCTGTGTGGTGAAGGTGCGCTGTCCCCGAGTGCCACTCAGGATGCATATTCACGTTCAGAATAAGCGCGGTGTCGTTTCCAGCCACTGACCTTCGAGGTGGTTTGTCACACAGCCACGGTGAGAGGCATACAAGCAGAGCCAAGGTCAGAGTGTGAAATAAATGACCGGCTGCTGTTCACAAAACTAGGCAAATGGTAGAACCAATCACAAGTTGCTGCAACATCCAATAAGCACTTACCCATAAATGAACAAGAAAAATCCTCAATACTCGAGGCCTCAATATTTTTAACCTCAAATACCCTGCCACTAAGCACCAGAAGCACTGTCTCTACTATTCCAGAAAAAGATTTGATGATGCTGAAGTCTGAAATGGCAGTACCAGTGAGTTCATGGTAAAAAAAAAAAACAAACTCTTTCCAATGAGCTTAGTAGAACCACCATTTAACAGGTGAAGCTTCACCTTTTTTTCCAGTTTTTATACTTAGGTTTTTACTCTTCCTTTTGAAGCATTTTTTTTAAGCATTACAGAGTTTTTCATTAAAAAGCAAAACAAAAACTTTAGCAATAGTAACCAAAATTTTTGTTTTTAATATCTCCTTACCAAGCAAGGTATTTTAAATAAAATCCAATTTTTAATTATTTGAAATAATGGAAATTATAGACTTGGAGAGTCAAAAAATAATTTGAGATATAAGTGAATTTCTACCTAAACATGAATGCAGCAATTATTATGACACTGTATTTCTAAAAATGAATAATGAAGCTACATTGAAACAACATGGGAAGTGGCCCAGGTTCCCCTCCGACCACAGGGCACAGCTGGACTTCATGGGAATTCTACAGAGTCCCAACAGCACATGCTGAAGCAAGGGTGCTTTTGTGGTACCAAAGCTTCCATGTAGCAAATCAGATGACATTAACGGATTATTGCTGATTTTAAAACTGCTAAAAGCTATGTTTTATCTTTAAGAGACAGACATTAGAATTATGATTAACAAAGTATCAGGGATTTGCTTGAAACTAAACAGAGCTGGGGTGGACAGTGCATGGGATACAGATGAAACCAGGGCAGCCCTGAGTTAGTAACTGCTGGCACTGCTGACTGCAACTGCTCTTCTTACACTCTTCTCTTTTCATGCTTAAAAGTATCTATAGGAAAAAAAAATTAAAACCAACCAACAAACTCCACTAGTTAAACGTTTTGGATTCAGAGAAGCAAATATTTGGGCAAAGTGAAGGTAAACAGTATGACAGGGCAGCGTCCACACTTACACAAAGGCCAGGCTTTCTATAATTCTAACTATTAATAACATAAAATGCCTCTCATCTATAAAAATCATTATCACCTCAACACAATGACTTTCATGTCAGGATTACAGCCAAGAGGTGGCTGAGTCACACTCCATGAAGAATTCTAATGTTTAGTTACTGAATTCCTTAGCCAGCAGCCAAGAGCTAGAAGGGAAGCTAATGAACACCGACACAAAAGACATACGCCTGCTGACGGTCTAACAGGGTGGAAAAGAGATGTGAAGTTCACCACTAATTAACGCAACTTTATGGAGAGTAATAACCGTCTGCATGCTGGAAAAGCCATGGGCTTCGGAGTCAAACACAGACCACATTCCATAGCCACTTACTAGCTATACGAACCTGGACAAATTACTTAACGTCACTTTTCTCTTCAATGAAATGAGAGTGGTAGCTACATCAGTAGGCTGGCCTTGACGACCGACAGAGAGATCACTGCCAGCTATCCTGAGGAAGCAGACTCTCAGTGCCTGCAACCTTGAGAAGCCATGACCCAGAACCACCCGGCTCAGCTGCTCCCAGATGCTCACCCTCGGAAACCGCGGGAATTAAGTGTTTACTGCATTAAGCTGCTGAGGAAACTGGTTACACAGAACAGACCACTAGGACATTACATTTAGGGCAGTTTGTCTATGATTTGATTAGCTAAAAATTTTTTTCTAAATATAGCACATGAGCCTCTTTGCTATGTGAACTACATTAAACAAGGAATGCTTTAATTTCATCTGAAAGGAGTGCTCATCACCTTATAATGGTATGTTTATAAAGCTGGATATTATTTTCGGTACAGAACTTCTTGAGTCTGACCTCGCTTGTATGCAAGAGAATTATAGAGGCAAAAACCCAGACCAGTGGGTCCCTGTTCAGTACCTCAGGCCCTGACCTAATACTCGGGCTTCACACTGAGTTATACAGACACTATCTGCATGTCCGTGCTCCGTACTTGCTCTACAGTACACTTTAATATGAGTGAAAGAGGACTCAGTCCTACCTGAATGAGGCATTTGCTCACATCACTGGCACAGAGTGCCTTATTACAACTCAGCGACACAGGGACCCAGGTCAGGAACACCAGGAGGGGTAGAGTAAGCATAACAACACAGTGTGACTTCATGTTTCTTCAAAGACAATCAGTAACTCCCAGGAAGCTAAACAAACAAAAAGAAAAAAAAAACTTTAATTCAATGGCAAGCATCCTAGGGTAATAAATACAAAGAACAAATAAATAAACCAAGACTCATTATTTGTGTTAAAAGACTTGAGTGATCTTTTAAAGATTATTCTCAATTAAAGATTACTTAAACACGCCAAAATAAAAAAAAGCTACAGTTTTATACAATAATATCTCGTTAGCTATCTTCAAAGACAGGATTCTGAAATTCCCCAGACTATCCAGAAATGGTGACTGTGAAAATTAAAGCAAGTATATGTATATATACACAAACCGTCAGTAACCTGAAAGTATACAGAGCAAATACCTAGTCTGAATACTGCGCTGCTACTGTTCAACTTTAGCTTCAGGCCCATTATTCAGCTTTAAGCCAGTATAAAAACTATTGATATTTTACCATAATTTTAAAAACATTTAACAACATTTTAATTCTTACAATTAAATTTTTTAAATGCAAATTATACTAGGGGTTATTTATTACTACCTCATTTTGTCTGTTACCATAATTAGCCAGAATGAAGGAGCTCAAGGGAAGGAGTGCATAGCTGTTCCGTAAATAATTTAGCTAACAAAAGGAACACTAAATTATTAACTGTATTTAGAACTCTAATTTATTAAAACGTGAAGGTCTTCTTTAAATTCTATTCCTCAAAGTTGTTTCAGGAGATGCGACGGTCCAAAAAGAAAATGGAGAAAACGACCAGCACAGGCTGTGACGGTGTCCAACGACCAGGATGGCCACTAGGCTTTCTGAAAGAAGCTGTGACTTCTTGGGGTTTAAAACACACCCCCAAAATGGAATCAAATAAAAGCGCACTGACGCAAGACGGGTAAAAGGCGCGCGTACGGGGCCTCTATGGTGACCGTAAATCTTTATTCTAACTACTAGGAAGCACAGTAAAGCAGAGCAGAAAGGGCTCCGCGCCGGGTGTGGCTCGATCCTGAGGGCCCCGGACTTGGCCGAGGCCCGCGAGCCGCGCTCCGGGGCCCGTTAGTGACCCCGCCCGCTCCCCACCCCCGCGCGGCCCGCGTCGGAGCTCCCGGGGCCGCCGCGAGGAGGCACCTGAGAGCGGACTCGCCCGGACCAGCCTGCTCCCTGCGACCCCCGCGTGGGATTTCCGCGCCCGGCCGCCGTCCCGTCCCACCCCCGACCTTCCCGGAGCCAGCGCTCAGGTAAACGCGGCGGGGACCCAGCAGCTTGAGAACGACCCTCCCAGGCCCGCCGGGTCTCCGCGCTCCGGGGCTCGCGCCCGCCGCCCCACTGCGTCCTCCGCCGAGGCGGCCAGGGCCGCGCGGGCCCGCTCCCCGGCCGAGAGCCGCGGGCCGCGGCCTGCAGACCCCGAGTTCGGCGCCTCGCCCACCCGCCCGCCTCCGCTCACCGTGCGCCGCGGCGCCGCCAGGCCGCCGGGCCCTCGTTCCCCGCGCGTCGGCAGAGTGAGGCAGGCCGCGCCTCCGCGCCGTCCTCAGCGCAGCGCCCGTGAGCCTGGGCCTTAAAGAGACAGAGACAGGCCCGCCGCCGCCGCCGCCCCCGCGCCCCCGCGCCCCCGCTTCCCCCCGCCCTTCCTCGGCTCCCGCCGCCGCCAGCTCCCGCCAGGAGGCGTCTCTCACTCCCCGCGCTCCTGTCAGCGCGCGACCCCGGCCCGCCCCCAGCCGACCCCGCCCTCGGCCGTGGCCCCGCCCCCGCACGAAGGCCCCGCCCCCTCCTGGCCCCGCGCGCGCTTTCTCTCCTCAGTCTCCCGCGCCCGGGTCTCCCAGGCCTTCTCCCGCCTGCCCCTGGCTCCCGCACACTCTTCTGTGGCCTTATCCTGCGCTGGTCCCGGAGCCGGGACCGTGACGCGCACGAGCTCCCCGGCTCCTGACTGCAACCCCGGGAGGGAGGTGTTCTTGGCCCGGTTATGGGGCTGCAAAACGGAGGCACCGAGTGCTCGGGGAGCCCAGCCCTTACCCAGCGCAGCTGACAGCAGCTGACAGCAGCTGACAGCTGA
Source organism: Vicugna pacos (assembly GCF_048564905.1). NCBI lineage: Eukaryota > Metazoa > Chordata > Mammalia > Artiodactyla > Camelidae > Vicugna > Vicugna pacos. The sequence goes on along the minus strand of NC_133010.1, from coordinate 26,271,936 downwards.
ACCCCGTCCTTGGACGTCGGAGGCAGGATTTAATGAAAACGCAGGCTTCTGGGACCTGCCTCAGACCCGCTGAACGAAGCTCTCCAAGGGAAAACCCCCGTCCCGCTGGTCACTAAACGCTGCGCGCTCGGTGGGCGCCCGGCCCTACGCCCAGCGGCGGGAAAGGGAGGGGGCGCCGTGGGGCTGGCACAGACGGTCACGGGCCGGGGAGAGGACCGACGGACGCACGCCCGGACTAGTGGCTGGAGAGGGCTGCCCGAGCATGTGAGGCCAGCACTCACTTCAGCCTGTATGTTGGGAAGATGCGCTCTTTCCACCGCCAGCAGGTAGATAAAGGCCGTTGAGAACGGCAGTTCTTCCCCACAACCCTGGGAATTTGCTTTTTAAGACGATTCCAGAGGGACGAAGTTGGAGCCCGCTGGGTGAGATGATCCACAAGGTACTTTCGCCTTGGAAATGGTGACCTAATGCCAAAGTCTTGAGCTAGAAAGAGCCTTAAATGCCTGTATTCCCCTTGGTTGACTGGAAAAAAAGAGGAAGAATGGAAAAGGCTGATTGGCTACGGGGGTAAACTGCATCATTGATGTTAGTCCGTTTTTGTAGAAGTAAATTAGGCTATATTTTTTAAATCATCCCTGAAAATTATCCTAAAGAAATAATTGAGTGTACACACATTGAACGAACTTATTCTTGGCATTACTTACTGATTAAACGAATTATAAAACACCAGTGCCATGGGCTAAATCAGCTATTAAAAAATTATACCGTAGGGCAGAGGTTCTCAAACTGTGTAGTCTCGGGACCCCTTTACCCTCTTGAAAATTAATGAGGGCTCCGAAGAGGTTTTGCTTATGTGTGCTACACTTAGCAAAACTTTTGAAATTAAAACTGAGAAATTAAGCAAATATTTAATATTTCATTTAAAAATAAGACTCCAAAAAATAAAAATAGACCTCATTACATAGTAACATGAATACATAGTTTATGAAAAATATATATTCCAAGACAAAAAAAAGAGTGGCATTGTTTTACATTTGTGTATTTAATGTCAGATAATAGAAAGCAGCTAGATTTTCGTATCTGCTTTCGCATTCAAACTGTTGCAATATCATGTATTATGTACTCTCTTAAAAAACCATACTGTGAGAGAATGAGAAGGCAAATAATGTATTGGGATTAAAATAAGAATAGTTTTGAGCTCAGGAACTACCTGAAAAGATCTTGGGACCTCCAGCATCTTCCAGGGCACATTCTGAGAACAAGCTTGTAGATATATACCATTGACATGGAAACATAATCATGGTATGTCAACATTTAAAGTGGTGTATATATTTTTAAATGGCTAATATTAAAAACTGTGTACAGTTATTTTTAAAGGCCTGGAAAGAGAACCATGGTGTGAGGAGTGCTTATCTCTTGGGGAGATTACAAATGGCTTTTGTTGTTTTTTCTTTCGGCTTGCCTGCATTTTCTGGTGTCTTTGCCTGTATTACTTTGGTAATAAGAAAAAAGATACAGCTATTTTTAATCCAAAGAACCTCTTTGATAGGCCTTAGGAGGTCCAGTGGCGGCTGAGCCCTGACGGCTGTCCAGTGGTTCTGGATCTGTGGCTGGCTATTTGGGAATTTGAGAACTGCAGGGGTTATTGTAGTGACCTTTTTATCTTACCAGAAGCCATTATCATCAATGCAATAAAGCCCCTTGATGAAAAGGTCAAATGCCACTGAGTCACCTAACCCTCAGTCAGATAAAGACATGTCAGCGATTGACTCTCACGCAAGCACAGTACAGATGCGACTCATTTTCTTTTGCAGCTAACAAATTGCTATAAATTTACTGCCCTAAAGCAACACAAGTGTATTACCTGGAAGTCAGAAGTCCTAAAACCAGGGTCAGTTAGAAGAGCTGTATTCCCTCTGGAGGTTCTAGGGGAGAAAGCACTTCCGGAAGCCACTGCCTTCCTCGTCCTGTCCCCCGTCCTCAGATGCACAGCCAGCAGCAAAGCCTTCAAACCCATATCCCCTCTCCTCCTCTGCACCTCGTCCCCGCCCCCCCCCACACACACTGGCTCTTTGACCCTGACCCTCCTGCCTCCTCTTATAAGGACCCTTGTAGTGACACGGGGCCCACCCAGGTAATCCAGGATCACCTCCCATCGCGAGAGCCTTCATTTAATCACATCTCCCAGGCCCTTTCTCCATGTACGGTAACACCCACAGATGTTAGGGATTAGGATGCGGACATCTTTGTGGGCTGGGCGGTGGGTAAGAGAGCTTGGGGAGGGGGCACTATGTGCTCAGCATAGAAGGATAACAAGGACAACTGTATGTAGTTTGTGAGCACCTCACACCCGAGGACTCACTCCTGAAGGTGGTGAGTTATACACTCCTCACCTCCGGGCCTCCCCTTCCCCTAGCCAATGCACCCCAGGAGAGAGGGAGAAAAGGGGAGCCCAAGTCACTCCAGTTTGGTCTGGATTCTCCACTTCGGAGCTCCAGCCACTGGTCCCTTACAGGAGCCTGGGCTGAGCCCGGACCAGCCTGCAGGAGGCAGGCGGGAAGCTCGGGCCTGGCAGATGGGGCGCCGCTGTCTCCCATTCAGATCTGGGGACGAAGGTCCCTGGAGGAGAAACCTCCTTTCTCTGCTCTCTCACCTTCCTTCTTCCCTCCGGGCTGGGTCATGGGAATTACTGCAAACCATCAAAAGAATGCGGAAAGAATAACTTCCGCAGGCTTCCAGCGCTTCCTGCTCTAAGCAAAAAGAAATGGAGAAGACCTGGAGGATAGTTCTGTTTTGTTTGGCTTTATTTTGAGTTCTCAGGATCTCTGTAATTCCCTCCGCAGTGAACGATCGTTAATCCACCAGACAAAGGTAACACTCAGGCAGGCTTTTCTGAGGCTCAGAGCCCAGCAGACCTCTGGGAAGGCGGGCAGCCCCGCCTGTGGGGAGAAAGTGCTATTTCAGCAGAAGATGTTTGCACTGAGATATTTACAAATCCAGGGCTATTGAGATATTTACAAATCGTTCTCAAACGTTTCTAAGGCTTCTCAAAATCCAATATTGACTCACAGCTCACTGCTGCTGACCAAATTAAGTCCAAACTTTGTGACTTATTTAAAATATTTAGTCCTTTCTTTTCATTTCAGCTTTTCCCTTTCTTCTGATCACAGAGAACTGAAAAACTACAGAACTTTATGAGAGCCCCTGGCCTTTTTAGCCCCTGGAGATTGCCCCTCGTTTCATGAACATTCTTTGTCTTTTTTAGTCACATATATTAACATATGTTTGAAAAAAATGAGATTATGCAAAGAACGCTTTACTGCAACTTGCCCTCTTCCCACTTGGCATGTCTAGAACATCTCTTCACACCAGTAGACATAGGTCTCTTTTTCATGTTACACAGATCCTCCCCAGAAAGCCAAGATGCTCTGTTTTCATGCTTCATACTTTCCACTCCTGTATTCTGCACATTTTTCTTTTTGCTTGAGACAGGATTTATTTATTTTGGGTTTCTTAAACCCTGTCCAATCTTTACTATTATTATTTCTTCTTTACTGGAGGTACTGGGGGTTGAACCCAGAACCTGGTGCGTGCTAAGCCTGCGCTCTACCACTGAGCTATACCCTCCCCCTCCCCCCGGTCCTCTCTTTACAGCCTATTCAAATATCAGGTATCACCTCACATGACAACACAGTGCCTTGCACACAGTAGGTGCCCAACCAATGCTCATCAAAGGAATTGATTAGATGAATGACTCGCCCAGCTTATGTCCCTGGCAGCCTCTGAGCTCCTAAAGCATTTATTTGCATGAACCTTTCACTATTCGTGTATATATATTTAACTAATTTCGGAGACTTCCTCAGGGCAGGAATCGTGTCATGAATGCATCGTTTGACTGTGTACAGGGACTTGGAGGCTCTTGGAAGTCTCTCAAAGACTAGAATGTGTGGGCTCAAGCTGAACTGGCCAAATGACAGCAGTAATGAAGAGGTGAAACAATTCGTGAAAAAGATAAGGCTGCGCAGAGCCTGGATACTTCGAGAGACTAGGAAAAGCAGAAATCAGTGGGCCTAAAATAATCGGAAGGGTTCCTGGAGGCTTGGGCTGACGGGGAGGTCAGATTGACAAAGCAGAGGAGAGGGAGACCCAGGGTGAGGCAGAGGGACAGAAGATGGCCGGCTGGAGGAGGAGGGTCCCAACAGCACACCACGCAGGACGGCTCCCAGTCCCTGAGGGTGGAGCTGCACCCGGGTGACAGGAGAGGTGCTCTTGGTACCCCAGGAACTTAACATTGCAGGCTCACATGCACACATGTGTGTTAAAATTCACGTAACATGAAATACCATTCTAAAGTGTACACTTCAGTGGCATGTAGAACAGTCACAATGTTCAGCAGCCATCACCACTGTCAAATTCCTGGACATTTTTATCACCCCAAAAGGAAACTCGGCAGCCATTAAGCAGTCACACGACACTCCCACCCCTGAGCAACCACTAGCCTATTTTCTGTCTCCAAGGGTTTGCATTATCCTTGTGCAACTCTGAGAAATAACCTTCACAAAGGTCTCCCTCACCCACAAACTCAGCTACTAATCAGTTTGTTCACTGCTCCTAAATATTGCGATTTTTTTAAAACAAAGTACTGAGGATACACAAATTTAAAGACTGTTGACTTTTAACTGTTCCTTTGAAAGCTTACTATACTGCATAAAACTACTATAATGTAGTTTTCCTCTCAAGGGACGGAAAGTGCAAAAATAAGGAAGAAGAAAATCTATTCAAAATAAGGAACCCTGGATAGCTTACATTGCCACATTACTTCCTTTTATTTTTCATTAGTATTTAAAAAAGGAAGGGAGGGAGGGAGGAAGGAAGGAAAGAAGGAAGGAAGGAAGGAAGGAAGGAAGGAAGGAAGGAAGGAAGGAAGGAAGGAAGGAAGGAAGAAAGAAGAAAGAAAGAAAGAAAGAAAGAAAGAACCAGAAAGGGAGCGCCTGCAGGGGTGTGCGGCCAACGCCCCAGGCCCTGCAGTCAGCAGTAAACCAGTCTCTGCCCCCTGCAACTTACCCACCAGTGGAGTCCAAGCCCCATGAGTTACTCGTTTGAGAACCTTAACCCCTCCTCCGCTGGATTTTCAAAGTTCTGTGAAACTGGGTCCCACCCTCCGGAGTCTTCAGTGTGGTGACCTTGCACCCGCTGGAACTCGTGGGTGTGAACCCAGAGCGGAGAGACACCAGGACAGGTGGGACGGGCACAGGACTGGAGCAGAGCTGGCCGAGCTTTTACCCCATGGGAAGACAGAGCAGTTCTGAAGCAAGAGTTGTTTCAGGATTAAGTTGGGGAGGGCTAAACACAACAAAGCAACAAACCGAAATCAAACACCACACCGCACAAAGGCAGCTGGTTTGCTGCTCTCTACCTGTTGGCCTGTGTCTGTTGCCAACTCCGTCGGGTGCAGAGCTGTCTTTGGACTTGGCTTTTGTCTGCCTCTATGTTGAGCGGATACTGTGCTCAGTGAATGTTTCCTCCCGGTGCTAACTTATTTCAGACAGCTGGAGTCTTTGTGCTCTCTGTAGGACAAACTACTCATTCCCCCATCCCCAGCCTCCTGTGTCATTAATTTAGGGAAGAGGATGGCTTAAACACGGTTTCCATCGTAAGTGCACCTGGTTAGATTGCACCTGTCCAGACTTTCTATTCTTTTGCCCTTAATCAGTGACTTCAGCCTTTTGCCTTTAAGCCTGTTAGACTCACAGGTTCTGAGTTTTCTTTCTTCTCTTCATGCTTCTTAAAATATGGATGTCACATTCACCAAAGCATGTTGCTGCGATTCTCTTCCCTTTTTCTAAAAATAGAATTTTTGTGCTCTTGAAATATTCCAATTGGGACAGTTACAGAAGTAGTTTAACTAAAGCATTTTGAGACGGATAATTTAAAATATGCTACTATAATTGATTTTAGCAAACAGTGCTTGTATGGTGAATGTTTGCAATACTAGAATTCTTTGCCAAGAATCCTTTTCACTAAAACCTAAATGCATGGATAGTCACATACCTCAGATTCTTAGGGAAGTTATTAAAGACCAAAAAGTATGGTGCACACAGGGACTTCCTCTCATCTCCCCCTGCCGGCTTTTAGATGAATGACACCAGGATATCACTGAATTTTTAAAAATTGGCTCCAACCTTTAAAATGTGTGTTTGTGTTGGTGTCCACCTAGTCCTTTTTACCAAAGCTGTGTTCTTTCTTTCTGTGACTTCGTAGGCTTCAATGGGATAATGTACATGAATATACATAGTGAGTGTTTAATGAATATTGGTTTTATTACTGGCCCACCTACACTAGGAGCCACTGCCAAACACACACAGTTAAAAACAAAAAAAGAAGCCAACTTCACCTAAGTATGTTCTCAATAAAGCAGTAAAGATCAGTGATTTTATCAAATCTCAACCTGGGGTACATGTCTATTTAACGTTGTGTAACTAAAGGGGAGAATGCGTGCTATACTTTTGTAGCATACCCAAGAAAAATAATCAGAGAAAAAGCACTTGACCGAGTTTCTAGCCAAACTGATCTTTTCCATGGAACAACAATTTTACGTGAAAAAAAGAGACAAACTGTGGTTACTCAGATCTAGCTCTTTGGCATTTAGTCTCAACTATAAGTAAAGTGAGCCTGTGACTTTAAGGAAAACAGCCGGCAGTGTTTGTTGTCAGTGGTGTTTAGGCTTTTGAGCGAAAACCAGAATTTTGGATAATTTCTATCACTTAAGAGCTTCGTAGCTTTCATACTTAAAAAGACGTCTCTGATGAAATCAATGGTGATATTAACAAGTTGAGTGTTTGGACTGTGTAATGAACTGTGTCAACATTTGGAAGAATCATGTAATTCAGTGAATCAATATTTTTCAAATGACCAATACATGATGTTACAAAATCTATGCATTGCTGGAAAACCCATTCAACGTGCAAGATAGGCCGATGGATTTCAAGGTAGTAAGAGTTAGGTAGAGTTCATTGATGCAGTCAGATTCCACAAGGCAACTTACCTTTCAGAAACTACTCCTTGTCCTGTTTTGATGTGGAATCCAAGAATAATGACAATTATCTGAAAATCTATTAACATACTCCCTTTTCCTATTACGGATTTATAAGTCCAAATCAAGTAAACCAACCAAACCAAACCCAATCCAACCCAAAACAGAACAAATTACAGGTACACTGCAGAAAGCAAATAGGTAATTCTAGCTTTCTTCTTTTTGGCCAGATCTTGAGATTTGCAGAACTTTAAAATAATTCGTTTTTTTCATTTTTATTTTTGCAAATATGTTTTTCATAAAAATAAGCATGAAATGCATTTATTAATAAATTCTTTAAATTTGTTTTTATTTCAACAGTGGTAAATACCAGCCAATAGCTTACAGAAATGAAAGCTCACAGTTACTTTTAAGGGCTCAGAGGGGTTCTGCGATCAAAGTTTGAGAACTGATGACCCAGGTAAATGCTGTGTGAATTGTCAAGGGGCACAGTCCCCGGCACAGCACAGCTACTTACTCGATGTGCGCTGGTTGAGTCCGTGGACAGGTAAGTGTGAACCAGCAGAGGAGCTGGACACCACGCCCACCGGACACAGTTCAGACGAGCCCCCTGCTTCCTATAGGCCCACTGACGACACCGTGCTTTTTTAAGACCATCCACACCACACACAGTTTAAGTAACAAGCAAGCAAGCAAACAGTGTCAAAAACTGCACTGAGACTAGTTCCACAGCCCAGACGACATGTGAAGGGTGTCATAAAATGAAGAGGTTAATTCAGGAAAGGATTTTTAAAGCTCCTTACATTCAAATACTAATGGCTCTAAAATTATACACAGGTGGTGTTTCCAAGAAACTGAAAGCTATGGTTGTACATCCGTATGGCTGCATTTAAGGGGACAATTTTGGAGGGGAGGTGATACGAAATCTACTAAATATTCTGAAAAGTCATGACAGTGTAACAGCTTTACTAAAAAGCAGGGAAACTAGTCAGGAAGGAAAATGGAAAGGCAGGCCACAGATCAGGCGAAAACATTCATGACAGACCTCTGACAAAGGACTCGTGTGCAGAATGATCAGTAATGAAAAGACAACCCAATGGAAAATGAGCAAAGCACCTGAGGGCATGTCGCAAAGGAAGATGTGCAGATCGCCACTAAGCATAGTAGAAGATACACTCAGCCTCTTTAGTCATCAGAGAAATGCAAGTTAAAAGCACAGTAAGACAAAACTACACATCCCACCACCAGCACTAAGACTGAAGACTGACACCACCAAGTACCGATGAGGATTCAGAGCGACGGGGCCTCTCCCAGTTCCCAGCAGGGGTACAATCTGGTGCAACCACCGTGGAGACCTGTCAGTTTCTAATGAAGTCAGACATACACATACACTCTAGGACCTAGTGACGGCACCCCAAGGCAGGGGCCCAAGGGCGCTGAAAAAAGGTGTTCACAGAGACTGGTGTGTTCAGAGCAGTTTTATTCACAACAGCCCCAAATGGAACAATTCAAATGCCTACCAGCAAGAGAGTAAATAAACCAGTTTGTACAACATACTACCACTCATTAATAAAGAGGAACAGACTACTGATATACACAACAGGATGAACTGCAAAACCTTAAGCTAAAGGCGGCAGGCAGGTGTACACCATCTGATCCCATGTACATGAGGTTCAAAAACAGGTACAGGTAATACTGGGACAGGACTCAGTGTGGTGGCCTCTGGGACAGAGCCCTCTGCAAGGGCAGGAGGGAACTCCCCGGGTGACAGAAACATCAGTGTAGGCATCTGCTGGGACCTCCCAGAAAGATGTGGGCACTTCTACTGGATACAAATTACACAGTTAAAAGAACTGGTACTGCTCTTAAGCCGAGTGATGGGCACACAGGTGGTGTTTTTAACCTGTAGACATACACTGTACATGTTCACTCTATGTATCAACAACAACATTTTCCTTAAGAGCTTTTAATTGGCCACTCAGATATTTAGGTATGACACAGTTTTTAAAAATAAGCATTTAAAAACTCAATGGAGTTTAAATAAATATGCTTCATATATAATCTTAAATTCTCTGTGTAATCTACCTAAGAAAACTGGGCCCTCAAGCAAGCCAAGGCTTTATCTTTAGGTAAACAGTTTCTATCCCACTTTCTCTTATGGAGATACTGCACATCTAGTACAATTTTTTATTATTTGCAGATGTTGTATAGGATTAACATTTAATCATTGGAAAAGCCAATCTTTCTAGATATACTTTTCACTGTTTAAATGCTAATACTATGTAATTATGTGATTTAACTTTTTTTAGTTACTTGACTAATGAAATTATTTAAAATTCATTTTTAAGGTTTAAAAATTGTGACAATGCTTCTTTTAAAATACATTAAGATAAAACTACCTTATGAATTTGAAATAATCAATTTCCTCTATATAGAATTTTGGAGTTTTATGTATTAGAGATAGAATAAAAAGTATTGCTAACTATTTGAATAACTATTTTGGATAAAGAAAAGTATGTATTTAGCATTCTCAGCTCCTAGAATAACTATAATTCTTAAGTCTATTAAAATTAGCTTCAAGGGGTCTTTGCTTGAGATTTCTGCAGCTAAGACTGCAGCATGTCTAATACTTAAAACTCATTTTTGAGACCTCATTACTGAATAGACTTGGGTTTGAAAGGCCAGTTCCTTGAGAGGTTGTTTCCCTAAAATGAGTATTCCTGCAATTTTGCTAGCTGCCCAAGTGAACACTAGTGTCTGGTTTAGAGTCATGTAGGATTGGAAAATAAAAAAAAACACCACTTATCACACATTTCACTCTTATTTTTTCTATAAAAATATAACTCTTTATTAAATAACATGCACAAATATCAACTAGTCATTTATTAAACAGATATGATTTAGAACAAGATTTAAAGAAATACAAATCCTTAGGTACAATTTAGTATCTTGTTCATGGTATTTGAATAGTTTTTAAAAAATTCACTGATTAAACTAGTCATCCTTTATTTTTCTTTTAGAATCCTCTATCATTTAGGCATATACGCCATTCTAAGTTTTTTCAGCCATTTCAGAGCTTTAGAACATCTTTGAAATATCAAGAGCCCTTAACTTACTTACTTAAGTACCAATTCCCACGGAGAAGGCATTCGCTTTTCGGTCGAGCTGTCCGATTAGCTCTGAGCCACTTTACAAAGGAACTCTGCAGAAGCAGAATCGCAGCAGACGGGCTCCAGCAATGGGAGGTGCCATGGAAGAGGGTGAGGACAGAGGTCAGCACTGCAAAGCTGGGATGACTGAAATGCCAGGTTTCTGCTTGCTTGCTTTTTCTCTTCTGTAGCTTGTTCTGTTTGGCCAGTGATTTTTCTTCCCAGCACCCCCACCACCCACCGCCTTCCCTGGTTGAACCATTAGAACAAAATGCTGTATAAACTTACCCTTCTCATATTTTCTATGACTTCAATGCTCAATAATCTGGTTTTTTTTATTTTAGGCAAAAGTATAAACAAAATTTGCACTAAGTTTTTCATATTAAAAAGTATTGCTTTTATAAATTATCTTAATGCTCCCAGCCTTAATAAACTTAACTTCAACAAAACCAGTGCTTCAAAATCTACCCTGCCTTTCTTGGCCCCGTTTATCCAATAAAAAAGGCCAAAATCTTTCATCTAAAGTTCTAAAGACTACTACATCCAATCTTTATAATAAAGTCCTTGCACTGTGTCTTTTTCACATGTGCTGTTTTATTGCGCATGCCAAGTACAGTATGAGTTAAAATATAAATTGACATAAAAATTCAAAAATCCCTAAGCTTAATATATACCTTTGCACTCAAAAACTTCTGTCTTTCCCATTAGGTGGGATTTTCAACTTGTAAACTGAATTTAAATCACTTTATTCCTCATTTATTCTTTTTATTTTTCTGTATCAGAATAAAAAACATCCAGTATTATTTTATAACTGAAAAAAGTATTGTGGAAAGTTCTGAAAATTTTATCTCATATACTTATGATGAATTTTACATATATCTTAATTTTCCTTTGAAAAATATTTAATAAGTTTAGCAGCAGGTTTCAGATCTGAAATATTCCTGAATATTTAATTTATATCATGTTATAGGAGAAACTGGTCTAAGTATATTGCTAATTATTTTATTAAAAACAGCATACCAAATCTTATTTTAATTATAAAATTCTGAAAATTATATGTTTTGCATCTTGACACAAGGAAAGAAATGTACAACATATTAATCAATTTTTCATAAACATTGCAGACATCAATTAGAATATGCCTATTTCTTTTACTTATTTTGACTATCAAATATCTTTTTTGATTTGAGTACTCAGTGTTTATTTTAAAAGTGCAAAGGTTATTAAGCTTAAAACATTATATTTAAGCAATGTAAAAAAGTTTTACAATGATTTAACATGACCAATAAAATTTATTAAACATATTTACATATATTCACAGATTCTTTCATACTTGAGTATTAAAATAAACATTTACAATTTCACAATTTTCATTCAAAGGCATTTTGGGGGGGAGGAGAACAGGCTCTACTGTGAGATGAAAAACGAGCTATTTTTTTGCATGACTAATTCTAAATAAAATGGCCAACACAGTAAGTCAGTGCTACCCCGGGAGACCAGCATGGAACACCTCACACTACCTCGGGCGTCGCTGTGGAGAGTTAAGCTACAGGAAGCATGCAGTACGGCTACGCCACCCTCTGTGGTTGTGGGGATGGAAACAAGCTAACTCAAACACGCATGCCTTATTTAAAAGTTCCGCTACCCGAACACACGATCACTACACTCCATACGAACTACACTTTGGTCCAATAAAACATCAGACGGAACAGTTTTACAATTATTTCTTTGTATATTTTGACTACCAATCCCTTTGTATATATTTTGACCATTAATTACAAGATTTACATCTGCACAATATGTATAAAATAAGTTATTAAAAAGGAAGACAATATTAAAACTTTCGAAAAGAAAGCTATACAATTAACTTACAGATATAATAAAACTGAAGAAATTCTGTGCCAAGTTTTTCTTCCACATTAGAAACTATTCGGTAGGAATTGAACCTTTTAGTTTACTGATACATTATAATAAAACTTGAAAGCAATTTGAATGCTAGTGGTTATCCTGTACTTAGAGTGCTAACAACTTCCAGCGCCGTTAGCAGGTTCTCAGCTTCTTAAATACCTACCACAGTCTGCCAACGTGCTCTAACGCGATAGTGACCTTTCATCAATATAAATAATAGTTTTCAATTAGAAACTGGATCTAAGATCCGAAATACATCTTTTCATTTTTAATAAAATGACAGTGTTTACTACATAACCAACTTTTGCTGAACTCTACTAATAATTGTGAAGGCATAATATTGTATTTTTGTCAAAGGCAGTATTCCACAGTATAACACTCTTGAGCCTCATCCGTTTACCACCGCCGCCAGGAAGCAACGGCTGCTATATGGGGGTCAATTCAAAGTCATCATTAACATCAACGAGGGGAACGTAAAACTCCTGAATCTCATAAATGCTGAGTGATTTGTAGGTGGCAGGGTCAAGTTCCTGGAGTTTGAGCTGCCATTCTAATCTCTGGACGGCATTTAAAGCTGCAGCTTCGTGTTGTTGCCTCATTAAAAGACAGGTCTATTTAAAAGAAGAGGAAAATTAACTGATTATTCTATTAGATTTGTTTAAAAATGAATCTCATGCACTGTTTCTGGAGGGCGTCAGATGGATATTCCAGGGGTATTTACAGCTGAGTTACACATCCATTTCTGTTTTTCCCTCTGTCTCTAAACCAAATATTTCTGGATCTGCAACTGCACACTTACCCCCCAGACTCTAATTTGAAACTGTGCTTTCAAACAGTAACATTTCAAATTATCAGAAAAATCATGAAAATCTAAGGAGACGTGATTTCTGAAATGATTCAAAACCTCAAACCAAGTAGTTTTCTTTATAAATTATTTACAAACATATTCCTTCTCCTCTTGTCTGCCCGCTCTTTCCCACGTTGGGACGTAACCAGTCTCGTATGCGAAGGTCCCCATTAGAAACTGTGTTCTCTGTGGCAATGCACCTTTTACACTAAACTGGACCTGAGAAACAGGCAGGCTTTCTTTTTATCTTCCGCAGTGTGGCGCGCAGAGTGAAGATTACGACTAACCAGCATATCCTTCCCTAAGCATTCCTCCCTAACACAGTGCGATTTCTGTTCATGGAGGGGAAGCCTCCAAAGTGAACTTGTAAACATACATACCTTTAGTTTGTCAAATTTATCATCCACATCTTGTAACCAAGACATGAACTGTCTTGCATTAAAGCGATCCCTCACAGAAGTTTTACTGTCATCAGACTGAAAGAGAACATTAAAAGTAGTTGGATATTATAAATAACTCACTTTACAATCTATATATGCCATTATGTCTTTTTATAGTATATTCTTTTAAGGAATGATGGAAATATATTTCAAAAAAAGGGTAAAATATAATTTGAATATTTAAAAATTTTGATAAGCACTTGTTTCCATATTAAGTAGATAGATTAGTTACTCGAATTATTAGGATGCTGGGTTTCATTATTAATTAAATAGAATCCTACCTCTCTGTGAGTCAAAACTGTTTCTCAAAAAAGCATGTCATATGAAGCATTATGCCCATGACATTCTTCTTAAAGTATAATTGATTACAAAATTAATTTTAATGTTACACTTCACCACATGCAGGGAGAAAAAGCACTGAGGTGGGAGACAGGCCTCTGAAGTTGCCATCATTTTCAGGACTAACACTTTGGTATTCTTTTAAGACAGGCTACGTTCAAATGTCAGCTTTCTATCTTACTGTGCAATTTCGAACTAATTATGTACCCTTTCAATTTTCTATTCTGTAAAATGGGATAAGAGCATTTCTTTTAATCCTGTTTTGAGAATTAAGAGTGTCTACAGCCCTGTTCTAGCACAGGGACACGTGGGAAGCACCGGATCCAATAAACATACGCTACAGCTACGCCCGCCAGTGCTGTCCAAGCGACATCCAGGGAGCACACAGCCCCACAATCACACCACTCACATTTTTAGCTGTTATCACTTCCTCCTTGGTCCTCACGTAAGATGTTTTGACTATTTTAAATTTTATTACTGAAACTCTAAAGCCTGCTGGACAAGGATGGGTAACGGTTCCACAGTTGTCCTCAAGAGGTTGACAAGTCCTCCTGCTCAACTATTAGGTCGATTGTGGCCTGATCCTCTTTAGTCTCTAACTTGGGGATCATTCTGACGTTTACTGGCAAAATTCACTAGCTGTTAGAAATTTTCTTTATAACCCATCTGGGACTCTTTTATTTTTTTTTTTACAGATGACAAAAATAAAGCATAGAAAGAACTAAGTAACTTTGTAATATTTCCAAATCCTTTGTGTTTCTATACATTATCTAATTTAAAACAGCATTCCCTAGTCTTTTTTTTTTTTCCGGCGATAATCCTTCATTGTCTGTGTTTAGTTTTGTATTCTTATGACCAATATTTTCATTCTGGTTTATGAGGCACAACAAAATTCTGACAACTGATGTCTGGTTCTGAATTCATGTGATTTATAAATGGCAATACACTTTTTTCAAGATACAGCTACAGTTTTTCACAATTATGTTAATTTATCCCCACAGTGTCTTAAGATTCACACAGCAGCCTGGCCTGACTCCAGCCCTGTCACACTGAGCCTCCCTCTGCACGAGCAGCTTCCCAGTCATTCCAAGGTCAGAACGTCTAAACTCCACTTCAGAGACAAGTTACAAGTTACCTATAAACTGACATTACCCTGAACACATACATACCTGTTCCACAATCATCTGCTGTGTTAATACAGACCTAATGTTCAGAGGCTATTAGAAAACAGAGGGCAGGTGATCTGGAAGTAGTCCGGTCTGAAAGAGTCGCGTGCCCCTCTGGGCCCGGCCCACGGTGCGCTGCCTAAGGAGCAGCGCGGGAGCCGCGGGCTGCACTCGGCGCACTCACCTGGGCGTCCAGCGGCACGCTGTACACCTCCGCGTCCAGGAGGACCGTGCACGCGCTAAACGGCAGCGTCTGATTGGCCAGTGTTCTTGCAGCTCTGTAATGAACTCGAAGGACCTCCTGCTCATTGGATACAATGAGTTTTTCCTAGTTGAACGAAGAATTAAAAACAACAGTTCTTCAACCACTTGTTTTTCTAATGAAATAAAATTACTTAACGTGCTCAAGAACCAGAATCTCAGAGTAGCTTTTCCTTCATAGTAAGCTTGAGAAATTAGAGAACTCCAAGCGTTCTGAAAGTAAATTTTCTTTTCAAAACTGGCACTCTCTTTTTAAAAATTATAAAGTGTAAAATTACGGCTTTTAGTATAGTTGTCCCTTAGTATTTCCAGGGGATTGGTTCCAGGACCCCTGTGGACACCAAAATCCATGGATGTGCAAGTCCCTTATATAATATTTGCATATAATCTATGCACATATTCCCATATACTTTTAAGTCATCTCTAGACTACCTGTAATACCTAATACAATGTGAATGCTATATAAATCACTGCTGTTGTTTGGCAAATTCAAGTTCTGCTTTTTGGAACTTTCTGGAATTTTTTTTCTTGAGTATTTTTGATCCATGATTGGCTGACTCCCTGGATATGGAATCTGCAGATACAGAGGACCAATTATACTTACCAAGATTTCAACCATCACTACTAATTCCAGAACATTTCTGTCACTCCAAACAGAAGCCCCACACCCATTAGTCACTCTCCATTCTCCTCTTCCCCTGACAACACTACTCTACTTTCTGTCTCTACGGACTGACCTATTATCAACATTTCACATAAATGGAATCATAAAGTACGTGGTCTTTTGTGACTGGCTTCTTCTCGTCACGTGTTTTCAAGGTTCATCTGTGCTGTATGTAGCAGGTATCAGTATTTCATTCCTTTTTATGGCTGAGTAATATTCCATTGTATGAATACACCACATTTTACTTATCCACTCATCAGCTGATGGTCTTTTGGGCTGTCTCTTCCTCTGGGCTGTCATGAATAAGGCTGCTGTGGACACTCATGCTCAATTCTTGTTTGAATGCACTTTTCTGCGTAAACACCAGGAGTGAGCTGCTGTGCCATGTGGCAGTGTTATGCTTAACTTATTCACAAACTGCAGACATGTTCTCAACAGCAGTTGCATCATTTTATATTCCCACCAGCCATGTGTAGGGTGCCAGTTTTTGCACATCCTTGCCAGCATTTGTTATTACTTGTCTTTTTTGCTACAGCCATTCTAACACTCTGAGGTGGAACGCCATTGTGGTGGAAGTGGCTCTTTTATGAGTATTTTCACAGGAACAAACACACTGTACTGTAATGCTAACCACACTGACCCTGGAACAACATGGGTCTGACTTGTGCAGGTCCACTTACACACAGACTTCTTTCAGTAAATACGCAGTGCTACATGGTCCATGGTTGACTAAATCCATGGATGTGGAAGTGTGGATACAGGGGGCCAACTGTGAAGTTACACGCCACCTTTTGACTGTGCAAGGGGTCCCTAACCCCCATGTTGTTACAAGTTAACTGTACTTGTAAACCTCTGACAATCACAGTGGAATCCTGCTTTAATGTGTTACGTGGGATCCAAAACTTCCAATTATGTATTCTGCAGAGTCCCTCTATCAGAAGATTACTGAAATGATCTAGGCAACCGTCTGCATTTAGCAGACGGTGAATTCCTGGGATCCAGCTGCAGGGTCTGTTGGCCCGTCTGGAAGGCTGGGCCGGGAGAATACTACAAATGTGGCTGGTCTTCTCCCTGCCATGGTCCCTACTCCCCCCTCAACTGATAAGAAACTCATCCTTCCCCTGCAGCAGATACAGGCCACATTATACCCAAATGGGCATGACTAGCGTTCCACTGTATTTATAATTTAGCGAAAAGACAAAGAGACGTGGTCTTATTTAACCTGTTGCAAATTCTCATGTGACCAATGATACTCAGAAGAGAAGAACTAAGGCCTCCTGCCACCTCGCCTTCCAAGGCAGCCCGCACTCGGTCTATGGCGTGTGTATCTACTTTTATTTTAAACCCCCACACCTCCTGGCTTTCCTCTTGCCTCTAAAACAGCCTACACTGTCTATGGAGTATGTATCTCTCTTAATAAATCTACCTTTATTCAAAAAAAAAAAAGAGAGAGAAGATAAATCTAATACTTATGACTTATCAGTTTAAGTACAAGTTTAAGGTGGGACATTGTGACAAATATTCAAACACTGGATCAGATAGTCAGAAAAAACAGCTAGAAGAAAGTCTTCCTAAAAAGTTGGTTGTAGAGATAATGAGCAATAATCAAAAATCCCTCTCACCATATGAGAAAGAAATGTATTTCTTAAAGTCAGACCTCCTCCCCTAACATAATTAACAGAGACACGCTGCTGAAGTGACAGCCAACACATTCCACCTGAGATCATCATTCTTAATGCTGTGACTTTGAACTTCTACAGCAGAGCCTATCAAACAATGTCTTCTGAGAACGGGTTCGTCTTAGCTCCTGGGGAGGCGGACAGGACACGTGGTGCTTCTGCAGTGGAGTCGGGGCTCTGGCTGCGTTCAGCACCACATTCAAATGCTGTCGTTCTCTATGGGAAAAATGACCCTAGAACAGAGTTCCTTAGCCTGGGAACAACTAGTCTGGGGTTTCTGCCTTTGCCTCGAAGTCCTGATGTGACATCCCCCCCACCTTCAAACGTTGCTAATTAAAGAATAAATTTTTAACTAGTTTAAAAAAAAAAAAACTTTTCTTAATTAGTTAAAAAAAAATTCCCACTTCCAGGAAGCAGAGAGAGGACAGAACTAGGCAAAGATTATCTGTGAACTTCAAGGGGGAAAATTGTATTTTTGCTAATCTCCAACTGGCATTTCTTTCAATTATGAATGTAGGTGGCAAACCACAGTAATGCCAGAGGTATCTGCAACTCTGCTGCCCACAGAAATCACAGATATCTTCCATCCCCATTATAGCTGTTGCAGGTATTGCCCCAAAATTTTATACTGATTTTTTCTTGAGTTTTCAGTAGTTACTGGACCTGCTGCTACACGACACGTGATGTAGCTTTTCTGTGCAGACTCCTGTGTGATACGGCTGGTCAACCATCATGCAGTCCTACAGTGGAAGCTCATCCAGCCGCCAAAGGGTAGAGTTGTTTGTTCTCACACTGGTCAGACTTTTCAGTTGCTTTCTAGTATTTTATAATTCTCAATTGTTTGTTGGTCAATGTGCGGAAAGGTATGAGTCAGTTTTGCAATTAAAGTTTTGCTAATTGAACAGTTGAAATGAGAATTCTTCACTGTCTGTAAGGTAGTATGGCTTCTGTAACATGGTTAAAGGCACAGATGAATATATATCAGGTGACTTCAAACATGGCCGGTGGCTCGAACAACTACTGGTGTGTGTTATATGACCTAACTTCTTACTGCCAACAATTGTTCACTGACACGAGTCATGGACAGTGTTGTAAGTTCCGTATCAGTGCTTCTGTCTTTTATCTGTTTTTCTCTCTGTAATGCTATAAATTTATTTTGTTCATTTAAGAACATTATTCTGAGGGAAGGTTTTATATTTACCAGGTTTTTACAGGAAACCATGGGACAAAAAAAGGTTAAAAACCTCTAGGTGAATCTAGGTGAACCTAGGAAATCAATCATACAAGGTTTTGTTTGTGTAAGACAACGTGTATTTGTCTGTAAAGAAGGATCACAGCTTAGAGCACATTTTCAGAAAGTCCATGACCCTCCTAAAAGATGAAGACATTATTATTTTCGTCAATTCAAGTTACTTTGATGATTTCTATAAACAGTGAGACAGGTATTTTGCCCTGTCATTTCATGCCAAAACTAACCACTGGAAACTGGAGTACTAAGGCAGACCTCTAAGTTCCAACGAGCATTGCCTCTGTAAGATCCTGCACTACAGTATCTGGCAGCAGGCAACAATTCCAAAACCTGGAAATTCAATGTCCAGAGAGGAATTCACTGCTAAAGTTCTGCAAATTCAACAAATGATAATATTAGAGATTTTTACGTACCAAGTATATACCCAATATGACTTGTAACATGGGAGCTTTCCTAAAACAGGCTTGAAAATTCTCCATCTTATTGTACAAGCACAAGATAAAATCAAACCATTCCCCAAAATGATTCTAAATAAGGAAAATTCACTAATAAAAATCTGCAGGCCATTATAATCTATTGTTAAAATACAGTTATTTTTGGCATAAATGTAAATTTAAACATTTCTCACCCTTTCAATACTGTGTTGCAAACGTAGTTTCATCCTCACAACTTCCTGTTGTCGAAAAAGCTCTTTAAGTGGATCTGACAGTGAAGGTGGTGGTGTAATCTAATTTTTGAAAAACATAGAGTTAAAAATACTAATTTTATTTACAATAATTGGCTATTCTTATAAAATTAAACCTTTTTAGTACAAAACTTAATGAAAATATAAATTCTAATGTTCTTTGAATTAAATAATATAGTAACGGTTGTTACTTCTCAATTTCAACTATTTGAAACAAAGCAGAGCATTCCCAAAAACTTAAGACGTTTTAATTCTGAGGCCACAGCAAATTTCAAAGAGCAAACCAGAGGACTAAGGGAGTTATTTACCACAGAGAGACACATTTTAGAGCATCAGTAAGTGATAGTTCACAGACAGGGAGGAAGGAGTAACAGAAACACAAGAAGCCCCGAGCAAACGGTCCTAAAGACTGGAACAGTCTGAGTGACAGTAAGTGAAGTGTTTTTGTAGACACGACAAAAACCAAACACCAAGGCACTGAGGTTGCACATTTAGTGAATTACGTCTGTTATAAAAATAGATGAAATTGTCTTCTAATAGATTTGTTACATGTTACATGTGATAACTCACTTTGGCTATCCACACTCCAAAAAGCTAATGGTTGGCTCACCTCTAAGCTGATCATTACAGTGGCCTGCGCTTTCTGGCAGATGATGGAGGTTAAGAAAGCTGACTCGGCCTGTGCAGACACTCTAGTGCTAATACAGGGCATCCACGTAGGGTGGTAACTGCCTGTGAGCCCTGAACGTGCTCCCTCTACAGCCCCCACCCTGCCCCAGCTTTCAGCTCCTGTCAGCATATTAGAGTGAAGGGCACAGTGTAACAACTCTGTGGACTCTCCCCAAGGGGAACAAGCAGATGCTGTGTGCATCCTGTACTGTTACATGAAACACTCTTGCCAAAGAATCAAACCTGGACCTAATCGGGACTTCATAAACAGCAAACAGCTTATAGAATTATGAGGGACTGAAAAACATGTTAAATAACATCACAATATTCAGCTGAATCAATGAGAAAAGTCTACAATACACATAACTTAGTGGGGCTTATCATTTTTCAGGTCTCTAACTGCAATATCATCTTTGATTTCTGTGCCTGTAAGCTTTTTGAAATTTACTAAGAAGACGTAAGAGTAGCATTTGGAGCTGTTATTTTAGTTTTGCAAAGTCACACAGGCATCCTTTGAGCAGAACTGAGGGAAATATCTACTCCTTTGAGACAGGGTGTCAGAGAAGACTTCTTTGAGGGTGGAATGCCAGGGCTGCATCTTCAAGGAAGGGCCAGAGTAAAGAGTTAAGAGAAACAAGCTGCAGAGGAAAAAAAAGGGAAACAAGGAGGGAGACAATCCCACACACAGGAAAGGAGAGCATGGTCCTCTGCATGAGAACAAAGAAACAGGCTGGCGTCTGGAGGCAGCCATGAGCAGTCCCGAACTCCTGGACATCAAAGTTGAAGGAAAGAGTGGTGGGATGTGAGGACGCAGGGATAGCACGGGCGAAATAATAAAGGCTGTTGTCTAGCCTGGAAAACAGCTTTCCTTAAAGTATGATGCACGGAACACTGAGCCACAGAGATGACATACAGGAAATGGTTCCAAGAATAAGGAAGTTTGGGAAAAACTGCACTCATGTGCTTATTTAGGCAACTCATAATTAGCAAATTAAATTTTAATAGTTCTAAGAGGTCCTACAGTGAAGAAATCTATGTATGTTTAAATTAATGGTGTTTCCCAAACTTATTTGATCATGAAAGACCCCCGTCTCTCCCCGCCCCGAGGAAGGTATTTAATTAATACACTGTGGAACAGCCATTATGCTAACACATCAGGGTAAAATCTGTATGTGATGGGGAACCACTAAAAGGTCTTAACAGCCCACTGCTGTTTGGAGAACAGACATCAGGGGGACAAGACTGCAGGCAAGGAACTAGGGGAGCAGGTCACCTGCTCCAGTGGTGTGAGATGCACAAAAGAGTGGAAGAGACCAGGGGTCTGAAAATGCGGATGGCTCAATGATTCCGGGTAAGAAAGAGGGGCCCCGAGGGCTTGTTCAATCCTTTAGCATGACGGCCGGGGGGCCAGTAACAGAGCACAGGAGGGGAAGTGGGGAGAGGCAAGTTCAGTGCTGAAATGTTGAATCTGTGGAGGCGTGAGTTACCAAAAAAGCTGAGGAGAGGGGTTTGGGTGGAATGTCTAAATCTTGGAATTCTCAACATACATCAATGCATAGAAAAGCGGTAAAATCACAAAAGAGCAGATGGAGGAGACTTTCTGAGGAAACCTGCCCTTCACTGTTTCCCTCATCTTCCTCTAACAAATCAGGCCTGGAGAGTCTGTCTTTTACTGAGTCTCATGGGTCTCCAGAGTGAAAACCCCCGATAACCTTCATGGGTGCCCTTCTTCTCATCACCCACTCCCGGACCCCTTGGTGGGGGTTCTTGACTGTTGGCAGACACCAGCTTGTCAAGTCTTTTTCTTTTTTTTCCCTGTTTATTTGATTTTCAGGAACTTGACATTGCTTTATTTTTCTTCCCTTTATTTCCTCTGGAAAAATGGCAGCGTTACAGTTAATTATGAGAAACACAAGTTACAGAAGAATAAACACGAAGCGGACTCCGGAGACATCTCACCACACTTCCAGTGGGCTCTATACCCAGATCACGTAATTGTGACGAGAGCACTTCGACGAAGTGGCACTTAGCTGACTGCGAGGACACCAATGGATAAAACATTGAAAAATACAAAAGTACTGTAACTAAGTGATTTTTATTATTGGGATCTTTTTTTATTTTTTGAAACTAAGTTTCAAATAAACAAGTCCAGTCCAATAAACTCAAGAGCACAACCTTTTATGGGCAAAGGCGGCAGGTCTGCATACTAGCGCTAGTGAATATGCCCTCAGAGTCATTTGGAGCTGGATAAAATCATGGTGGCCCCTTACAGCTGCACAGGGTTGTCACAGTGTCAATGGCTACGGCTGACACGGTCCAACCTGCTCCGAGGTAGGGCAGGTGTTACCGTTTTCCAAGGACAGATGTGAAAACGCAGGACACACAGCTGGGTGCGGTGAGATCTGGACAAACTCACGTGTGCTCCCTGGGAACGTCTAGTCTTCCTGCTGTCTTACGTTGTTTCTCTACTTTAGTAACTGTCATTCAAAACAAGGAAAAAATTCTCCACTACATCCAGAAATAATTCTCAGCTCTGCTTACAGCCCCTTCTGAGACGGTACTCAATTACAATTAAACTCTAACGTAATTAAAGTTACGTCCCCAGAACCCGTACTACCTCATCTTTGCAGGAATACGTGAAGGTGACAGTCAAGATGGGCGTGCAGAGCATCCACACAAGTGTGGGTCATGCTGACCACACGCGCACACACACACACAGCGACAGGATCAACAGGCAGACTGTGCTAAAAGGGCAAGCTACCATGGCTTATGAGAGATTGCTTTTAGTGAAACAGTTTGTACGAACTTCCAATTTAAACGTGTTCTTTTTAGTTTTATCCATACTTCAAGCCTAAGATGTAACATAGTTCAGCTCAAAGTTCTTACCCCTTAAGGAGAAATAAAGGAAACAAGGAAATTACTAGCTTTGTATTCTTTGAATCATTAACAAATTATTTTGCTGAAAGAATCTGGAAGAACAACAAACGCATTTACACCGCTTAGTGGCTGCTGTGACGAGAAGACCAGGGGCAAGGCTGAGTTCTGGGTTCCCAGCCTGAGATGAGACAGCAGACACGGTGGTCTGAAACAGAGAGCAAAAACAGCACTAGTGAGGAAGACAAACGGCTATGGTATTGGACACAATGATTCTAAGGATATCGTGGGACGGT
Organism: Vicugna pacos; assembly: GCF_048564905.1. Taxonomy (NCBI): domain Eukaryota; kingdom Metazoa; phylum Chordata; class Mammalia; order Artiodactyla; family Camelidae; genus Vicugna; species Vicugna pacos. Next base: position 26,248,677 of record NC_133010.1, on the reverse strand, counting down.
CAGGAGAGGTCCTGAAGCAGCTAGAAACACAGTTATGGAAACAAGCAGCGCACGCAGGGCTGACCCAGATGCAGGACTCCTTCCACAAGAGACAGCAGTGTTCTAGCCCTTACTCAGATTACAGCTCAGAGGCAGAGCAGCCACGTGGACAGTTAACCAAGTCGTCGGAGGGGAGGTATAAGGAAGACACAAGCAATTCTGCTTCGACAGGACTGTGCACAGAGGATGGAGGAGAAAGGGGGCCTGGTGAGAACAACGCTGCAGGCAGAGGGGCGGTACAGCCAAAGAACCCCAGAAGAGTTCGCCTGCTGAACTACCGGGTGATCTGGACGAGTGTGAGGGGCTGAAGCAAGAGGGGCAGACGGGGCAGACTGTGAAACGGACTAGGCTGAGGTGTGGGGTTCATGCTGCCGGCAATGGGAAGCCAGCCAATCACAGCTGAGATACTTAAAGAGGGAAATAGCTTTCCATTGTTCTTAAAGGGACATAAATTTAACAACAAAAGAGAATGGTCCAGCAGAAGGAAACTGGGAGGAAACAGTAGTGAAAAACTGCTGCAAAGCTGAAAGTGAGAGGTAATGATGAGGGCCCGAAACCAAGGCTGTGCCGAGGTAGATTCTGGAAGGCGTGCTAAGGTAGCATGTTTAGAGCTTGGGGACTGACAGGTTTCTACTTTGCTGTCCTCACTAATGAATGGAGGTTTGTTTTTAAGGGAGTGAGGGATAAATCATCCCCTTGGGCCTGTTGAAGTGTGAGGTTAGAGAGGATGCCATGGTGCATGGTCAGACTCTCCCGTCAGGCACGAGGAGCGAGGTGGCCCACAGCTCTCCCTGGAGTTACTCTCTGTGATCTCTGTTTCACGGGAGAGAGCTAGTGTGCCCCCAGGTCCCCTCCCCCGAGTGGAGGCCACCTAGCGGAGGGGCCATCCCACTCCAGAGCTCCAGCAGCTTCCACTGAGGTCACTGCTGCACCTGCGTTTCAGTCCAACTTCTTGCTCTGCCCGACTCCGCTCCCCTCACGCACTTATAGGCACTGCTCCTGGCGGCGCTCAGGGACAAACCTCTTGCACACAATCTCAGAGTCCTGGGGAACCTTCCTGAGGAACCAAACCGGTGAGAGGTGTCTGAGCTCATGCAGTGACTGATGCCCAGGAAGCACTGGTATGTGACTCTGGAGGTCAGCAGGGATGCTGTGGCTAGAGAGAATGGTGAGGGACTACCTGGCACACGGAAGACTGCTGAAACCATAGGGACAGACGGGACCACGGGGACCAAAAGACGAATTAACTCCTAGAGAACGCTGATGTTTCAGAGGTGCGTAGCGGAGTCATTAAAAGATAGAAAGAGATTAGTTAGTGAGGCAGGAGAACCAGAAGAGTGCATCCTCGGGAAAGACCAGGGAGGGGAAAATTTTATGAAGAACGAGATGGTCACAGTGTCAAATGTGACAGAGGCCAAGTAGAAAGAAAAAGAGGCCAATGAACCAGGCAATTCGAGCTCACTGGTGACGACTGCCAGGGCACCCGATGGTGAAGGGGCGAACAGCACGTGCCGCAGGGAAAACATCGGGCACAGACCGCCCTCCAAGGGCGTGGCAGCCAGAGGGGGCGGCCGGCAGGCTGGCACAGTCCAGGGAGAACCGCGTTCTCCCCAGGATGAAAGGAGTGGGGGGAGAAGGGCCCTAGAGAGAGAAAGTTAGAAAGTGTACTAGCGAGAAGTGTTTTAATAGAGGAAGGTTCCAGAGAACACTGCAGAGACTGGGATCAAAAGCGCACACGGGTGGTGGAATTACCCTTCACAGAAGTGAAAACACAACTGCTTTGGGACGAAAGGAAAAACAGGTAAGAGAAAAAATACTGTGCATCAGTGCTGTTCAGTAAGGTAGCCCCGGCTACACGTGGCTACTGGGCACTGACATGTGGCGAGTTTCAACTTGAAAGCCCAGCGGGTTTCAAATTCTTAGTACAAAAAAATTACAGAATGTCCCATCAATAACTTCTCTACACTGTTTATATTTTGAAATAAAATTCTGGATACACTGGGTTAAATACAGTATTAATATTAATTTCCCGTTTCCTTTTACTTTTTAAAACGCGGCTCCTAGAAGACTGAACTACGCGTGCGACGTGCGTCACGCTTCCGCTGAAGCGCAGGCGCGCGCCGCGCGGCGCTACTTACTGTGGGGATGCAGATCTTGCTTAAGGGGTTCCCATCCAGCAGATACGATCCATTGAACGTCACATACTCATCATAATACTGAGGTGCTTGAGGGATAACACTACACAACAGCTTGCGCTTTTCTTCAATTTTCTTCCGTATGTGCAGATATTCAAAATACGGATTTGCTCTCTCTGAACTGTACGGCTGGATCTCGTCGAGCTTCAGCGAGTCCACGAGCGCCGCCAGCGACTGCTGCGTCTTCTCCTTGGCCTGCAGCAGGGACGGGCTCACCTGCACAGGCTGCGGCACACGCGACACCTTCCTTTTCCGAGGGTGGTGGATCTGAGGGTCGTCGTCCTCGGTTAACCTGATTCTTCCTCGAGGGGAGGAAGACTCCCCGTCTTTTTCTGCTAACAGCGCGCAGCCAGCCAGAACCTGTTTGCTTGGGTTTGCTGTCGTATTTGTTTTGTTCCTAGTCATCCTTGGAGGGATCTGGTTTTCAGTTTTATCATCTTCAGCATTTTCTTCCAATTCCACTTTAACTAAGTGACTGTATTTATGCATTTCTGGGGGAGCTGATTGTTGTGAATGGTTCTCCAGACTTGATAAAGTGCTTTGTTGTGACTCTTCGTCTTCGATGGAAAGCAAACACTTCTCACCTTCAGGACAGTGTTTTGGATTATTTTGTTCATTAAGATTTCCTTTTGGCATCCCTGCATTCATGTCACATAAATCAGAATCACACTTATCATTCAAGTGAGTCAGAACTGAACTCTCCAGTTTGCCTTCTTTTTCATGTGAAACGACCTGAATGTCAGAAGTGCTATTTTCAGCCTCGTGGTCACCGGAAGACTTGTACATTAGTTTGCTAAGTGCATAATGTGTATTTGGCTGGGAAGAGGCGTCACTTCCATTAAAGTCCCTTTCTGATGGTAATACAGGCAAAGTGTTAGCTTTCTCAAAATTTGGTGATGCTTCTTGAACAGTGCTTTCAGGGCACACTGAGACAAAGGCGTCTGTCTTCTGAACATCTGTCAGGACAAAAGTACCCTCCGTATCTTTTGTAGGTTCATTATCGGTATCTAAAACAGAACTGATAATCTGAATAGCATTTTTCTGTTGTAAAATACCTGGCTCTTGATTGGCAACATATGACAAAGACAGATGTTTAGAAATAGATTCAGCATCTGAAAGTGATTGGCTGTGAAAAGAGCAAGGCTGCTGGGAAGGCAGAAAGGACGCTGGGTCCTGAGCACAAGTGTTTCCTGGCAATTCAGTCTGATGCAGGGATAAAAAGTCAGTATTTTGTTCTTTCAATATTTTGTTTTCAGAATTACAAAAACCCTGAACAGAAGAATCTTGATCAGGCATACGAGAACTTGGGCAGATAAAGTCACTGGTGCTTAACGACTCCAGTCTCTCAACAGCTATCTCCCATGATTTATTTTGAATTACATCAACCTGATTAGATGGCTCTAAATGCACAGGACTGTCCGTCAAAGGGCCCACTGGAGCAGTACTCTTGACAACATTTACATCCGCTGAAGTGTATTTGCTGTTTACAGATCTAGTTGGAGAGGCCGCAAAGCTGGAATGCACGTTAGACACATTTGAAAGTTCTCGTTCAGGCACAGGTGAGGACACCTCAGTTTGGGGAGAAGGACAAGTAACTCTTGGCACAGCTAAGCCGTCTTGGTTGCTTTCTTCTGATATTGTTTGGAATTGTTTTGTATGTTCACAAATAACAGATGGCATGCTACATCTTCGAACTTCCACAGCTGGTCTCCCCTCACTTAGAACGAGTTTAACGTCCTCTGCAGAGGATGAGCGGAGGTGGGATGCTGGAAGCCGGCTTGTATGTGGTGCTTTAACCCGCTCTGGCAGCTCAGCCAGGCTGTCTGGCTCCCTCTCATGAAGGGCCGGAGATTTGGCAACTGGCAAAAATGGTGACTGGGAAAAGGACATTTGGGAATCTGAACCCTCCAACATAAAGTCTGAGTCATACTCAACTGGTGGCCTTGGTGTTGTCACGGTAGTATGGCAGGAATCTTCTGAGCTGGCAACTGAAATCATGGACACAGACCTGGAGCTGAGACCGGGCTTTTCACTTTCTGACCTAGGAGATCTATTTAAGCTACTATCTGAAATGAAGGGTGACTTCCCTAAATTCACTGTATTTTTGGTGTCGACAGACTGTGATCTGTTACTTACAGCATCTTTAGACTGCTTCTCCTTGGTAGAAGCATCAGTCAACTCTGAACTCTTCGACCTGGTAAGTTCTTTATTTTTGGACTCAGCTAGTGCATGCTTTGTTTTTTCTTTATCTTTTACCTTAAGTTCTAAACAGTTACGGTTTCTCAACCGTTCCTTTTCTTTCTGCTTAATTTTTTCCTTGTGTTTTCTGTGCCACTGCTCTATCTCCAGGTCTTTCAGACTCAGCATTCGTTCAAAGCTTGTCTGCATTAAGTCGTCATTCACCAGCCTCTTTTCTCTGGGTCGAGCATCTTTTGATGCTGGTGGTGACTTAGGTTTAGGCTTCTCTGCTTCAGATTTCAGTCTGAGTGCACTACTTAGTTGAATTTTATCCTTATGTTTGTCTCGCTCTTTGTATCTATCTATATCTTTATCCTTTTTATCTTTCTCTTTTCCATCAGGAGTTTTCAAAGGCTCATCTCTAGATTTCTCTTTAAGGGGTAAAGTTTTTTCATGCGCTTTATTACCGTCTGCTATAGTTGACTTCTTCTCTTCCTGGAAGTGTCTGAAGTTAGTTATATTCACACTATCTCTGGATTTTTCCTTTTTATCTACATCCCTGTCTTTTTCTTTATTTTTGCTTTTCTCTGACTTAGCATAGTCAGTAATATCTGACTGTTTGGTTTTTTTTTCCATTGAGTGTTTCTCCTTGCTCTCGGCTAGATGTCTCTCTTTTTCAGGTTTTTCTTTGTCATGTTTTCTGTCCATTTTTTCTCTACTTTTCTCTCTGTCATCAGTTTTCTTAATGGTAATAATGTTTTTTACCTTCTCACCTTCTTTATGGCATTTTTCTGTGTGGTGTGAATACAGCCTGTCTTTTTCTTTTATTCTGTCGACACATTCACTAAGATCTAATCTGTCTTTCTCTGACTTATGCTCATGTTTTATCTTCTTCTCTTTTTCAGAATTTTTTCTTTCAGCCTTCTCAGCATCCTTTTCTTTAGTCTGAAATCGTTTCTCAGATTTTTCCCTACTTTCTTTTATATGCTTTTCTTGTTTTTCAATTTCTATTTCCTTTTCCACTGAATGTAACCCTACAGATTCTTCACTGGCACTTACACCTAAAGAACTGAATTCTGTTTCTTTATCTGTAGGTGCATTCTCTCTCTCTTCTTTTAAATCTTTTACTTTTTCCTCCCTAAAAGATTTCTCACTTTTAATTTTTTCTCGTTCTTCTTTAAAACTCCTCTCTTTTGCGGCATGCTTTTCCTTGGTTGATTTATCATCTTTTATGTTTTTTTCCAACTTTGATTTTTTTTCTAACGTTAAGGCTTCATGTTCCATATTTAAAAACAGATCTTCAGTTTCATCACTTTTAAAAAAATTCTCTTTCCAAAATTCTCTATCAAATTCCACACTCCGCTGAAGCTCTTTAGTACCATCCCTATTTTTGTACTTTTCCTTTTCACCTTCAATTTCTTTTTTATGCTTTTCTTTTTCTCTCTCTTTATGTTTCAATTTATGCTTTTTTAATGTTTTACCCTCTTTATCCATTTTTTTCAGTGTGCAATCTGAATTTTCAAATGTTGGACTATGATCTTCATCCTTTATTTTGGCATTTGACTTTTCACCAAATTCTAAGTGGAAATCTTTCTGATGTTTATTTTTTTCCTTATGCTTACAAGATTTTACACTTGAACTTTCTGGCAAAAATTCAGATTCTGTATTATCATATCGAACAAGGTCAGACTGCAATGACATTTCCGAACTTCCTGGTGATAAACATGCCTTAGAATGTTCTTGTTTTAGTGGTGTTGACTGCTTTTCACTTAGTCCACAAGCATGTTTGGGAGACTTGCTGGTAGAAATATGAAACAAATGTAATGAAGTATCATCTTTTGGGCTAAAAGATTTCCTAAAATTCCCCTCCTCCCTGGTCTTTTCTGAACAATCTAGGGCAGGATTAACCGTCAAGTTTGTTACTCTGGTATTTTCTTTCCCCTCTTTTTCTTGCTTCAGCTCTTGGTTCTCTTTATTTTTGTTCTGGTTCTTTAATTTTCTTTTCACTTTGCCTTTCTGTTTGTGTTCATTTGAAACTCCATACTCCTTTTTGGTTTGTGTATCAGAATTGGATGTTTCAGGGACAGAACATGGAACAGGACACTTTTTGTTCTGAAGAATTTCTTCATCTGAACTTTCAGAACTTGAATACAAAACCCTAGATGGCTTTTGTTTTTTAGTTTTAAATGATTTAGGATAGAAGGCCTTTTCCTGTTTTGTAAATAAACTATTCTTTTCTACTTCAGATTCATTGTCTTTTCGTAGCTCTTTCCTAAGAATATGCCTATCATCAATCATTTTATTTATTTCTTCATCATCGTCATCTTTGAACTCATACTCATCAAGGGCAGATGGAAGAGGTGCTTTACTGGGAATTATCTGTTTACTTTCAGAAATGAGAGAGTCTTTCTCTGTCTCAGAGTCAATATTTTCATCAACACTGGAAGGATTGACAGACCGAGCCTCCTCAGAATCTAGGGTAAGAAAAGAAAATCTGTTCTTAGTCAAGAAACAATTGTCAGAAAAATAAGACTGAGAGAAAAATATAGATATACAGCAAATATTTGAAACAATTCAGGAAAAACACCTCAGATTTATGTGCCAATAATGCAATAGAAATATGCAACAACTCTGCTACAGTTTTGTGGAAGAGCTTTACAGACAATTTGCTTCAGGATGAGATTCCCTGACACTTCTAAAAGCATACAATATACTGCATTCACAACATATATAGCAATATACACATAATATTAAAATGTATGCATAATATAATGATGAGGTTCATAACCTAAGGGGTTGGATTCAGGGGAAACACTGGCTACTAATGATATGTAAAATTTTACATACATGTACGTTTATTTTTCCTGGAGAGAGAATATTTAATTTATGTAGGATTCTTTGATGCAAAAAAGATTAAGAACCACTAACGTAAAAGGTTGTTTTAGAATTTTTTATTACGAAAAGCATAAAGGATTAGTTGATTTCCATAAAGGACAGAAACTTGAACAAAGGTGGTTTTGACCATACAAGAAACATGACTATTTGGTTAAAAAAAAATCCTCCCATTACATCATTAAGATCTTAACAGATAAACTGAATTGATATGTAATTTGAAAAAAGCCACTTTATTTCTTAGCTTTCTTCTTTATAATTTAAACTTGACACCAACTGTACTTCAGTACAAAAGGGGAAATAATGTGCTCAATCCCTGTATGTTTTTAAAGACATTAAAATTTATTTTAAGTACACAAAAATGTACTTGTGTACAAGCTGTTGTATAAATACAGTCAAAGCACTGCTAAATTCTATTTCATTATATAACATTTAAGAAAAAAATTGTTTTTCTTCTTTGATGACATCTTTTCTTAGCTGAAATGTATGTTGTATACATGGGGCCTCTAACTGAAGAGAAAACCCAGGCCTCTGACCAAGGGAGGAAAAAAAACAAACTCATAAAAAATAACTAAACAGATCTTTTTGCTATTTAATAATACTGTAGTCATAAATTTATTTTAATACACTAAGCTCCCTTTAAAGTGATCTAGCACCCATATATTCTCTTCACATGGGAATTCAAATTCCAGAAGCATTGTGGGGTGTCTGTAAGGTCCTGGGCACTGTATGGGGAGCTCTGGAGAAGATATGTTAATATTCTAAAACAATATTATTAAATGCCAATGAGTAAAATAGTTATACTGACATGGTATAAAAAAGAACACTCTGGAATTACAACTGCTTGTAAGCAGAACTCCATTCCCAGTTATCAATACCGCAATACAGGGTATCAAGCTACAGAACTTCATGTTGCAGAAGAAGAACACTTGTTCTGGAAGCAATATTTATTTCGGCACTTGATTAAATGAGTACAGAACGTGCACTTGCACCACAGGTATTATTTTCCCTCGTTAGCACCTTATTATAACTTGTTCTTGAGGACTTTTCTCCCCTTGCAGCTTCCAAGGGTTTATATTTAACTATCCTATTTGTATTGTTTCTCATTAGGTAAGTTTTACTGGAAACTGGGAATGATTTTTTTTCTTTGCATATCTTGTAAAACCTCAGTTCTGCACTGCAAATCGGTCCTAATATATACTGCGTTCCCCGCCAGGCACAGAATGCTACTGGCTAGGGATGCCAGGGTGGAAGAATACAGTCCTGCCTGTAACCGCAGCAGCAGGCGCCAGGGCAAAGGGCGCACCTGGGCCAGTCAGCACGCTGGCAGAACGGAAGGGAAGCAGGCTTCTCAGAGCGGTGCACAGAACTGAGAGGAAGGGCGCGCAGGAATTTCAGGCAGGGTTCAAGAAGACAACTATTAAGCAAAGAAGCAGCTCAAACCACAGCACGCCCCGTTTTATGTATGGCTTTTTAAAAATTGAACAGACTGTAGATTTTCTTTTGAAGTTATATTTCTTTTATTACTATTTTTAACGGCTGCATATTACATGGAGTTAATATGTAATCATTTAAACGGATTCTTCTACTGAGGGACATTCAGGTTGTTCGTAATTAACGATAGCACAGATATTTAATAGTTTGTAAAATTTTTGTGTATCTTGTAGGTGAAAACAGCAGTATACAAATTTGTCTCTGTGTGTGTAGGGAAAAAAAACTAGAGAAATATATTAAAATAGTATCTGTATTAAACTCTGGCTGGAGGAATTATGGGTGATTTTTATTTTCAAGTTTTGCTGTATTTTCCAAATTCCCAGTATAACAGATTATATTACTTTTATCATCAGAAAAAATACTTTTAAAAAGTTCATTAATAGGTATAAAATGATATCACAGTTTGATTTTTTGATTACTTGTGTGGCTCATTTGCCACGTTTTGTGTTTCTTCCTGATTAATGTCACTTCATAATTTCTTCATCTTACTTTCTTCTGGTCTTTTTTTGCTCATGTATATTAATACATTATTTAGATTATACCACACACTTACTTTTGTGTATGTTTCACTTATTACACCATAGTGCTTCCCATCTGAATATAGACATTAAAGGTCAAATGCAAATTCTCCAAGGGAGTTACGCATGTATGTGTACCTGAGAGATGCAAGGTTTGTCATCTGTGTTCCTGATTCATCAACTGAAGGTAATTAAGGAATGCTCTCCAGCACAGATATGCTTTTTCCCCTATGGTCCTTTTAAAAAGACTCCTTTTTTTTTTTTTTTAAATCATGCTCCCTGACTTCACACTGTATGACAAAGCTACAGTAATCAAAACAGTCTAGTACTGGCACAAAAATGGACACACAGATCAATGGAACAGAAGAGGGGGCCCAGAAATAAACCCACAAAGTTGTGGTCAATTAATCTATGACAAAGGAGGCAAGAATACACAATGGAGAAAAGACAGTGGTCCTGGGAAAACTGGACACCTACATGTAAAAGAATGAAATTACTAACACCATACACAAAACTAAAGTCAAAATGGTTTAAAGACCTCAATGTAAGACTAGAAACCATAAAACTCTTGGAGGAAAACACAGGCACAACGCTCTTTGACATAAATTGCAGCAGTATTTTTCCAGATCCGTCTCGTAAATCAAAGAAAATGAAAGCAAAAATAAACAAATGGGACCTAAATAAACTTAAAAGCTTTTGTACAGCAAAGGAAACCATAAACAAAATGAAAAGACAACCTATGGACTGAGAGAAAATATTTGCAAGTGGTATGACAGGTTAAGGGGTTAACATCCAACATAAATAAACAGCGCGTATAACTCAACGTCAAAAAAACCAAACAACCCGATTAATAAATGGGTAGAAGAACTAAATAGACATTTTTTCAAAGAGGAAATGCAGATGGTCAACAGGCACATGGAAAAGATGCTCAACACTGCTAATCATCAGGGAAATGCAAATCAAAACCACAGTGAGATACCATCTCACTTCTGGCAGAACAGTTTTCATCAAAAAGAACACAAATAACAAATATTGGCGAGGCTGTGGAGAAAAGGGAACCCTCCTACACCGTTAGTGGGAATGTAAATTGGTGCAGCCACTATGGACGACAGTATGGAGGTTCCTTAAAAAACTAAAAACAGGACTACCATATGACCACTCATGGGTACATAATCTGAAAAAAAGCAAGCACATTAATTCAAAAAAATACATGCACCCCAATGTTCACAGCAGCATTATTTACAACAGCCAAGATATGTAAACAATCTAAGTGTCCATCAACAGATGAACAGATAAAGAAGACGTGGTGTGTATGTACAGTGGAGTATTAGTCATAAAAAGGGATGAAATTTTGCCATTTGCAGCAACACGGATGGACTTGGAGGCATTATGCTAAGTGAAATAAATCAGAGAAAGACAAATACTGTATGATTATCACTTATATGTGGAATCTAAAAAATATATAGCAAACTAGTAAATACAACAAAAAAGAAACAGACTAACAGCTACAGAAAACAAAAGTAGTGGCTACCAATGCAGGTGGGCAATACAGGGGTGGGGGAGGGGGAGGTACAAACTAGTGGGTGTAAGACAGGCTCAAGGATGTATTGTACAACACAGGGAATACAGCCAATATTTTGTAGTAACTTTAAGTAGAAAGCAACCTTTAAGATTGTATAAAAAATTTAAAAATTAAAAAAAAGTTTGCTATCAACATCATTTATAATGGCATCACAAAAAATAAAATTAAAAAATAGCAAGGGGGAAAAACAGATGAATGGATAAAGAAGATATGGTATACATATACAATAGAATACTACTCAGCCATAAAAAGGATGAAATACTGCCATCTGCAACAACATGGATGGACTTGGAGGGTATTGTGCTAAATGAAATAGTTAAAGACAAATGCTGTATGGTATCATTTTTATGTGGAATCTGAAAAACACCAAACTAGTGAACATAACAAAAAAGTTACTCACAGATGTAGAGAACAAACTAGTGGTTACCAGTGGGGAGAGGGGAGGTGGGAGGGGCAATATAGGGGTAGGAAATTAAGAGGTACCAACTACTAGGTATAAAATTAGCTACAAAGATACATTGTACAACATGGGGAACACAGCCAATACTTTATAATAACTATAAATGAAGCATAACCTTTAAAAATTGTGAATCACTGTTGCACATCTGTAATTTACATAATATTGTGCATCAACCATACCTCAATAAAAGATTAAAAAGACTCCTACTTTAAAAAAATTTTTACTGAAGTGTAGTTGATTTACGTTAGTGTCAGATGTACAGCAAAGTGATTCAGTTATACATATGCATACACATATATATTTTCTTTTCAGAGTCTTTACCATCGTATTACAGGAAATTGACAATTCCCTGTGCTATACAGTAGGTCCTTGTTGTTTATCTATTTTATATATAGTGATGTGTGTCTGTTAATCCGCAACTACTAATTTATTCCTCCCCACCCTTTCCCCTTTGGTAACCATGGTTTGTTTTCTATGTCCGTGAAAAGACTCCTACTTTTTTAAAAGGTAAAAAAGTACCAGTTCTCAAGTGAGTCAGTCAAGCTGATGCTAACTAATGCCCATGATGAGTGCGTGGAGTCACCCCGGGAGGGTCACTCTGCACGCTGAGCTGCACGCTGGCTCTGAGCACCAGCAGCAACAACCCTGGGTGGCTCTCAGGAAGCTACCTAGTCTGTGATCTCAGCAAGGTACTACATCTCAATGACACCACTTCCACTGGCAGGCCAGGCTGAAATCCCCCTTCTTCCCTAAGCAGCCTGAAACCTTTTTGATTTACTTCACCCAGGAATACAGATCAAGCTGGTCTTGGAACTCTAGTGCAGAAGTAACTTAAAAAAAAAAAAAAAGCTTGCTCTGCCTTTCTTAGCAAATGATTGCTTATAGTGAGAAATTCACCTAGGATCCAAATCTTCAAATTCATGTACTGAAAATAGCCATGGTTATCACTGTACTATGTTATAATTTTGCATTTTGTTCCAATTTTTTTAGTCTTTAATATATATTTAGTTACTACATTAGAACTTGTATTTAAAACATTTGATGAAATTATTTCTGACAAAGAACCCTTTAAAAATTTTAATGTTTATCATCTCAGCAATTTTATTTGGGAAACTAGGAAGGAACATGAGAAATGGGTTAAGCAATCATTAAAATATTAAATTTTTCATTAAAGCATTTTTCTTCCCCATGAAAAAGTGTTAAACAACAAAATGAAGCGTAACTGATTAAAAACACTTAAATACACTTGAAACTTGCTCTTGTACATCTCAAGGCACTTTCAGACATTTGCAACTAATACTAGTGACATTTAAAGAACAGCTAAATGTTATCTGAGATCACTATTATCCTCAGGCTTGACTTTTTCCATACTGAAGCTACTGTAAACTTGTATTTTTTCTTGTATGGAATCCAAAAGGAACATATGTGACCAAAGTAGGGAGACGACAGTACATAAAGTAAACCCTTCCTCCTGCAAAATCTCTCCAAAACAACCAGCATGCATCTGACAAAGCAGGTACATTTCACACTCCTGATTAATAAAGCCAAAAGACTCTGGGCTTTTAAAAAGGTCTGAATTAAATCAATGATTATACATTGTTTGTTTCCCAGAAAAGGCAACAGGCAAATGGAAGGCTATCTGTTCCACTATGTCCTGAATGCATCTTGGATGACGAAGTGCTTAAGTACATGCGGACACGTACGTACATACATGTACACGTACACGTACACGTACACGTACACACACACACAGCTTCTTGTGCACTTATAAAGGTATCTGTATCAACAGCACCTGCCTAAATTATAGCGCCTCAGAAAATGAAAACCAGGTATTGTCTGTTTATGGGACCGAGGACGGCAGGGGTGGTAGTGTGCTTACTGAGAGGAAAAGTCTACGTATGGAACCTAGGAGTCCTTGGTGGGAAGGTAACCACCAGTGAGGCAGCTGTAATTTTCTGTTTCTGTTTTCCGTATTATCCAACAGATAATTCAAATACAAGCCTGTGACTTGTATTTGGGGACTTTCTTAATACACAACATGTAGTAGATGCCTAACAAATGCAGAATAAATGTACAAATAGTGAGTTTCCGAGCTGGACTAAGGCATCAAGAAGTCAAGCAGGGGTGCTTACTGTGGGACGGGAGGCCCGCAGGAAGGGAGACAAACATGAAACACATAGTTACCCACTTTACAATTCTGCATGGTACCCAAGTGGGAAATCCTATTGCCACTGACTTCTGCCTGGTTAACGTACTGCTCATGTCTCCTTTAAACCTGGCACCTGGAGGAGGTGGCAGGCATTTCACTCACACAGCAGCAGTGCCTGTTATCACTGGTCCGTCACTTGAGATGCTTCACGCCACCGCCAGCCTACCTACAGCCTGCAGCTTCACACCTGGTGTGCTAACGCTCTGCAGAATCCCTTCTATACTGAGAGCTTGCTCCCGCACATCAGCTACTGTGTTTCCCTTTTTCAGTAAGCCAAAAATTTTATTTTTACTTATTTGTTTTGCAGGGGAGGTAATTAGGTTTACTTACTTGTTTTTTTCATGGAAGTGCTGCGGATTGAACGCAGGACCTTACGCATGCTAGGCATGCACTCTACCAGTGGAGCTATATATACCCTCTCCCCAGAAATTTATTTTTAAACAATAGCACCATTAGTGAAGTTCATACAATTATTTGAGTACATATGTATTTTGTTTGTATTTTATGAAAATGGAAAAATGGCTGACACCAGTAACACAATTAAGATACTAACGATGGTAACCGCTAGATGTAGTAAAAGCAGCAAATCTATAGCCTCCTTTAGAATCTCACTGAAATGAAGACTGTTCAACTGTAAAGGAAAGGAAAATTAGGAACCAAGATAAATAGTATATCTACTAGAGTGTGTCAACATTCTGAAAAGCAGTGATGAAAAATAAGATTTTTAAGTTATGGGCAAAATCAGCATGTAAAGTACTTAAATAATATATACAAACAGTTTGTGTCAATACTAAGTGCTAGAAATTAGTTTCAAAGGAAGCCTAATGTTCACCTCTGTCTTGACAGAAATTAAGAAAACTGATTAGAATCATTAATCTTCTGCTCAACCACTGGCAAAGTTCCTTTATAATCACAAGCAACTCTTTCTGACATTAAAGTCAGTTTACCATTTAACTCATCGTCGTTAAACAAAGAAAATTTGAAATTGAGATAAGAAAATACTTGGAAAATAGTTTTCCTTAACTGAAATCATGGAGACACAATTAGCAAAATCCAGACTTTGGGAAAAATTACCAGGGAAAATGATCAGATTATTTCAACAACAACAAAAATGCAGGAACATAAGAACGGAAGGGGGTTCTATAGATTAAAAGATTCTCAGATATATCACATATATCACATACTACCAATTGTAGTATGTGGTCTTTATTTGGATTCTGACTTTGAAAAAGTTAAAAAAAGAAAAACTTTAGGATTGTATGAGGTAATCACAACTTGGAACAATAACCAAGTATTTAATAGTAACACAATTTAGCTAATTTAGGTATGATAATATTATGGTTATTTTTTAACACCTTTACTGTGGTATGGCTCCTGTACAGTAAACTACATACATTCCAGATGTACAATTGGATGAATTCTGACAGATGCATATGCCCATGAAACCACCACCACAATCAAGACAGCTAACATTTCCATCACTCCCCAAGAGGTGCAAATCTTGAATTCCATATTTATCCCTTCCCACCCCCTTTATCCCTAACCATAAGTTTGTTCTCTGTGTCTATGAGCCACTTTCTGTTTTGTAGGTAAGTTCATTTGTGTCTTTGTTTTTCAGATTCCACACATAAGCAGTATCACGTTTTTCTTTCTCCATCTGGCTGACTTCACGCAGTACGACAGCCCCCAGGTCCACCACGCTGCTGCACATGGCGTCATTTCACTCTGTCCATGGCTGAGCCGTGCTCTGTGGTGAGCAAACACCGCAGCTCTGCCCAGTCGTCTGTCCACGGACATGAGGTGTTTCCTGGCCTCGGCTACTGTAAACAGGTGTCTTTTTGAATTATATTTTTTCTGAGTATATGCCCAGGAGTGGGATCACTGGATCACATGGTAAATATGTCCTTAGTTTTTTGAAGAACCTCCATACCGTCCTCCACAGTGGCTGCACCAATTTGCATTCCCGCCAGCAGTGCAGAAGGGCTCCCTTTTCTCCACACCCTCTCCAGCATTCACCGTTTGAAGAGTTTTTAATGATGGTCATTCTGGCTGCTGTGAGGTGATACCTCACTGTAGTTTTGATTTGCGTTTCTCCCCAACAATTAGTGATGCTGAGCATCTTTTCATGTGCTTGTTGGCCATCCGTCCGTCTTCTTTGGAGAGATGTCTGTTTAGGTCTTCTGCCCATTTTATTGGGTTGCTTGTTTTTTGATATTAAGGTGTATGAGATGTTTGTATATTTTGGAAATTAGTCCCTTGTCAGTTGAATCATTTGTGAGTATTTTCTCCCATTCTTTAGGTTGTCTTTTCATTTTGTTGATGGTATCCTTAGTTGTGCAAAAGCTTTTAAATTTAATTAGGTCCCATTTGTTTGTTTTTTCTTTTATTTCCATTACTCTAGGAGCCAGTACTCACAACCATCATGCTCTGTTACATCTCGGTACATAAAAGGCACTAACGATAGTCAGTATGAACTACACCAGCACCCAGAAAAACGATGCCACAACCTGTGATCTTCCCACAAGCGTTTAAATGAATACCTTCTAGTCAATGTTTATTTCACGATGGAGCATACTGAGGAAACAACTCTGCTACAAAAACACAGGCTCTAAGATAAAGTAGAATATTAAATGAGATTTACTGCTAATTTACACATAAAATACTTTAAAAAATATAAGCAATGACACAGAGCTATTAAACATACCCACATGAAGTTAAAGCGGAATTTCAAATAGGAACTTGCTGCTTGTCTACTCTTTGCTTGATTTTGCGATCGTCACCATGTTAAGACATACATCTTGATTTATATATTCCATAAGAACACAAAATAAGATAGATTAAAAACATCTCATTCATTACTGTTAAGTAATACAATTTATAAAAGAAAAAAGTCAGAGAATTGGGAAAATGGTTGAAGGTGGTCAAAGGGTACAAACTTCCATTTATAAGATGAATACGTCCTCAGGATGCAATGTACAGCACGGTGTCTATAGTTAACAATACTGTACTGTATATCTAAAATTGCTAAACGCTGGTTTTAGAAGTACTTACTACACACACACAAATTTGTAATGTTAGGTGACAGATGTGTCAACTAACCTTACTGTGGTAATAATTTCGCAATATATACAGATATCAAATTATTACACTGCACACCTTAAACATATACAATGTTATATGTCATATTTCAATAAAGCTAGGCAAAATATAAAGGTAACTTAGAAGAGCCAAGAGGACAGATTGACGGTCAGAAATTCTATTTACTTTACTAAGTTAGCTAATTTAAAAAGCCATGTCTTGACTATCTTAAATGACTATATAACAAATCAGTGAACTTTAGATTTTCCAACATCACAATGGTAAAAGCAAATGATACCCGTCTAACGTGATCACTGTCTTTCAGATCTTCACCATTTGTAAAGCAGACATGTAACAAGCGCTTACTCTGGGCCAGTCAGCATTCTCTGTGCTTCAAGTATGAGCTCACTTAAACTTCATTCACCGCCATGCTCCTGTTTTACAGATGTGGAACCTGAGCACGGACAGCTCAACTAACTCGCCCACAGTTTAAGATCCAGAGACTAAACCGAGGTAACAGTGCAGGAGTATTGAAACCTGAGCTCTTATAGTTAATGTAGCCACTCTGAAGATAAGAGTGGGAAGAGATGATGGGTTTTGGCTTGATTTCCATTGTCAAAATCTCTACAATGTCAAAAGCCCTTTTTTTTCCCATCTAATGTACTCAACCAGAATTAAGTATTCTTTTTACGCTAGGAATACTTCAAAAAAAAATTGAAATGATGTCTTTGTTTATACATGCAATTTTTATTCAGAGATGAGTGAATGCATAAAAAAGCCCTAAGCTAAACTTTAGTGATCTTTATTCATTAAGACTCTTTTGGTTTCATTTATTTTCAATTAGCATTTATTATTCTTTTATTATAAAAGTAAAGAACAGTTTATGTTAGGAAACGAGGAAAACAGAGATGAGTAAAGAAAAGCCACCTGTAATATGAGCCCACTACCCAAGGGAATCCTTCTTCACAACTTGAAGTATTGTATTTGATTTTATTTAGAAGTAGTAAAGTGAACAGAATTCCTGAACCTCAAGTCTGTCCTCTTGGCTCTTCGAAATGACCCGACCAAGGCAGACCTATTACCGTCATTTCAGAAAGCACACTCACACTCCACGAGCAGCCCCAAATCACGTCAAATTGTATTTGCTTTCCATTCTAGCCTGTGGCTTGTACATATAGTTTATTTTTCCTGGAGTTTTTGCCTTCTTTCTTGTTCACCAGATCAGACAACACGCCTTCATATCACTGACAGCATGACACAGTGAATTCTCGGTATCTCATTCACACAATGTGTTGTCATCCACTCTTTTCTTGATAATACTCTTCACAAAGCTGTGACATTTTGCTCTAAAATATGCCAACTGCTCACTATCGTCACTTGGGAATTTCTCATCAAAATTTTGAGTCTTCACATTTTCCTTTTAGACCTGTATTTTATGTTAATGAAAATAAAATATTCAAATAATTTTTTCAGGAAGAGAACAGAAATCACATGCAGTGCTGTTTCTCGTGAGCTGGTGCTCAGCTGGGAATGGAGAGCTGGGGACAGAACGATGTTCGCAGGACGTCACAGGCATCCTAAGTGCAGCCGCACCTGTCTTCTCACACACCTTTAAGAACGGGAATCAGATTCAGTCTCTGATTTGGCGAGCTCATAAGATTAAAAAAAAACCTGTCCAGATGTGTATTTTCCCTTTCCTTGTTTGTTTTGTTTTACATTCCCCTTTGATCTGTAAACATAAATTTTTTTTCAGTTAAGGGATACTTTCTTGAATTAAGTAATTATTTTCTTCCTGACGTTTGCTCTTTTTTGTAAGATGAGAATCGTATATCCTGGGTATGGCTTTTTGTCTGTCTTTTTATCATTCTTTTTCTATTTCCACCATTTAGAAAAACAGTTTTGTATGTTGTCCTTCTCTTAGATCTCAAATTAGATCTTCAGCCATGTCCAGACTATTCCTTAGTCCTATATGGAATATTTACTCCCAGTAACGATAAACATCTTGTCTTTTCCTTGTCGACTTTTTCCACGGTGGCCTTTGTTATGGTTAGTGGACCGACTGCCTGCCCCCACCTTCCTCCAAATACACTTACCCTTCTGCTTCCCATGTAATATACATTCTCCAGATCAACTATCCTCTTTGTTCATTTTGGCCCTTCTTGTCTTTCATTCTGTCGATTTTCTTCAAATCTCCGGACTTCTTTTCAAACCGATAAAGGGAAAACCCTGTTCCTTCAGCGATTCTGTGGAAGACCCCTACCGTAGGCTTCCCCTGCGGGAGTGATCTTGGTTCTCTCTAATCAGTCTTTTGCTGAGACCGTTCCCTCAACAAGCCGACTCCTGAGTTTCAGAGTCTCTGGGGCTTCACTGGGACGGGTATTTCACAACTGATGCAGGCTTCCCTTCTGTCTATTTGAGTTGCTCCTTTGCTCTGCAATAGTTCACTAACCACAACTAATATACCTAACAATTAACGATACAGATATAACTTATTTACGTTACCCAGTGAAAGAAGTAACAGTAGAAAAAGACCCTGAATTTTAGGAAACAAATCTTTACAGCTTCCATATCCCTAAATTAACTGAGAAGTATCAGGTGATTTTATACAATCTCTTCTAAATCTCCATTTCTAAACCTCAGATTTCCTAAGTAAAGGTCAGGTGTCTTAGTTCTACTACATAGGAGAAAAGCAGTCATGCATTCCCTTGGAAGTAAGTGTGCCACATGAGAACACATGTTCGGTGTGTTTCTAAAGTAACAGATACTGACGGGGGAGTTACAGTGAAGAATTTAGTGGTGAGCTGGGGAGGAAAAAGGATATAATCAATACTTGAAAACACAAGGTCTAAAAGCAAAATTCACATAAGAAGTAAAATCAAGGGCCACACCACTTCTCATACTCCGTCAATTAGTTATACATTGCCTTTCCACCAGAATGTCAGTAACACAGAAAAAGATTCTATCAAGTATAAGTTAATCAAGATATTACTCTCTCTGAAAATGACTGGCATCACTACAAAAATTTTGATGTCACTAAAGGAAACTGATAAAAATCACCCAGTCTCAGCTGTTACATCTCTCTCTCTCTCTCTTTCTCACTCCCTCTCTCTCTCTATATATATATTTACATGAAGGTCCTTTAAGCCATGATTAGGTAAAATATTTTTCTGTGGATAGGATGACATAGCTAAGGCTGAACTCATTTAAATAAATGCATATATAATATTTTAAAGTCAAAGATCTTTTTTCAGGGTTCTGCCCAAATGTACCCTTTATAGAATTTTACTCTTAAATATCATCAGTATCTCGTGACAGACTCACTTTAAGTTGTTAGAATAGGAACTAGTAGAAATTCAATTTTTAAGGAAAACCATCAAGCTAACATATTTTTAACAAAAAATCTATTAGTGTTTCTATTTGCAATAAACAGTTTTACATATTTGGGGCAAATACATTTAAAATTTCTTGGCTACTGTATTTGCAAGAACTTCAAAGATATTTAGCAGACTATTATTTTTTTGTAGTGTAAAAATTGAAAGACATATTCATTTGCAGATATCCATAGAACATCTCAGCTACAGTCACAATTTCCCATTGATTTTTCTGATATATAAGCAAGGAAAAGATACAGAATTATGTTATTTTTATAGACACTGCTAAAGAGTGAACATACACAGTATATGGTAATTTAAGTATTCA
This sequence comes from Vicugna pacos, assembly GCF_048564905.1. Taxonomy (NCBI): domain Eukaryota; kingdom Metazoa; phylum Chordata; class Mammalia; order Artiodactyla; family Camelidae; genus Vicugna; species Vicugna pacos. The sequence goes on along the minus strand of NC_133010.1, from coordinate 26,228,333 downwards.
CAATTTCTTTCCTTTTCTTCACTTAACAAAATTTGCATATATATTTTTCTTAAAAAAAGCATTTGATATGCAATTAAAAATTCTTAAACTTTAGAATTAGGTTGATAATAATTAATCCAAATAAAACACAAAATAAAATCTGTATTGATTTAGAAGTATTGATTTTTAAATAGAAAAACTGTAGAGGTTTTGTTTAAGATTCAGGTAGAAGTAGCTGATGATATTTAGAAAAAAGTTTGAAAACTTAGTAACAGAACTGTGTGTGTGAAGTGTCCCATATACGTATGTTACAAAGCACAGGAGAAAAGGCCAAGTATGCAAAACACTATGATGAAACTATTTTTAACTGGTCATTAAGTAAAAGAACTTCTCCATTTTTTGCCTATTTATTGCCTATCATGCTGTGTGCTCAGCCCCCTGCACACTGTGGACACCCAGGTGCCTTTCATTCCTTCTAAGCACCTGTACCCTAGGGACACGTGACAAAGGGCGCTGAACAGCAAACACAGTGCTTGCTGCTGCTCAACAGCTTCAGAAGCAGCTTCAGCCACAGAAGCTGCTGCCAGCCCGGCCAAGGCTCTTCGCTTATAAATGAATCACAATTTTCCATGCGAGGCCTAAGCTGTTATCGAATGCATATGCTAGAAGTGAATTTAAAATGCCATTTGGAAAGCAAGAAAATAAAATACTCTTTATGTGTTAAATGGAGAAATCATCTTTATTTTAGGTATACTAATATGCAAACTCCTTTGCCCTGTATAAAATGTTCTATCAAATCTAAATTCCTAATGATCAAACATGTTGATAAATATTTGGACACTTTAAAAAAAGCCCCATGTACCGTCTACCTGTAGTCTATGCTTCTGAGGTTAAAAGGCTTGCTCTAAAGCTTCCTAAGGTGATGCTGCTTCCTACCTATAATTCAACTGTTAGCATCACATAATTCATTTAATAAAAATTTCTGGTGTATTTGGACTTAAATAACTGTTTTTTGGATCTCTTGATTTATTCACTGTTATAATTTCATATGTGCACGTGTCAACGGTAGTATTTTCATAGCTCCTGAAATATAATCCGAGGAAATGAGTTTAACAAATATGAGAATATATTTAGAATAGTTACAATTTACTATTTTAACATTAAGAAAATAAAACTTCAAAATACTGGTCATTTTGTGTATTTTATGACACAGAAATGCACTCAGCACACACCAGAGGGTAACAATATATCACTGTCTTTTTGAAAGCTCCTAATCTGCTTTACAGTAGACTCTAAAGGTAGCTGATCTATTTATTATGATGGAGAATGTCGTTGCTTAAGCTGAAGTATGCAAGTGAGGAAAGTTTATAGCAGCTGTTTAATAAACATGGCCAGACTGCTGGCAGTCAAAGAAAGGTAACAACAAGGTGAAAAGTTCTTTTAACAATGACTGGCATTTTCAACTTTGTCTACTGGACACTCTGCTTAAGTAATAAAACCAGGGTCTACAAACTTGTAGCAGATTATCTACTTTGGTAATTAATGAGTGTCAGAAAGCACTGGGGGGGGGCACTATGTGACACAGAGTCACCCACTTCTCCGTTACCATAATCATGTTTTCTGAGCATTATCTGGCTCTCCAAATATGACTGTGTTTCCAGCAGGGTAGGCAAGAAGCAATTATTTGCAGCAAATGCTCTTGTTAGACAGAATTTCTGTGAAGAGGCTAATGTGGAATACGACTGTGGGATAAGGGTAGAAGTTAGAGGGGGAAAAAGACTAGAAGAACTATGCAAATTTGAAAGGGCCACACACTTGTATACAAATGCTATACTGAACAGGACATTATTCCTGCAACAATATCTTAATGTCTGATATATGCATGACATAAAACTGCTACTCAGCGTGGTCCATGAACTTAGGCCAGTCTGTAAACTGTTTACTACTAACCCTTGATGAAACAGGAGGCTTGTACCAGAAATGGAAATCAGTTATGCCACCAGCACACTGTAAGATAAGCTGACGTTTTTCTCACAGCATTTTCCCTTTTTGATGACGGAAGCGGTGCACTGGTGTACATTCTGGCACAAGCTCCTTATTGTGAGAGCCAGTAACAGTCTGCAGAATGGCTGCTCTCAGTAGCCCTCTTATAAGGCACAATGCCTAATGGAATAAACCATATTTTAAAATGGTACATAAATAATTAACACCTTTCTAATCTACTCCAAATTTATGAAGTTCTGAAATCCATAGTTACATTCTCTAACTCTGTTAACACTTAAAGTGTATCTGTCACATGGATGACACAACATACAAGATGAGTAACAATCCTATCATTTGGCTTTATCTGTACAAACATCTTATGGGCAGTAAAATTCATAGTCGATTGAGTATTAACACATTCTGAATTTAGATTAGGTGAAGTTAAGTGTAACAAGGACCTCATGTAAATTAAGCAAAATATTTGGGTATTTTCATCAGTCTTTTTCAGTAACTCCAAAATCTCTGTATGATACTTACGGACGATTTTTACTGATGATTTTTGCATCATTCCTTGAGGGACTTTGATCAAACAATAATTCAGGCACATTCACCATGTGGAAAATGAATATGCTGAAAAATCAACACATAGCTGATGAACACATTAAACAATCAATATCAGTGAAAATCAAAAAAGCTCGCAGAAGATGTGTCTCACTGTAATGAAACACTGAAGCTCACATAAGACACCCAAATTCTTCACAGGGAAGCTGCTGCAGCACTTCTTCCTAACAGGAAGCTTTTAAACCAGAGCTGCTTTTCACAGCTACTGTCTTCTCAAGAGACCAGGATTAGAATTCACAGCCATAATACATGGGAGAATTAACATGCTATCTAGAAGTTTTCTACTTTTCGAATCTTATTTTCTTACTTTCTATGGAAGCCAACAGGAATTCCGCTATCATAATCCTGATTTCACCCAGCACAGAGATGTTCAAATGACTTTCAGCTTGTAACTGGTAGATGGATTCACAAATATTTTGAAAATAGGAAGTGACAGGGATAATTATGTTAGTATCTCCATTTTCTTAATCAGCTATATCCTCAGTGCTTAAACAATGCCTAACACACGATGTGTGCACAAAAATAGCTGTTGAATAACTGAGCTGAAGGAAAAGAAGGAAGAGGGATTTAGGATGACTACCAAGCTCATGAGACATGCAGAGCTGAGTGATGCTGTCATGAAATCGAGACAGGAAAAACAAGAAGAGTGTAAATGGGAAGAAAGAAGTTGCATTCAGGCACACTGATTTCTGTGGGAATTCTAAGTGGCAGTAGTATCCACAGGGCAGCTAAATATATATGCATGAAGCATAAGTGAAAGGTATGGAATTAAAGAGATAAGTAAAAGATGTCACCATACAGATGGTACTTAAAACTGTAAGTCTGGATGAACTTTGTTTGGGAGATTATGTGGTATGAGAAGAGGGTCCAGAAAGTAAAAGCTTTGGAAAAATCAGCACACGGGTGTATGCAACGAGAATGAGGAAGAAAGAGAGGTTCTAGAAGGAAACTGAGAAGGAACAGTCTGAGAAGCTGGATAAAAGCCAGAATTACAGCTCTGAAATCCAGACAGGACAATTTTAGGAAGAACACAGTCAACACTGTCAAATCCTACAGAGAGACTGAAGAGACAGCAGAAGGATCTGGCTGTTAGAAGGTCAAGTGTGATGTCGGTAAACACGGACTGGACGAAAGGTTCTCTAAGGGCACCGCAATGCACTCTAAGAAGCTTAGCTGTGAAGGAAGGGCACGGGGATTAAATAAACAGCACGGAAGCAAGAGAAGATCTGTTGAGCCTTATGTATTTCTGTGTACAGAAACACCATCACATGATCGTGTCCAGCTCTACCTGCTGATTCTCAGTGCTCTGATATATTAACTAACTGGGGTTTGCAAAATGGCCAATCTTTTCATTATTTTCTGGATTTTCTAAAAAACACTTCTCCTCGCCCACAGTGATAGAGTTCATATAAGAGCGGCAAGATACATGACTGATTTTTCCCTCCTTTTTGCCTAATTTTGAGATAACAGTGTTTCTCTGATGATAATGAATTAATTTAAAAATTTATATTAAAAAATTTATCATTACTTATGGATTTAAACATATTTTCTGAGTTTCAAATCTTTGCAGTTAACACCTTATTGAAGCTCAAATTATCTATCTTTGGCCAGTTGGGGAAGGGTTCCAAGTTGCCTCCTACGGCCTTCTGACAAGACCTGAAATCTGCAATGACAAGATGTTCTGAGTTCATCTTACAGATTTCCTGCCCCAGACTTAGCATCATCCATTTTTCCCAAGAAGCTCTGGTTTTCCTTCAGGAGAAAATACTTCAGGATTATAATCTGGGTACTAGGAATGATTACTGCCACTGTATGACTCACTCTTTCAGATCTTTTCAGTGAATAAACAAAAAATTTTTATGTATTTGTATGTATTTTAATTTTATCTGGCAATAATTTCAAACTCACAAAAAGTTAGAAAAATAAACACTAAACACTAAATATCCTTTACCCAGATCTGTCTACTGTTAATGTTTTACTCTCTTGCTTTACAATTTACTTTCTCTTTCTACACACACATGTGCAGACACATTTTTTCCCTGAACTATATGAGGGTATTACAGACACCATGGCTCACTAACCCGACACACTTCAGGGATACGTAGGGAGTTAAGTACTTCCTGAGACCTAAGGATGTTCTCTTGTCCCCACAGTACAGTCGTCAACTTCATAAATGTAAGCTGGTACAATGCCAATCTACTACCGTACTCCTTGCTAAATGGTCTAATAACGTCCCTTACAGCCATGCTCCCTCCCCAGGACAGGGGCCCAGACAGGAGCAGGCATTGCCCTGTTTTCTCTTTGGACAGCGTGGGACATTACTATTGCCTGTACTGGTTTTCATAACACTGACACTTCTTAATCTTCAATGACGTTGGCTTTTAAAAAGAAACAGAACATTCCTCATGGTTATGCATCCTCAGCCAGAATGCTACAAGGGATGTTTATCCTTCTCAAGGCAGCACATCTAAAGTCACAGGACATGCGTTTGTCCCTCCCTGGATGATATTAGTTACGATCACTCAGTTCAGGTGCTGCTGGATTTCTGTACTACAGAATCACTGTTTTTTTCCCCTCTCCTCTTTTGCAATATGAAAAGCCCACGTAAATACTTGATCTTACCAAAAAACTCCCCCTAGATCTATCAGTCATTAGTGATTCCTGCCTAATCATCTTTACCGTGGAGGGTGTAAGTCATCAGGTAGGGGTGGGAATGGACTAGGAAGGGGTATAAGGAACTTTCTGGAGTAACGGAGATATTCTATATCTTGATAAGGCTGGATTACACAGGTCTATGCATTTCTCAAAACTCACTGAAAGTATTATTAAATAATTACTAGTTTCACAAATACAAATATTACCTAAAAAACTATATACAAATTTGAACTCCAGTCATAATGAAATGCAAGCTGACCTGACTTATTTAAAGGTGTGTGCAACTTATTCTGAAACATCAAAAAATAAGATGGACGACTGATGGGTAGGTGGTAGATAAGTGATAACATAATAAAGGAAATACAGCAAATAGTTAACAATCACAAAACATTGTGGATACAGGGTGTTCACTGTATAATTCTTTGAACTTTGCTATATGTTTGAACATTTTCATAATAAAATACTGGGATTTTAACTTCTGCACAGCAAGGAAAATCATCAACAAAAGAAAAAGGCAATCTACTGAATAGGAGAAAATCTTTGCAAATCATGCATCTGATAAAGGGTTAATATCCAAAATATATTTTAAAAAAAGACTCATACAAGTCAACAGCAAACAAATAAAAAATCCAATTTTAAAAATGGACAGAGGATCTGAAAAAACATTTTTCCAAAGAAGACATATAGATGGCCAACAGACACATGAAAAGATGTTCAACATCATTCATCATCAAGGAAATGCATATCAAAACCACAATGAGGTATCACCTCATACCTGTCAGAATGACTATTATCAAAATAGACAAGAAATTACAAGTGTTAGCTTGAGGATGTAGAGAAAAAGGAACTCTTGTGCATTGTTGGTGGGAATGTAAATTGGCGCAATCACTATAAAAAACAGTATGGACGGTCCTTAAAAAATTTAAAAAAGTGATCCAGCAACTCTACCTCTGTTTATTCGTCCAAGGAAAATGAGAACACTAATTTGAAGATATATGCAGTCCCTTGTTCACTGAGTCTCACATACAACTTAGGAAACAACCTAAGTCCACCCATGGATTAAAGGATAAAGAAGATGTGTTACATACACAATGGAATATTATTCAGCCATAAAAAAGAACAAAATCTTGCCATTTGGGACATGTACGGACCTTGAGGACATTATGTCGAGTTAAATAAGACAGGTAAAGACAAATACCATATGATGTCGCTTATATGTGTAATCTAAAAAGCAAACAAACAAAAACCAAGCTCACTGATAGAGACAACAGACTGGCGGTCGTTAGAGATGAGGGCTGGGTGAAATAGGTGACAGGGGTCACAAGGTACAAACTTGCAGGTGTAAAGTCAGTCAGTCAGGAGGATGTGCTGTAAATGGCGATTGTAATTAATACTGTATCACATATTTAAAAGTTGCTAAGAGAATAGACCTTAAGTCCTCAACACAAGGAAAGAAAAAAAACTTTGTAACTATGTATGGTGAGTTATCAACTAGACTTCATGTAGTGACCATTTTGCAGTGTATATAAATACCAAATTACTATGTTGTACACGTGAAACTAGTACAAGTTTCATATTATGTCATACGCCTCAAAAGGAAAGAGAGTGAACGACAGATCTTTCTCTTTTAAAAGTACAGATGTTGTTCCACTGCCTTCTGGCAATGACTGGGATTAAATGCGTGTGGTTTGATTTCTATTTCCTTACATATAACAATACAATAGCAGTATTATGTAACTGTTTATAGGAATTGTTTAAGATTTTGTGAGGACATGAGACTTTCTAAATTCTTTTCCATTGATTTTTCCCTGAAACATGATGAACCCTTCCAGTCTGTACACTAAAGACCTTTCTTCAATACAGGAAAAATTTTCTCTTTTATTTTTAATGATTTATGCTTTTTAAAAAAACTCTTTGAGAGTATGCCAAAAGTTTTCTGAAATATTCTTTTGGACCTTTCCTTTTTAAAACTGTATTTATAAAATTACGCACCTATTTTGCAACAGTAACCACAGTTTAACCACCTAAATCACAAAAATAAAAATGTAAAAATGGCTCATTAATGCCAGGAAGACAGGAAGGGTTTGGTTACTAGCTCTCTAGTTTATAAAAGAATTAAAAGATGTCAGAAGTGGTATAGCTAGTGTTGGTAGCTACTAACAGGGAAAGTACATTTACACAGAGGACTTGTGGCAAATGCCTAAATTTAGGTTAACAAATTTACCACTCTTAATAGCGAGATAGCACTGTGTAACATACTCAAACATTTTGGTTATTATAAAGTACAAGTACTTCACTAAATACCATGTCAAAAAAACAGGTGAGTGGAGATGATCTGCAACAAACCTGTGTAACTCTCATCACCATCAGATAAAGGCACCTCTCTTTTTAGCAGCAATTCCAACTCCTCTGTTTCTGCTACATCCACTGGACGCTCCCCATGTTTGTTAGCTTGAAATGGATTTCCACCATGACGAAGCAAGAGTTTCACGATCTGCAAGAGCAAATGGTAGGAGATTTAGTCCCTTTGCAGACAGCACCATTTCAGCCATTTTCTTGATGAACTCGTAATATCCTTCCTCCTCATCTACTCCGCCTCCGTTTCTCAGTGTCTCCTCTAAATCGTGATTACTCTCAAGTTCCAATTTGACTGCCAACCCTCTTCTGATGATCGTACCTACTACAAAGAAGTGTGCTCCTTAAAATTCAAGCTGAAATTTACTTTAGCACTGAGTCTCATCATTTTTCTTCCTCTTTCATCACACATTTGACAAATGCTTACTGAGTATCTGTTAACAATCTCTGCTCCAAGTTCTGCAGATAAATATACGACCAAGAGTAACAGGATCCCTGCCTCTCGGAAGGTACAGGCTAGAGCAAGTCTCAGAAGTATCTCCCCTTTGATGAAGGCTCCTATCACTACCAACACTCTTAATCATCTTCTTTTCCGCATCTCCCAGGAACTTGAACTATCATTAACTGACATGCGTTTAGGAAAAACTAATGAAGCTTAAACGTCAAGGCCCCTCATTTTTATGGTTCCCTTACATGGCCCTAAATCTAATTTTTTTTTATTCATTTCTTAAAGAAACCCCATCCCCAACTATGTAAGCTTTGAACGCCACAAAACCAAGATCTGCCTGATTAGTCATCACTTCTTTTGTTCGTTGCTTCTTATTCCTCTTCCTTTCTATACTTCTAACCTTTTTTGATTGGCTCCTTTTTAGAAACCAATCTTTCCAGTTCACGTCTCTTTCACTTTAAAACAATAATGGCAATAAAGAAATAAAACACAAGATTAAAAAACAGAAATTGTTCAAACCTACATTCCCCTCTTCCAGCTAAATCTCTTTCCTCTACAGTCAAGCTCCTGAAAAGATGTTACCCTTGAGCCGTGACTTGATAAACTGGCCCTTCACTCTTCTACCTACAATGATGCCACCATAAGGCCAATGAAATGAGTCTTCTAAGATCTGTGAATACCTAAGCAATAGCTCATTTCCCTGGGCTCTGCCCATGATTCCGTGTCTCATACTCTAATCCTGTTTCCTTATCATCTCTTCTTGTTTTGAGTTTCCACTTCCATGGCATTAGTGTTTTCTCTGGTAGGTGAATCTATACTGTAATTTATTAACACATTTCTCCCCTATCCTAAACCATAAACTTCATATGACATCAAGTCTTTTTTCACCTTTCTATTCTCAACACACAACTATGGTGCTTCCTGGTACTAAGGAAATACATTGTGTGTTTTTAGAGAAACAATATTAAACAAGATGTTGTAAATTAGGAACTTCTAACAAATGAAAAGTAATAAGAACAATAAAGATACACAGCAAATTAAAAAATGAAAAAAATTTTCCAGACTATGAAAGAATAAACTATCAATACATAAAATCTGCAAAGAATAAAGAAAACAAATTACTCGTGATCCCAACTGTTAATATTTAATTCCCCTCCTGTTTACTTATTTTTTATCAAATTACACATGCTTATGACTTTAAAATATCAACCAGCTTTTGAAGGCTGCTGGTGAAGAACTGTGCCTGACACATGTCTCCAGATACTACAGTCATGTTGTACTCAGCTTGCTGCGTCGGTAGTTTTCAGTTTTAGGCATTGTCTACTGTGTTGCAATGGAAGACGGGGATTTAGCGCTTTTACCAACTCTCATTCCTCTCTTCCCAGACACAGACACCCCATCACCGCAACTTTCCAATATATTTTTTGTGTGTATTATGATTAATATGAGTATTGAGCCAAGTAGTACAATATGACTAAATTTCCATTCCTACACAACTTTATTTTACCCACCAGAGTTAATTATCTTGGTTTTTCATTTGCTCAGTTTTCTAGACACTCATCTTCAATTTATCCCCCACGCTGTTACAAGCACAGATCTCGTCCATTCAATACACAACCATTTTTCTGGTTAGATGCCCTTCTCCAGGCCTCCTAACTTGCCCCGAAAGGACTGGCTGATCTCTGGATCTGTTTCCCGTTGTCTTCCTGGCATCTCTCTTCATCCTATAGTCCCAGAAATACCCTTTCCTCAGTTCTGTGTCGAATTCTTCAGCCACTATTTTTTTTCTTGGTTTACTCCCTTCATTTTCTTGAAATACCAACCCCAGGAGATTCTTAAGAAAGAGTAAATATTCTTAAGAGTTTTACATGTCAGAAAATACCTTTATCCTATTCTCACTTACTCCTTACACTGGATATATAATAATTTCCCCCACAATTTTGAAGGCCTCACCATTACCTTCTAGTTTCTAGTGTTGTTTCTGATAATTCTGATGCCATTCTCACTTTCTGCCTTTACATCTGACTTGCCTTTTCTCTCTGTAAGTTTGAGGACATTCTTTGCTCCTATTGTTCCGAAACTCCAGGATAATGAATTTTGGTCTTGATCTTTTAACATTCATTGTACTGAGCAGTCCACTGCCCTTTCAATCTGAAGACCTGTGTTCTTTGGTTCTGGGGAAATTTCTGGTTTTATTTGTTTGGTATATCCTATGTTCTCACTGTTACATCTTCTAAGAACCCTTGTTAAGACACTGAATCTTCCAAATTAATCTTCCTTCTTTCTCATTTCTCCTCCTCCATCTATGTCTTCTTGTCTCCTAATTTCTGGGAGATTTCCTTGATTTTCTCTTTACCCCTTAATACTCCATTTTTTCATTTCTGCTACCGTACTATTAATATTCAAGAGCCTCTTTTGTTTTTGGTTTTAAATTCGTTAACTCTTCCTTGCTTAGTGCCTCCAGTTCTTGTTTCATGGCTACAGCAAAGTCTCCTATCTCTTTGGGGAAGGTAGTGAGTTGGGCTTTTTAAGTTTCTCTTGGCACTACTGTGTCCTCCAGATTCCTACTTTTCTGTTTGCTTGTTTTGATATCTGCCTTACATACTGGAGACTTTTCTCAAGGGTCAGATTATCATTGGCTGTCCACGTTTAAGAATAAGGCACTAAAAGACTCATTGCAAGTTTTTTAGGTATTGGTAGGACTTGCTGACAGATGGACTTTGTGCTAGTGTGGCATGGCTGGGCCACTCCATCAGAACCCCTCTTGGCTAATTCAGTTTCCTGGGGGGGAACCTTTCAACTCACGCCTAGAATCATAAGCCTTACAGTCAGCATTCTGGCTGCTGAAAGGAGACGGAGGTCTTAACATTCAGTATGTTCTACTTAATTAACTTACAACTTAATCCTTATTCCCAACTACCCTTGTGGTTAAGTCAGTCCACAACCTATGGTTTATACTTGTCAGGAAATAAATCTTCAATCATCTGCCAGGATGGGAGAGGTGTAACATCTAGCTATGAAGGGTTAGGAAGGGAACAGGAAGGTCAAAAACAGTTTGATCTAATTGTCTTGTTTTCAGTCTTACTGAACAGGCACTTCCAGATGTACCTGGGCACCAGCTGCTGGGCTCTAGTTTTTCTGGGTTTCTGTGTTGAGATGGCTTTGGTTTCAATATTCTTGCATTTTCTAAATTAGGAGATGGCAAATTTGGTATGTAGCCCAAATCTGGCCTGCTAAGAGTAGTTTTTATATGCTTATAATATACTTTTTAAAAAATGGATAAAGGAGAAGCACTGAAGAGAGAGGAAGGAGAGAGGAGAAGATGGAAGAGAGGTGATGGAAGTGGCACGTGGCCTGTAAAGCCCAAAGTACTTACTGTCCGGCCCCTGACAGAAAGTTTGCCAAACCCTATTCCATGCCAGTAGCCACTCTTTCCTCAAGTTTCTATCTTCCCAAATACTGGTTTTCTTATTTCCCCTGTTCTTTGTCCTTGTGGGTCTATGTCCTTTAAAATCTCCCCTTACTATCATTTTAGGGGTTTGATAAGGTTACTGAAAACACTTTAAGTTATTATAAATAATGCTGTAGTGAACATCTTTAGAAGTTGAAACTTTTTTCATTTGTAGGCTTATTTCCTTAGGCTAGAGTCCTACAATGAGAACACAGAACAAAGGATCTTGGTAGTGATGAAAGCATTCTATACCCAGCAGCAAATAATCAACCAGTATTTATTATACGCCTGTGACGAGTCAGAGACAGCTGGTTCTTTCAAGCATGCTACAAAAATCCTAACAGAAATAATCAATGCTTCGCAGACCATCCTCATGTGCAAAAAAAATCATTTATTCTGGAAAGAATGTAAAGTAACTTAAAGCTACTTAAAATATAGCAGGCAGCAAATGAGAAGCAAGTAAAAATGATGAGACAAGAATGAAGACAGGTAGTATCTAAAACAGACTAGGAATAAGGCTATTATAAAAATGTGTATTAGAAGTTACTATACACTTGTTAAAGGCAGACCAGAGATTAGGTTCTTAGTAAGCTATGTTAATTTTCTCTTATTCTAAAAAAATTTTTAACAGGCTACTGCTTCTCCCACCTTAGAAACGTCTTATGGATGACTGAAGCTGTCCTGAGTATAACTGAGTGAGAGAAATCCAAGCCTTTGGTAGAGACTCATAACCTGTGGTACAGACATATACAAATGAGAGTTTTTGGTGGCTCTCATCTCTTTCCTCCTCCCTGGGGACAAGTAAAAGAACAAGGAGAAAACAGCCCTCAACAGCTCTGAATTGTGACTCCTACTATCCTGGGCATGCTGGTAGGAGGAAAAGCAAAGTTCCCTTGAAAATAGCATGCCAGTCTCCCTCTGGAAAGAGACTGGAAATAGTGTTTGAGTCCCTGTAAGTACATGAGCTCAAAGGTCAGCTTCTGGAAATATTCTGCAGCTGTGTGCACATTTAGAAACTTGTGTTCACAGAACCATGTCTTACTCATAAGGCATAATTCTTTAACATCACACTTAGAAATCAGGAAATTTTTTCATACAACATTTAAAGGAAAACTATTCACCTCTGACAAACTCAGTAATACTTTTAAAAAAAGGGAAATAAGTACAGCATTTAAAGTATCACAGCCAGAATATAAACCGGTTTATGATAAATTCAGTGGAAAGGGAAAACGTCAAGCCTTGTGGGTTAAGTTTTGGCATTCTGCCTGCCTTAGTCAGGTATGTATTCACCCATTCATCCATGTACCTACGCACACATCCATACAGAATTTTTATGTGCTTCTTATATGACAAGTGGTTCCAGCGTCACAAACACAAAAACAGTACAAAAAGCTTGCATGCATGGTGCTCAAAATACAGTGCAAGAAACACACAAGTACATCAGTAAGAAAATAACGTAGTTAAGTGCTGTCACCCAGGTATGTGTGAGCTGTCAAGGGAGCAGAAAAGACTGGTCTGACGGTCGGCAAGGACCAGTTTAGGAAAAGTAACATCATGGGCTACATTTTCCTTCATAACTAGAACTTCCTTGAGAATTATGAAAAATACCTTATAGAAAAAATGTTAACGAGAAAAATGGCATTTTTAATTTTCAAATTTTAGTTTCTAAAATATTTGAGTATATATGAAAAACAGCAATACAAAAGTAGCCTTTCAGTCTTTTACCTCCAACATTTCTGTAACATTTTAAATTTCAAGGTATGTTTACATGCACAGTGTCTTTTTTTCCTCCTTCAAAATATCCCCTTTAGATAGGTACTATTTATTCATTATGTAATTTAAAGATAAAAAATTGTAGGTTCAGAAGAAAAAAAGTAACCTGTTTGAGATCACACAGGTGGCAGTCTCGCTGGTCCAGAATTGAATTAATATCTATTTTCACTCCAAATCCCATTTTTTTCTCAACTAAAGTAAAATGCCCTTTGAAAGACTGTCAGTGTGACACTGAAATTTTTATTGTGTCAAAAAAAAAATAAGATCAACTGTACTTCAGTAAAAAATAAAATAAAATGCAAAAAAAAAAAAGGAAGAAAGAAAATAAGGCAGAGAATGTTTGCTGCTAATGAGAGGGAAAAAGGGGGTTTTTCCAGCAAAAAGGTATGAGATGCTATCAAAATCCCATGCAGGACATTACAAAGCATGTCCTAAGCTATGCACCAGAGAGTGAATAACAGCTCTTTCAGATTAATGAATCACTGCCTCACTTTGTCATAAAAAACACTCTGCTATTTATCCTTACTTTGGACTCATGGCTGTCTGATGAACTTGGGAGTATCCCAGACCAGTGGTCCTCCTGTGTCCCTGCTTCTCCGTGCTCTGGGAGAGGCTGAGGTACTGTAATGTAATGGCTCATATGGTTTCAACAAGAGTTACAAGAAGGCTGTTCAGTTACTGTGATGATTAAAATAATTAATACATATAAGGCATTTACCACACTTCTCACCCCATAGTGAAAGCACAAATATTGCTGTGAGAAATTAATATAGTTCACAACACACAAACACAAAATAAATTATCACAAAGGGCAATTAACTCATAGCATTTAGCTTCATACCCCGTCATTGCATTATCACGTGAATACTGAGGATTCTTCTTACTGTGGAAACTAATTTCCATTACTGTCACCTGCTGACTTCTCATGTTAAGTCACTTAACTTTGGGGGATACTCACTGAAGCTTATTGACTGAAAGAAGGTAAGACAAATGCAACTACCTGAAAATGCAAGAGAACAAGAACCTCAGTAAATAAAATAATTCATGTGATGCTCCACCACTAGGTCTTTCTTACTACGAAAAATTTTAGTAATTCCAAAAGGTATTTAGATCAATAAGCAGGTACATCTTCACTTGCGATGAAGATGTAAAGAGCTGTGTTCACTTCCACGCAGACTGTGCAAATATTTCTCAAAGAAAACACCATTCACAGCCAAAGTTTTAAGCTGCGGAAGCGGCTGACCTCATGAACTCAGAGCGTAACGAGATGATAAATGTGATGGGAGTGAGTGAAGACTCTGTTCGGTTTAAAAAGGCTGCATGCGCTGCCAGCCGTGCTGAAAGGTGTCCAAATCCACTCTTCTCTCCTCCTGCCGCCATCGCTGGTCTGCTCAACAGGAAAATAAGGTACGAGGAAACTTTTAAAGGGGATTTCCTGACCTTATGCCAAATAAAGGACACTTGGGCTTGAGGTCACCATGAAAATAAAGTGTCACCTGAGTGTCTGGATTTGGGGGCTCACGAAGGCCGGTGTTTGACTCTTGCCTGGAGAAACCTGAGAGTGAAAAGTTAACTGGGTTTGGTACTGACACCACAGCAAGGAAGGAGGATGGTCATGGAAGCACATGTGCGTGTTCACTGGTGGTGGGAAACGGTGTGTTTCCTGGGCCGAGCCTGCAGGGTGGACTGGAGCTGAGAGGCACCTGCAAAAGGACGCACAGGGCCAGGCGACGGCCCAGCGCAGGTGCTTCCAGGGGAAGTGTACAGTGCATACTGTGAATCGCTCAGATTCTCCTCTTCTGGACCAACTTATTCTCCCAAGAGCTGGGAGTGCTGCTGGCTGATAATGTGTAGCTAAGGTCCTCACCAGGTACAGCCACAGCCAAACAAAACAGCATCAGTTAACGGTTAATGTCAGCAGCTTGCATCCCATAACTGGTCCGTATGGAGCCCCAAAGACCTAGCCCCCGACCTCAAGTCAGACTATGGTGGAAGGGCACCCCAGCAGCAGGAACCCCGTGCGGGATGGGCCGAGGCCACTGCTGCAGCGGCACGGCAGCTCAGCTTCTCCCTGTCCTCTCCTGCTGCTGTCACAAACCTACGGGTGTTGCTCCTCAGATCACGTGCCCCCTCCACCAGTCTCTGCAATTACCTGCAAATTTCTGTTTTGGAGTCCCAAGGTACCCAACCTATGGCAGATGCTACTGACGGTGGTCCTAGAAACAAACTCTAAAAATTTTAAAACAGGATTTCTGAGCTAGACGACATGATGGCTGGCCATGAGATGGAGTCCTGAGAGCCATGGCACACAGCAGGTGTGTAACTGTTCAAACTCCCAGGAGCCTTGAGAGGTGCAGGGATGTAACAGTTATAATGAGTATGATTCTCTGCTTATGCCTTCAAAGCCAGCTGAATGCACCCTCTCTATCCCTGAAGAACAGAGGTTTATTTTCATTGTAAGAGTAAGTTTCTAGGTTTAGACAGCAACACAGTGGAGAACAGTTCTATGGTACTTTACCCAGATCAGGAGGACGAAGCAGAAGTTTCTGCGGGACAGAATAAGTTCACAGTCTCCCCTCACCACTGTCACACAGAAACTCTTCTAGGCTTCTAGGATGCTGGAAAACACTCCTATGCCACCCAGACAGGAAAGCAGAGTGTTTACTTTTGGAGAAACTGTCCATCCAAGGGAAGGATCTACAACTACTGACACTTACGAGGCTTCTGACAAAAGAGCCACCCTGTCTTCCAGACACAGTACAGAGAAGCCCACCAGTCAATCAGCTCCAGACATCACACAACTTGTCAACCAGGCTTTTTAGAGCTTCATTCAATCATGAATGACAGAGGTTAGCAGAAGATCTCTAACTTGAAAAATATATCAAAACAGAGCAATTAGAAGGATCTTAGGAAAATCCATGACCAAGCAGGAAGTAGAACAAACCATTTCATTAATATTCTCAGAGAGTTCAGATGGGCACCTGGAGACTGGGAATCTCCATGGAGAGACTGTGAGAACACCACATGGGTTAACGGCAGAGCTCCCTGGACAGCACCTGTGCTACAGAGCTAGAGAGCAGCCAGCCCCAGTTCGAGCAGGACACAAGCTAGCTATCCTGTGCATGAGGGTACTGTCAAAAATAATAAACTGACCAGTGTTTGACCTTACTCAGGCATTTTAGAGTTATGTCAGAGGGAGTAAAGAAGTATGAAATGGATGCACAGAAAACTAAATACAATTATAGTATACTCCATGAGTCTTTGAGCAGCAGTATTTATTAAAATCCTTTGCAGGAGATCAATAACTAGTGATTAAGAATTAAAAAAGCAAAATGGCTTTGCATCTTGTTAGAAATACATAGGTAAATAGTAGAAGAAGTACCTACAATGGCTGCTTTCGGTGAAAGGTACTAGGAAGTGAGGCTGGGAGGGAGCCTGCAGTTATCTTGATAAGCTGAACAGTGCTTTTCAACTTTTTAAGGCTCTGTGTAAGCATTCCTTGATAAAAGTAAACATTAAGTAAAAGAGAAAAACTACTTATTTGATAAACAAAATCCTGCTTTAGAACCACTGCTAACAGTGCCCCCAGTTGATCTGCTCTGGCCACAAGCGAGTGACAGCAATGGACTTAAGCATTAAAAACACACTTAAGACACAAGCATCGTTACACAAACATTACACTAACAAAGACTGGTTCGACTTTGATATCAACATGCCAGGGACTGAAATATGCAAATAGAATTATAAACCATGCTAGGTTTTAAATATCACATCAAAACAAGTTAAACATGATGTTTAAAGATGCTATTAATTCAGAAGCATATACAATCATGCTTGATTAAATCATTTTATTATTCTGCACATAAATCTGAACACATTAAATACATGTCAGCTAAAATTCAGAAACAGATGTTATGTATAAAGGGATCATCAAATATTAGTAAGTCTTAAAAAGAAAAGGCAGCATGACAATGTACAATTTTTATTAAAAGTGAAATCCGGTTTATCCGCTACAAGTAATTACCTGACAGCAGAATGGTCTTTGAAATAAAAAAATTCGACAAGTTGGTTCAATTATCAAATTAAACAGATTTTGTAAGAAGATAATGCTAAATCTATGCCAGGAATTAGCAGTTAAAAGGCAAAAATAGAGAAAATAAAATACAGATGAGCTGATCAGGCAACGAGTGAAATATGATACAAGATCAGATGACAAGGCAGTGAATTAAATTACTCCAGGTTAAATTTATATTTCGAAAATGTTCACTGGTATTTCCATCATACTTACATCTTTGTGCCCACTACTAGCAGAATCGTGAAGTGGAGTGTCATCATCTAATCCCTGCGTGTTAACATCTGCTCCAGCTGCTATAAGTATCTTAGCCACATCGTAATATCCAACGTTGCAAGCTTCATGCAGTGGTGTCCAACCTGAAGTTGGACCAGAATATTAATTAAACATATGGTTCACTTCTACTAACTTAATACATACGCTTTTTATATACATAACCACGTGTGACATATTGATTCTAAATGCACACGATACAGAAGGAAAAAGGAGTAACAAGCAAGCTC
Source organism: Vicugna pacos (assembly GCF_048564905.1). NCBI lineage: Eukaryota > Metazoa > Chordata > Mammalia > Artiodactyla > Camelidae > Vicugna > Vicugna pacos. The sequence goes on along the minus strand of NC_133010.1, from coordinate 26,210,493 downwards.
CCGGAAATAAGAACTGCGAACACCATCAATTTTACAGAAGGTAACTCGCAGTATTATTTCCACTGGGCTAAATTACTTGACAAAAGTATTAAACATTGAAGGTTATCCAATAAATACAAACTTCATATCATTCGTAATAATCTCATCTGAACTATGGAAAAGGAATTGGAAAAGGAGGCAAAATAAGCTGAAGGCTTTCATCTGTTAAGTCAAAACCTCTTCCGAACTTAATACTTATTTTAACTGAAATAAATTTATCATTTCAATTACTTTTATAAATTAATTTGCTGCTTCTACTTATTACAATTAAAGTAATTCCGCATGTCATTACATTTCTTCAAAACAGGATTTCACTGATTGGGGATAATATAATTTATTTAAACAAGATCCTATTATTAGGCATTTAGGTTATTTCCAATTTTTAAATATTAAATGTTAGTCACAATATATAAAAGTAGATTTTAAAAAGTTTCTGCTGTTTAATATAGGGAAGTATGTTCAGTATCTTGTAAGAATCTATAATGAAAAAAATGAAAACGATTATATGTATGTAAGTGAATGACTGGGACATTGTACTGTACACCAGAAACTGACACATTATAATCAACCGCACTTCAATTAAAAAAAAAAGAAAGAAAGAAACAATGCTGCAACAAATATCCTTACAACTAAATCATCAACTAAATCATCATGCATATCCATGATTAAATATTTAAGGTAAGTACCTAAAAGTGAAATTGTTAGATAAAAACGGGAAAGTAATTTTTTGGGGAGTTTCTGGTAGATAACATAAAGTTTTCCTCTAGAATAAATAATGCTGTGCATTTTAAGTCTCAATTTTGAAAAAGATCCTGTATGTCTCCCTTTTCCCATTCACACCAAATAAGACAAATAAATTCCAGGTGTATTCTAATAGGGCTATATGTGAAAATAAAACAAAAAATCTGGAAATGAGAGAAAACAAGGAATCGTTTTATGATATAAAGGCCAAAAAAAAGGCTTTCTTGAATAGAAGACCAAAGAACCCACAAATGAAAAGATTAACTGATATGATTACATTAAAAACTAAAGCTTTCGTATAATAAACAATGCTGTAATGCAAATTCAAACACTGCCACAGTGAAAATCGTTACATATCTGACAGAGAATTACAATCTACCCTCTTACATACTGATAATACTACCAAACCGTAACAAAAACAGGCATGGGACCAGGTATAGCAATTCACAGGTCACATAGAAATTTACACTCTGTATAAAAAAGAAATATCCACTGTCACTACTGATTAAGAAGATCCAAATTAACTAAGTTCTTTTCTTCTTCTGTCAGACTTTTAATCATTAAACTGATAATACTCAGTTTTAGGGAAGGTGTGAGGGAAAGGCTCTTTTTACTCTTGCAGAGACTGTAAATTGATGAAAGTTTTCCTGGAGGGCCTTCTGCCTCTATTTCAAAATTTTTTAAATACACACAGCTTTTCATGCAACAGTTTCTGTTCTGCTGAAGCCCTGAAAGCCTTCTGCAACTGCGCACAGACGCATCTGCACAGGAGCGCCCCCGGAGCATGCCCGTGCGGTCCGTGCTGCCCAGCACCCTACAGCTGCCGTGGTAAGTGAAGCAGAACCGCCCCTGTGCACCGACGGAAATGTCTGCAGGACGCCAGGCACGAAAGGCGGACTGCAGACTACGGGCTGACAGACACAGAAGGAGTGATGTGGTTTTTTTTTAAGTCTATATATAAGTAAATATTCATTTAAAATATATGTGATAATCGAAGTGCATGGAAAGGATAACCTCCAAACTGTTAACAGTTCTGTGGAAAAGAAAGAAACTGGGGGGTGGGCGGGTAGGGTATGTAGTATGTGAGACTAAAGGAAACTTCGGTATTGTCCCCTGCACACTTCCACTGTCTGACCTCTTTACGGTGAGAATGTACTGCTATGACAGCTGAATAATCGAAGTGAAACAACCATCGCTGCTCTCACAGTCCTCATGTAAAAGCTAATACATGTTCCTGGAAGACAAACTACTGTGAAAACATTATGTAACTTGAATTCACCTAGAACCTACATTGGATAAAAATTTATACGGTAATATATCAACTAAAATGTAAGTTTAATATTTAAAAATATGAGTAACTACTGACATGGAATTGTAGCAGAGATCACAGTTTTACATATACATTCCAAAAACAGTTTTGTAGTCAAGTATACCTTTAGGAATGAGGAATGTAGATTAAATTGTAACTAGAATCGAGTTAGATAAGAAATTCAAAATTTTAGTTCTGACTAATAATCTTTAATTATTACTCTTACCTGCAAAATCTTTTACATTCACATTTGCCCCTAAACTTATTAATTCTTTGACTTGTTTCACATCTCCTCTAATAGCTGCCATGTGTAAAGGAGTTTCACCACGTTCATTTCTTTTATTAACTTTATCTTTTTGTCGAGATGAGGAACTGGGAGTTTTCTTTTGGGCTGGTGTTGTCTGTGATGGATGATTTGGTGTGGACTCTATAAGAAAGAAGAAAGTTAACAGAAGTTCCCGTCTGAGTATTTTATATATTCATTTAAAGGTTTTTACAAGTAATGTGCTAACTTCCTGGAACAGGGGGAATATCTTCTTAACCTAACAATCTGAAACTTGACTTGGATGATACATTAATAATTTGACCCAATTACATGGAGTAGATCTTCCTTTAGGATTATCAAATATTGCATGAGCCAATCAAGAAAAAAATTTTTATTCTGTCAATGCAGAAAGTTGGTTTAAAACAATAACAAAGTATCAAGTATATACCCTATTAAGTGTCTGCTCAATGAATAATTTGATAAACTGCGAACAAAAGGTACTTTTCATGGCATGTTATATTATTTTAAGACCTAGATGAAATCACACTGAAGGCTAGAGTTTACACCGCCGACTCAACATACTGCAGTTCTATTGTGATATTAGGTGCAATTTAAGGTCATAGATGATGTTACTATGAAAAGAAGGTTAACCTCTGTAAGAAATAAGGACAGTCTGGAAAAAGGTCCTTAAAAAGTGGGCTGATACAGACACAAAACAGATAAACAACAAGGTCCCACTGTACAGCACAGGGAACTATATTCAGTATCCTGTAATAATCTACAGGAAAAGAGTCTGAAAAAGAATACACAGACATATTCTTATTCTTCAGTTATGTACAACTGAATCCCTTAACTGTATACCTGAAACTAACACAACACTGTAAATAAGCTGTACTTTAATATAAAAAAAATGGACTGCTAAAAGAGAAAAAAATTTTTTTGATTCCCATCATTTGACTTTTGTTCCAATTTTCTATCAAAAAAAGACAGTTAACCAGATGATGCCCTAAGTGCTCTCCCTCCCTGTTTCAGAACTGGGAAAACAAACAAACAAACAAAAAAACTGGTTTCTTAGTCAATCAAGGATTGAAGACATATGTACAGAGCTTATCATTAATTCTGAAAATTTTAAACTATTTCAAAGAAATAACAGCTCTAAGAGAAAAAGGTCTATGAAAAATAATTTTCTAGTGTCATATAATAATTTCCTTGCAAACTGACATAATTAGAGTGCTAAAGTATTATCATCCTTTTCTCAATAAGAAAAGTTAAAAATTTACCTTTTGGATTTTAAAGTACATTGTGTCAGTAACCATCTCTTATCTATGTATTTCTATAATGCACACTCCAGAGGAGCGAGAAGACTTAGAAGGACTAACTCTTAGAACAGTGAGGACTGCTCAGAAGACTTCTTGGTACATAATGATACTCACGTAATATTTGTTGAACAAATACATGATTTTTATTATAATCTCCATAGTCAAATTATTTATTTAGAAAATTAGCAGTTTAACTTCTTAAAAGCAAAAAGGACGTATTTTTAAACTCACACAACTCAAAGGAATTAATTCATACAAAATTTTGTTCGCCATACCAAAGTAACGTTTACACAAAATAACAGTGCTATCCATAATGGCAATCCAGATAAACATAACAAAACATGGAAAATTAATTATGTAATGGATAAAACGATGAACCCTAAACTCCAAGTGTATCTTACAAGCTGGCAGACAGCTTGATATTTCAAAAGCTTTCCACTCTAGTTTTATATATGTTGATAGATGATTAAGATGTACCCTTAATGAAAAGAACCAACTGCAGAACAGTATTATAGTAATCTTATTTATATTTAAAACAAACTCTAACAAAAGATATATATTTGCATGTCTGTACCTAGAAAATCTCTAGAAGATAAACTGTTAATAGTGGGTACCTCTCAAGGGGGGAGGTTACTGGAAATGGGAGAGGATTTTAGCTTTTTGCCTTACTGTATTAACTCTTTACTTTATTCTAAGGATAGAGGTTCAGAGTATTAAAAAAAGTTTTGAAAAATACAAGTCTTCCCATCTAACTTTAAATACAACTCAGGGTCAAGATTTTACAGGAAATTTGAAGTTCAACACTGTTAATATCTTTAATTTGGCCACAATCTTTCCCAAACTGCGGGTCAAAAGGCAGGAGAATAACCAAACCAACATGCTCTACGTAAAAAAGCAGGAAGCCCTAACATGTTTTTATTAGTGAAAGGTGTAAGACACACTCAATGCTTTGATGGAAACTATGATACAAAGAAACTATAAGGATTTTATTAATTTGTCCCATTGTTTTAAAAAGAACCAACACAGGAAAAGTTCACTAGAAAAATTGTGTCCTTTTCAATGCATTTAAACAGGGTCTTTTATTTACCCAAAGTCTTACATAAAGAGGCCTTCAATTCAGCGTCAAAAGAGAAAATTTTCTTCTCTAGACAAAACTGATTTACCTTCTTCTTGTATTGGTCAATGAGAACTATAAAACTTAAAATTTTTCTTTTGTGTTGTTAGCTATCAGAATGTATAGTTAAATTCAATGCTCAACAGTAATTACTATCTCGGCCCAGCTCTCTTAATTTTAAAGCTCTTTTAATAAATTAGGTTGGTATGTTTGTTCCCTCTTTGTTTTGGTCCTGCTGGTGAGCCATTTTCAATTATTTATGGAAGGTAAAGTACTTGAATAAACACATATACACAAACACACACACACGCACGCGTAGAGCCACTCCTTAACTGGAAGTGTGAAATGAAATATGAAATAAACTTATATAGTATACTGTAGATATTTTTCCTTTTAAAATAAATTTTAGTAGATCTTAACAAAACATGGATTATACCCTTGCTTCTAAATGCATGTGATAAGATTATCAGCCTTCAGCAAGGTGCTAATGAACTGAAAAGTAAACTATAAACCTAGAAGCAGCTTTGCAGAACCTGGGGTAAAAACTTCGGAGCAAGGTAAAAGCACACAGTCCTGCAACAGATTTCTCAAGTTGACTGATCATTTCTAAATTACAGTTGACCTCAGAACAACTTGGGGATTAGGGAGAGGCACCTACCCTCCCTGCATCTGAAAATCCGGATGCAATTTACAGTTGGCTCTCTGTATTCTCAGTCACACATCTGCAGATTCAACCAACTGTAGATCGTGTAGTACTTAGTATTTACTATTGAAAAAAGCTGCACAAAGTGGACCCACACAGTTCAAACTGTGCTGTTCAAGGGTCAACTGTATGCATTCTACTTGACAAGTATTTACTAAATGTCCACTCTTGTACAGTCTTTCATCTAGTGGAGGATACAGACAATAAACAACTGTCACACAAATAAATGTAAAGTTACAAACTTATAAAAAATTCTGATTAAATCCAGAAAAGAATTTAAAAAATTTAAAGTACTTAAAAGTAATTGGTAAGATAAGGCCACACTGTGAGGAAAACTAAGGACACACATGGACTCAGTGACGGTAAGTGTCACCTGGACTGTTGTCCCTTGCTGTCATCTGCATAAGAAGTGCCATCTGCTTTCGCTCCGAGAGTGGATAACCAAAAAGAATGCTCACTGGGGTGGACTTCTTATTTCCTGCTTCCTTTTTTGTTTTCTTCTTTTCTGGACCTTCTTTCTCTGGAATGATTAAAAAAAAAAAAGCGTAAGATTCTGAAAGAAATTTAAGCACTCAAAAGTAAAACATAAAAAGACTTTCTAAAAACAGATGCTATACGTGTACACGAGAAACGTGTGTAACAAACGAACTAGCAGTAGGCAGACGAGAGAGCACCAGGCTTCCATTACATGAACAATTTTCTTTGTGAATGCTTTGAAAAATACTTTTAATTGTATAATTTTCAGAAAATTAGAAACATTTGGAAATTCAGCCCTAGTAAAATTTGTATTTTAATGATTCTATTAATATTTAACTTCTTCAATAATATTTCAAACATTCCTTAGTTTTGCATCTTCGAAACTTCTCTTTCATTCATTATAATTTTATTCTTCTTAATTACTGCTAAGCCTAAATAGCCATGTTCCTTCATATTACTTCCCTAATTCCACTGAATATTTGTACAATCTTCTAAGGAGACAAATATTTAAGACAAGTCACATCACAAAGAATAATTACTGAAAAAAAGCAGCAGATCACTTCATTCCAGTCATAGGATAGTTGAACAAGGCATAGTATCAGTCAAAGTTAAAACAGAGCAAATTAAAGATTGTGTGTGTGTGTGTGTGTGTGTGTGTGTGTGTGTGTGTGTGTGTGTGTGTGTGTGTGTGTGTGTGTGTGTAGGGGTGGAGGGGGAAGTTAACAGAGAATCTGCAAAGATACAAAAAATTCTAAGGAGTTTTTCAAAGATCTATCAAAAAGTCAGCTCTCAGATTTAGCTATTTGGGAAAACTTCTGGCAGTGCAGCTAGAATTCCCCATGAAGTGCTGGAATATTCAGATGGAAGTGGACTTCACAGCTCAAAGACACACAGGTGTCTGTTCTTCCTCTAGGACTTCCTGAGGATTAGTTCAGGTAGTCCCCTGAGAGGACCTGCCTATTATTAACTGTCTAGGCATCTACTTCCTGGGAAATCCTATACCGACATCTGGGCTTTACTGACCCAGGTTTGAAGCTCCCTGTAAAACAGCAAAAATGAGTGGGAGAAGGGATGGCTCAGTAGTCAATACTGGGTATTTTTCCAGACAGACGTGGCCAGCAGCTGGATTACTCTAGGAGGTAAGTATTTATTGATCTAGCAAGATTCAAGAAACTAAAAAAAGTTTGATATTATTTAAGTATTATTGTATTATTATTTAAGGCATAAAAACTTCCAATGTATTAGTTAATTAGGATAAAATGGATAAACTGGCGTCTTAATGGCCTAGAAAAATTAAAGGTCTTAATATTTAAACTCTGCTGCCCACAAATCACTCAAAATTCAATAGTTCCTAAAATATCCATTTAGCTGATATTTGATTTTACATTAAAAATTTCAACACTTTAAAAGTCAGTCTATATTAATAGTTCTAATATATTCTTTTATTTTCATGTTTGTCATTTTATTATCATTAATGATCCAATTAGTATAAATCCAGTTTCAGCACAGTGTTTCACCTAGCCTACTAAATTACAAAGCCCTTAACAGGTCTTTTGAACAGGCCTATTTTTTCCAGAAACATGTACTTTCTCCTAATAATGTTCTGTATGCTTCATATTTAATGAAGAACCATGATTGCTGTAGTTTTAATACTTTTCTATTTGAATAACAAATCTTTAAATGTAATGAATGTACTTCTCACCCAGAATTAAATATTTAAGTGTGACAATTTTATAGAAAGGAGAAAAGTTATTTTCAGGAAAGTAAGTTCAGTAATTATAGGAAGCAAAATAAAAAACACATAATACCTCTATCCTTAAAAGACTTTCTAAAATTTTGGAAAAAATTTTGTCTTTTACTTTCTCATTTGCAAAATAATTATTTTTTGGTATTGACTGCATTTTAATACAATGTTTTAAAAAATATGCTCTACAGTGATATATACTGTTTATAGAAAATAGTAAGACAATTATAAATTCATTATTAGAATTCCATGCTGACAATGAGCAAAGAGATAATTATTACATTCTGGAGAAGAATAAACTAACTGGATATACTCCAAATATTCAAGCAAAAATTTCAATTAGATATCAGCATCCAAAATGAACTTTTTTCTTTAACTGAGTTACTTTAGTTATCTGAGTTCATGCTTTACATGAGATAGGAAAAGAAGATAAGTGAACAGCTAGACTAGAGATAACCATATACCATTCTTCAAAAACATAAATGTTAGGCTACCATGTTGCAAAGTTTGCCTTTTCAAGTTTAAAGCATTCAACAAAATTCTGACAATCTGGGATCTATCCAGTGAAGAACTTGTTTCCTCTGACCTGTCATAAGTAAAAAATGATCATATACTATATATACTAGAAAAAGTTAGGTACTTTTTCAAATTTCAGTAATTGAAATACATATTTATTTATTTGATTAATGGGTCAGAATTTTAAAATTTAAACACAGAAACACTGACACACATACTCATTCAGCACAATCTACTATAGACTTGAAATTCCACTCAGCCATCTTAAGAGATTTTTAAAGAAAAATCCAAGTGATTCACTTAAGACTAAAGAAAAAGGTATTGGGACTTTTCAAGAATCCAACATTCTTTCTTTCAAGGTTCAGAGGATCTTTAGAATAACAGAGATGTCTCAGTCTTATAATCTCAAAAATCAGTGCCTTCTTTCCAGGTCATGTCAGAAGAAATAGAAAGCTCCAAAATGTCACATCCCAATTAAGCATATTAAGGAGAAGAGACAAAATTGTTTTTCTTGGGGATCTGGTTCATAAATATATCAGTATCTCAAAAACTAAAGAATATAACGTTTTCCACAAAGTAGTCACTGTATAAAGAATGAAGCAATGGAGCACAAACTCAAATACAGAGGAACATAGTTAAATCAATCACATTTAGAATGTATATACTTCAATTCTGAGGAAAAACGCTGTCAAATACTCTTTGGTTCTGAAATATCTACACAATCTCTAACAGCTGGGAGCTCTCCTGTTCTGACTTTCAGCAGTCATACTCAGATCGTGGATGGCTTCGTCACATACAGCTCTTTTAGGTGCATCCTGGTACTTAGGAGCCTCATTTTAGGAAAGAACACTGAACTCCACAAGAGTAGGTCTTTTCAATTTAATGCTTATTGTAAACATGCCTCCCACCCCTAAATTTTGATAACTAAGTATTATTGACTTATCAGCTCAATTTAACAGCTTTTAAGATAATTTTACGAATAACTATTTGGTTTTATACCAACCCTACAAATCTATAAAATAAATACAAAGTACATCAGAAACAGAAAATTTATTTCAGTTTTTAGACTTAAATGTCATATGCTAAAAACTGGACAATCAGGGACTACACAGTATTTTACATTAAAAACAGTTCAGAGACAAGAATGTAAGCTCATTAAAAAGGAAAAAAGACAATCAAAACAATTAATTAGTTTACACATACCAGAGAATATATTTACTCTTTAATGGCATTTTTCCAAGAAACCTAGTGTTTTGATCCACTTTGAAATTCAACATGGGCAGCGAAGTCAACAGACTAAGGAGGTCAACCAAAAAAGTTTTTAAGGGTGTTTTTAAAAAAAAAACAAAAACAAAAAACACTGCATGATTTAAGAGTAAGACAACACTGCCTACCACCATCCATACACGTGGTATACCTTGTCGGGGAGTACAGCAAAGAGACTAAGGCTCTCGGGTACCTTCCCACAGGGGTCACTGCACCGCACAACTCCAAGGAGCTGACTTGAACACTTTTCTAGGTGAGCGGCGCCCCCACAGTACACTGCACAACACCTTAGTGGCGGTATGCACCCTGCTTACAATGTTCATACAGGGCATGTCTTGGGTATGATGCACCGCATAGCTCAAAAGAAAATTGGAAAATTTCGTGTCATTCACATATAGTTCACTTATCCAAACAAAGACATCTACACACTGGTTTGAAAGTAAGTTGTTTATAGCACAATAATTAATTGTAAATGTGACAGAAACCACTGGCTAAACAGGAGCCCCTGATAATCTAATTACCTGAGTATGTCCTGTAAGAAGATATAAGTCTCTCCCCCCAATTTTCACTTGTATGTCCTGGTTCTGAATCTACAGAATGAGAAGACAGGAGAAAAGAAAAAAGCATACGAAGGGAAATGCAGAATTCAACAAACCAACATTTTTCAAAAGATCACTAGTTAGTCAATGATGTATCATTGTTTTCCCAAAAGATTATATTTTAAAGGTAAAGCCAAAAGTACATTTAAATCACAGGTTTGGCCAATAACTAAGATTTCAGTTTCTTTAACTGGAATATTAAAGTTGAGAAAGTCAACCATGTACCTTGCGATAACAGTTGTCACTGGTGCTGCTTATTAAAACATATCATCTCTTTTGAGGATATATATTTTTTTCAATCTCTGAATAATGATGAAAGAGGCAGTACTCCATCACTGTTTTTTTGTTTAGAATTTGTCTTTAGAAATGACTTTTGAATAATGGACTTGCATCAACCTTTTTTGTTCTATGAATACCAAAACTACTCACAAGACAACAGAACATTTTAGACCACAGCATCATTCCAGATCACAGACCTTTCTATAAATGATATACATTTCAAATGGTATGAATTACTACACTGAACACTACTAAAGACCTCTTAGAAAAAAAGCTGTCTAAATCAAAACATTTATCAGCTAAGAACTCAACGAAGAAGACAAACAACAATATGGAGAACTGACTTTTGGCAATAAGGCCAGAGCAAATACTTTTACTTTCAAGCAATAAGCTATCTTAACTCAAAATAATATTATTCTGATCTTCACATTTTCAATCTACTGGCTTACACTTTTCTCTCCAGGATCATTATTATAGACATTATTCATTTTTTAGGTGTAAGGAAATAAAAATGTTGGGAGAAAATCAACTTAGAGAACAAGTAACCCTTAAACATAGTATTCGAAAAATTTAAAGATAAGCCTAAAAGTTTAGTAATAAGGATCATTCAACTGAAAGAGAAATCATTAATAACATTTAGACCAATTCTAGAGCATATGTGTAAATGAACTGAATTACAAGCCTTTCAATAAATACTTGTATTTCAAGACTAAACACATTAAGTCAGCAACTAGAAGAATTCCATGAAGAATATTTGACATTTCGTTTAAAGGCAAGTAAAAATTTAAATAGGCCTCCGTAGACTGGAAAGCAAAGAAAAAGTGGCAATCAATAAGCAGCACCAACAAACTGAATCAAATGGATTACTGGAGCAGATATTACTGTGACAGATTAAAGAATGAGGGATAAAATGAACTTTCGGTTATATTCATTAATATAAGAAAGTAGTTTAACAGTTCATCCAAACCTTCCTTTGGCAGTAATTAATCCACTCTGACTCCATAACACTCTCTGGGTCTTACTCAGATAAGTATGTTTATATTTGGAGCATCTGAATGTGTATTCTATAAAAATGCAATTAAGAAGCTAGAAAATTTAAAACTTCTATATCCTGTCCTTTTACTCAACCACTTCTTCCTTCGGTGCTCTACTGAGACCAGACCACAATGAGATTACTGCTACCTATGAGGTTTTTGTAAAACACTGAGTACTAAGTAGAGCAATTCTCTCTCCCCAGTAAGTTCTTGGCAGCAAGGCAAGACGAGCAATATTTATATTTTAAAAGCCATCTTTTTTTTAATTGAAGTATAGCTGGTTTACAACATTGTGCTGATGTCAGGTGTACAGCAAAGTGACTCAGTTTTATATATATGTATATATATATTTCAGATTATTGTCCATAATAGTCTATTACAGATATTGAATATAGTTCCATGTGCTATACAGTAAATCCTTCTTGTAAAAGCCATTATTTTAAGCTAATATTCTGTTTTGGATTGCAAGAGAACAAGAAAAGTATCAAGAATGATTTTTAAAAGTTTGCAGTGGGTATTTCAAAATTTTTATAATAAAACACAGGGGGGAATAGATGGGATTAAATCTATAATAAGTAATCTCCATGAAAATCACCAAAAGATGACTATCCTTATTAAGCAAAGCACTGATTTTACCTCCTACTTTAACACAGTTACCAGAAAAATCATGTTTCTTTTTTTATGTAAGTTTCCCTTTCCAAATTTGCTTGAGTCATATTCAATAGGGTAAATCCTTTAAAGGCATCTGAAGCCTCAGGAAAACAGAACTTTTAAGGCTGGCCAGCAGAAATTTAGTTTAAAACGTTTGAACGTGTTCAACAACCGCCACCGTGGAGTTTGGGAACAGATCATACTGCGCCCCTGTGGATTTTCTCATACCACACTTACTCACATATGCCAAAAGAAAAAATTAGTAAGTAAATAAATAATGCTTACTAAGAGGAAACAAATATTTTTAAAAAGTAAAGAATGTTGTATTTTTCTGCTTATTTAAACAGGCAAACTAAAGTTTTAGAAGTACTACTGGTTTAACCCTGAAGAACGTTCGATCTATCAGATCTAAAGGAATACGTGCCCTGATGTTATCTGAGACTGAAGAACAGTGGTACACTCCTGGAGGCTTTATACCTAGGTATAATCATTTTGGAGAAACATCACAGAAATTTTAACCCTTTTAACCCCGTAACCCTACTCCTATGAATGAATAAAAAATAAGTAATTCAGGGTATAATAAAGATACAATCTGCTAAGATGCTCTTAACAAAATAATTGCAAGTCTAGCTTGGAGGCCAAGAAGAGACTCCCTCACGTACAGCCTCAAGACAGCTGTTCAGTGCTTTCTCGTCAAGGGACTGTGGCTTTCTCTTGATGCTATTAGATCAGGAAAGAAAATAAATATGATTTTAAGAGTGATAGTGCAGGAATAAAGGTCACTTAGGTAAAATTTTAGTAACTATTCGAGGTAACAGTAGTTATCAGTTATTACTTACTGCGCTAAAGTGTGCTATAGAGCAGCAGTACTGTAAGGTGTCCACTCAACATGCACTCTCCCCTTCTCCCACCAGGAATACTCCACCTCTGATCAGGGTGACAACTCGCCCAGCTCCGAATATGTGACTTTTCAGACCCCCCTGCAACTAGAGAGGCCTAACCAACATGAGGTACGGGCTGAAGTTCCTAGGAAGGCTGTCTCACCAGCAAAAAAGCCAAGTCTCACTGGGAGAGAGAGACTTCTCTACTTGGTCCTTCCTCTCTTACTTTCTGCCCAGGAAGGGTATCTCGTGACTGTAAGACAAAATATATAAGGACAAAGCCTATGATGAGCTAAGGGTGGCAGAGCAGAAACATGAGAAAAGCCCAGGCCCTGAAGGCATTACTGAACTGCTATACCAACTCTAGCCTGCCTCTGCTTGGTCTTACCACATTAGATTAAAAATCTCTAAGTCAGTGCTAGCCAGGTTTCTGTTTTAATTAACGTACTGCAAACTGATTTGCACTCAAAGGTCAGAATTTTCTGAAGCTGGTATTATATGCACTTTTACAGATGAGAAAACTGGGACTCATAATGAACTCAGTTTACCTGGCCAGTGCTAGCAGGGGGCTGAGTAGGGAGTCAACACTGGGCTGCCAGGCTCCAAAGCCTCTGATAATAAACACGATGCTATAAATTGCCTCTGTTACAGCTACAGCAATTTACCCTGTCAGGATTCTGCATGAGGGAAGACTGAAAATAAAGGCTAAAAATAAGTGATAAAACAAGCTGACACAGTACGTGTAAGAAGTAATTTGTCTTCTGGGTAAGATGTAGTTGCATCCATGGGCTCAATGAGTCACTGTATACATTAGCCTCTCAACATTTCATGGACAAAGTTTATGGGAATTCTGACAGGACAGAACAATGTGGGATAGATACTGGAATGATGTAAGTAGATACACTGGAGATTTGTTGAAATGTATAGGATTATGATATAGCTAGAAGGACCCACTGGCATGACTTCAAAATTACACTGCAATTTTCCCCCAAATTTTATCTGTCTAGTCAAGTAATTACTTTTCTAGAAAGTCTTACCTTTCAAAAAATTAAAAAATATTAAATTAAGAATTTAGGAAGTTGAAGATACACTGGGGTATCTCAAAATGAAGACTAAGAGTGACTCGTCCAGTTGATGGCACTGCTGATTCTGAGGACCACTGAACCCTCCTTGGACAATATAAATGTCATTTTAAAAAAGTAATGACTGTGCTTTATAAAAATAATGTATGCTTATTACTTAAAAAATTCAAGGCATATAAAAGAATACAAAGAAGAAAGTAACAAATCATTCCCAAATCCTGGAAATAAAATGTAAACACCTCGTGAGCATCATTCAAAGCCTCTCTCTCTCTCTATATGTATATGTATATGTATATGTATATGTATATGTATATGTATATGTATATGTATGACAGATGAACTAGCAGAGGGAAAGAGAAATCAATTTAAGTAACAGTAAGGAAATATCATATATATGTGCTATCTTTAAATAAAAATGTGTAAGATTAATTTTAGTTTAAGCCAACATGAAACAAAACTAGAGGAAATGCTTCTCTATAAGAGATATCACATACTAAAATATATACACACACATATATATAAACATACAGATAAAAGCATTTTAAATAAGGAAAGATTAAAAATTTTAAGTAATAATTTTTAAAAAACCATGTTATTTCAGTTTTAAACAATATCAGTTAATCCCTTGCTACAAGAGATGTCCAGCTGGGTAGCACTATTAGTATTTTTTCCTTATTCCTCCCTCTTTGTTCTTTCATTTTTCACTAAGTCAGGGTTTCCAATGTTTACATTTTTTGTTCAGAAGCCATAATAAACCCACTAGGTTTAGGCTTAGTTCTACAAGGAAACAGTCTTTATATTTAAACAATCTTATCTTTCCGTATGTGTGTTTATATACACCTTGTGTGAATATGCATATAGATAAAGAATATGACTTAAAATCAAATAGTATATATCATTTCATAACCTGCTTTTTCACTTTGTGTACTATAAACATCTTTCCATGTCATACTGCATATTCTTCTACAATGTTATTTTTAAGGGTAAAAAATCACTTCTTCATTGAATTTAGTACAATTTAACAAATTCTATACTACTTGAACTATGTTCCTTTTTTTGTTATTATAAAGAAAACTGAGATAAACATACTTGAAGATGATTTTTACTCTCATCAGTAATTGTCTGTATAAAATAAATGCCAAAAGAATAAGTCAAATGTTAATGAACTTTTAGTTTTTAATATATGTTGTTATATTTACCTCCAACAAGGTATTCCTGTAATTCAGACCAACTAAAGCAAGTTCTTATTTCAAACCAGGGACCAGTTTTTAAGTTAGGCCAATGACAATTGTGTTAATCATTATAAACTGTATTTCTTTGACTACTATTAATACATTTTTTTCATATATTTCTTTGGTAACTATACCTTGGTTATTCTGAACTACCTGCCTTTATTTTTTGTTCATTCTCTCATTTTTATGTTTTTCTCTTCACGTTAAAAGAACTTTAACCACTAATAAAAATAAGGGTTGCCATATATGTTGTAAATATTTCTCCCTTCTATAACTTTATTCTTGATAGTTTTAGCTCACTGTTTAAAATATAATACATTCCATATGAAAACCAATGTTAAATTTGAGGTCCGATGCTGTAATTATCTTTCATATGAAAAGTATCACTTAATAGTACTCTGGATTCTATTTTATTCTTTTAATTATGAAAATAAGACAGCTTGACTATAAATAAGACATTTTGCTTTGGGCCTGGTGAAATTCTTCTTAATGCTTTGTATGTGTGTGTGGATGTGTGCACGTGCGAAAATAAAGCCTTCATCTGTGATGTACTAAAATTTATAAATTCAGACTACCAAAAATATAAACATATGCTCAAGTCCATCAAAGTCTCATTTAAGGTTAGCATGTAACCGTTCCAAAAGAAAAATAAGAGCTTGTTTTATGAAACAGTCTTAAAGAGACAGAGCTGCAAAAAACATCCCATTAAATTCAAATAGTGGAAAAACTGTAGCGGGGGGAAAAGCATATAATCCCATTAATAAAATATAAATTAGATTTGTTTATTCACTGCCTAAAGTTCACATCTCACTAAACCTTTCTCCGTTATTTCATGCAAAATAAAAGACAAATAATCCACCTGATCCAATAATAAAACTTTCAATGAGAAGTATATTATTTTAAAACCTCACCTACTTCTAAAAATATTCTTTGAATTTTTCTAAGTCCCTTCTTCAAACTACTAGTAGGAATATCATTGTCATTGGGAAACAAAACCTGGTTAATATAACTGCTTTAGAAATGACAAACAAAAGGACTTCCAAGGAGAAAGCATGAGAAAAGTTAAATCTTGCATAGGTAAAGGCACATAAGCACCTTCTTCTCAGCCAAGTGACCTAGTGACAGCTGGAGAACAATGCTTAGGGACAAGGAGAGTAAGGCTTCAAAAAAAACAAGATTCTGAACCTTTAGAAGAAGTCTGTGTAACTTAAAATGAACAAAGCACATAGTTTCTTAATCACTACAAATAAGCAATTTTCAAGGTTTAAAAATGTCATGAGTGTTTAAGAACAATTTCTAGTTCAAGCTAAGAGAGAGCCAAACACACACAAGGAAACCTACCCAATAAAAGTGTACACTAAAATAAAGCATTTCTAAAGCTATGTCAACACAGGGGATTTCAAAAGACTTGAGAGTATTTTCACAAATTCTGGAGTCAAGATTATTTCCATACTGATCATTAAGAGGGCCAGAAAGATAAAAGGGGGATATGAGCTTTCTACATAAACTTAAGACTGTAACACTGACTTTCTGTGAGTGTCGCTAAAACATTCTTAAAAACAGTTCATTAATAATATTTCATTCAGGGAATAAAATAATTTTGATAAATATATAACAAACATTCAAGTTCATATTAGTTTCCAGAAATGAGTAGTTCAGGGCTAAAATACAGTCTAGTAATTTATTAAATAGCGGTAGTAATAAGGTTCTGATCTATTATGCAAAACTGGGATTGACTGATATCAAGTATCCTTGACGTATAAGAGTTTTGAGAAAAAAAGGACTATAAATTGAGCTTAGGCAGCCTCAGTATTTTTTTTGTTTTTGGAAGGGACGTATTTCTGACTCATTTCTGAATCTAAAGTGGCTAAACTTTTTTATTTGGTGGGTTCAATAATTTGGCCACAAGAACTCAACAACTTTTTCTCAAATCTACCATATTCTATGCTCCATATCACTGAGTAAAACTTTCATCACTGAAATGCTTCCCAAAAAATTTAGTTCTGAAAATGGTAAGAGATTTTTAATAAACAATGAGAATAAGAAAAGAAAGCAAATTGTTTTCATCTACAATTAGAAATCATGTTTGGGTGAGGAATATATGAATTTCCACCCCAAAATGATAAACCTGAAATACAAATGTTATTCTATAAAATGGGGTACAAGAGGAATGGTAACGAAAATCTCAGTAAAAGAATGACTGAAAATTTACCAGAAAACAACAAATTACCCTACCTGTGTCTGAATCTCGATCTTCATTTCTTGATGGGCTGATGGTAAAAGGAAGTTTACGCTTCATGGACGATTTCTCTTTCATCTCCTTGCCCACATCACTTCGATCAATTTTTGGAGTTTTGCTATAGGATGCAATCTTGTCTTTACTCTATTAAAAAATCAAATATGAATAAAGTTATAACAATATTAGCCAAGCCATACGGTATGAAAAATACTTCATGAAGGAAATTTTCAAATGTACACAAAAGCAGAAAGGGTATTTTATTACAAACCGTCATTGTCCTCAATGTCCTCAAGACCCACTTTCAACAACTATAACATTTTTTTCTAACTTGTTTCATATTCCCTTTTACTTAATAATTTTAAAATAACAATAAAACAAAGTATCTTTAATATACCAGAAATCTATGTCTAAGTATAAGACAGACATCACCAGTGAACAAAGATTTAAATCTGAAAAAGCAATTCTGGATTTAATCAATAAGCAGATTGCATTTTATTAACACCACGTGCCCACTCATGTGACAACGTATCCTACCCTCACGGTCTACAGTAATTACTAATTCACTCTTAGAATCCAGCACCCAAATCGGTACAGCATATTTAATCGAGCTATGATAACCCTTTGGAAAAACATGCTAGATACTAAGAACTAAGCAACAGAACCTTAGCTGTTGAGTTTAAGAACTGTGATAATAAATGACAGATACCATAATTATAGAGATTTTTTCAGAAGCAAACTAGAAGTAGACTCAGACTGCAGAAGATACTAAGCTTTTGATCCAGGACAGAAAGTAAATAAAAGGAAGGAAGAGTGGGGAGGAGCATTAAAAATACTGAATTTTTTTTTTAAGTAGAATTTATCAACCAAAAGGTGACTCAAAACGCACAATGGAATTCAACTTTTAGTGAGTCTTATCACGAAGATGTGAGAGAAGAGGAAAAAAACAAGAAAAAAAAAGACTGGGATTGAGACTTAAATACAATTCCAGAGGGATATTAAAAAAACAGCCAAAAAATTTTTAAAAGTTACTAAAGAATACTGTATTCATTTTTAGACCATTAATAACATAAGGCCTGGAAAATGGATTATTTTCTTGGAAAACATGCATTAGTAAACACTGGTCATGAAAAAATAGAAAACCGAACAGATCACTGATCACAGAAGACAATAAACGCGATAGCCATAGATACTATGTTTAAAAAGGTACCTATTCCAGAAGATTTTACAAGAGATTTTTAATAAAAAATTCAGGGAACAGATATTTCCCATTTCATATAAACAATACTAAAACATAAAAATAAGATTAGAAGCTACTCAATCCATTTTACAAGTGCAAAATAAAACAAATACCAAAGAGTACACGTAAATTCCTTATGAAGTAAGTGCAAAAATAAACTTCAATCAAATATAGTGTCTTAGAAAGATAATACATCATAAGCAAGCAGGGTTCACCCAAAGAATATAAAAATAGTTCATTATTAGAAAATCTCTTACAACAATTCACTGTATCAAAGGACTAAGGAAAAATCATATGATGATCTTAATATGTTGACAATAACAACTGAATCGATCTACATTCATTCTTGATAAATCTATTAGCAAATTAGGAAGAGAACATGATTTCCATATATCTTAACTGGTACAGATTACTGAAGAATAAAAGCCTCATATAATTTATTTCCTAGTTAAAAATGAAAATCTTTGTTTTTTCAGTTTTGCTAATAAAATGGAGCTTAACTGGCATGGCTTTTGCTTATAAGGTTGTTGTAAAATGTAGATTTTATTATTCTGGAATGGTGAGGCCAACAGATCAGAGACCACTGCCACTGAAGACAGTCTGTCATTCAAGAGTTCCAAAGAAGAGGGGGCAATGCCACACGGGGAAGCACCGTGCAGGGTCAGGAGGCAGAGGGAGAAGAAGGAAGTATGAACAAAAGCTTACAGTGTGGTTTTCACAGGAAGAAAAAGGCAAGGCAGAGTAAGCAGGTTTAGGATTGGCTAGTTTGAACAATTTCAGCAGGCTCTGGGGTTAGGTGTTGTTTTTCCAGTTGTCTGGTAACTGGCTCTGAGACGATTATTAGAGCAGTGGGACAGTGGCCCAGAGTGTGAGAGCTGGATAAGATGGACTCCAGAGAGGCCTGTTTGCATATGAAAGGTGCAGCACCAAGTGAGTTGTTCACTATCTCTGAGAACTGACTAGTCCTGGGAAGGGCAGTCTCCCCAGGGTCAGCAAGGCCCCAGATGTCGAAGCATCAGAAATAAAAAGGCATGATTAATAAAAAGGTTAACCAACAAGGTTCTAGAGATTTGCCTTAGAAATATGAGTCTTTGTTATTAACAAAAGAATCTAATAAAAACATAAAGATGTCCCTTCTGCCTTGCACCTGCGTACATAAAGATACTGTTCTGGGCCATAAAAGAAATCAACTTGAGAATATGTTAAGTGAAAAATGTTCACAAGAATATATTCATCATGCTCTCCTGTGCAATATCGAATATGGTGATCAGTGTGAGCATCCATACCCACTACCAACTTACTCTGTTCTCTAAAATAAAATTATCCTTGAAAGTGCTACCTGAACAAAGTGTTTTTGTTGAGATTTTTACCACTTTAAAAATTATTTTCAGATCCAGAGAAAGTAACTTTCAAAGGAAATACTTACTTGTGGTTGTCTGGAAATTTCTGTATTATCAAATGGTACAAATATTCTGACAATTCAGGAATCACTGGCACATTCTTCTTTCATATCTATGACATAATATGCCTAACACAGTCACACTTTTTAATTTTGAAGTACTTTGTCTTTTTCACTTATATTAATGTTCTTCTTTCAATGGCAAGACAAGAATGACCTCCTATCACTGCTGGTATCAAATGATGTGCTAGTGGCCTTTACCAACTCAGCAAGATAGAAAAATGAAGAGGTAAAAAATTACCTAGAAAAAAAGAAAATTTAAAAAAACACATACAACTCTAGAGGGATATAAAACAAACGTTGCTGGCTGTCTGCGGCAACGGCGTTACCAGTGTTGGGAGACAACGCTGCGTGGCTCCCCTGCCATTTCCACATGTCCTGCAAGCAAATGCTCTAAATCCTTTTACTCTGGACTGTCTTTTCAAGGATATCTGTACAGAGAACAGCCTTGGAAGATACAGATAGTGTCTCCCTCTGGAGCAGAGGGAGATCAGATCTGTTTTGTTTTTTATAATAAATAATTTCTCCCGTTAGGGCAAAGGTCAGGTAGACTTATCACCCATTATAAAAGATTTGGGGTTCCTTTCCTGTAACACAAGCTGCTGTATATGTAGTTGTCACTTGGTCCTCTTTGGGACCCTCTGTGAGAAACAGAGCTCAGAGAACAGGCACAAATGCTGATGTATGGTAGGCACAAATGCTGATGTATGGTTACTGCTGTTGCTATGACAAAACTTTCCTTTATCTGACTCAGGAGTCTCATGTCTTCTGCCAGAATCCATGAAACTAATTAGCGTGCAAGTAGGGTAGGGTAAAAGCTCAGAGCCTTCGTGGTTTTTGGTGAGGCAATTTCTTTTTTCATTATTCTTATATATGTTTTCTAATTTTTCTACAATGAACATGTATCATATTACTTGAATAATAAAAGAAAATTTCTTGATTATCATGTGGAGAGAAGCTAATGAAGGTCTGAACTATACTGATGATGAAAAGGACAGGACACAGCTATTTAGAAAGATAAGCAACATCCACTCTCATAGTTTATGAGTTTAACCCAGATTTTACATTATCAGAAGAGGTTTTATAAGATTTTGTTTCACAAATTATGAATACTAATTCATAGCTAAAAACTTCAGTGGAAAGAATTTCAAACTAAAACCAATAGGTAAAACCCCCACAGATTAGCAGTGAAAAGACAAATATTTGAAGAATTTTGAGCAGACATTTTTGATGAATGCTGACCACTATAGTATTTAATGAGGTAATGAAAGCACTTTATATAAAAAGTATATTGCTATAGCATGTAATTATTATTTAAAACTATGGTCTATTTAAATGCATTTAAGAAACTAAATTTTGGTTCAGCTTAACTTATTAATTTAAAATCTCATAACAGCAATGTCTGTATCACATTAAACTGTAAATAAGGTCTCTATTTACATAACAGAACTATATATTCATTTCTAAAAATTTTATGGAAGAAAAAACTCAGCAGAAGCTAGAGGCTGGCTTCAAGGCCAAACACTCACTAAGAAAAGACAATCCTAAAAATATACTTTGCAAATAAATGAGTAAAAGTCATGCTACCTTCTCTCCTACTGTCCCTTCTAACCATATTTTGTCATAAGAAGCAGTAATAACATGGTCTATAAGCAGGAAATTTGGAATGGAAATTATGGTCCTCTTTAAGGTGCAAGTAAGCAGTCAAAAAATCTATTTAAAACTGAAGAAAATTATTTCTAACAACAGCTTCTGATGGTAAGCTGCTCGGAAACCCCAAAGCATGTCAGGAAGCACCATGCGTGTTGCCTGGGAAGAGCTTCTGACTCTTATCCAAACAAACGTACAGTCTTGAAAAATTACTGAATGATTAAGTGAGACTGAGAACAGTTGAATATATCCTTTTACATAGGCCAAATGTTAATAAATGAGGAATTTAATAGTTTGCATTTATTCTTCGTGTTTATTTTATTTATCTAATGATTAATAAGTATTCTTAACTTTCCTAAGCAATGTTTTTAATAGAAATACAGTAGTAAAAAGTTTGCTTTTTGCTTGCCTGTACACTTGAAAGAAATCACATTTTTATGATGGCAATGCTCAGGACTACTGTATACTTAGTGACAATTTTCAAAAATATACAAAGTACCTAGGAAGAATAAAAGCTTCAACAACCTTAGCCTTGTAAATTCAAATCCAAAAAACTGACATCAAGTAGCTCAGATGTAATTTCACAAATGCAACCTTCACTACATTTAAACATTTAGAAATAAACATTTTAATTCTTTCCTCAAATCTAACAACATTGTATTCTAACAACTCTACTGAATTGACCTTTATCGAGGTTACTGTAAGGAGTCTCACTGGATAAAATCCAATGGCCCCGTCTTCCCTATTAGCTTCTGGGGTGTCTGGCAACAGACACCCACTCTGACTTCTCTGGGTAACTTCTCCGGCTTCTCTCTCTGTCCTCCTTGCTCCTCCCCTCCCGACTCCACCTGAAACCTTTGAGTTCCTCAGGGTACACTCTTCTCACTCTTGTCCTACTCCCTCTGGGTGACACCTCCACACCTATGGCTCATTCTCCCACAAATCCTCATGGATTTACTTCTAGTCTAGCTGTTTCAAGCTCTAGACTCATATCTAACTGCCTACTGACACTTCTACTTGAATGTTCCAAAGGCCAACTTAATTCAACAAGTACAAACCAAACATTCTTCTCGAAACAATCTGTTCCTTTTTCTGAATGCCCTCTCGGAATAGTCCAATCAACCTCCGAGTGGACCCAGACTACTTTTTCTACAGATCCAAGTAAGTTTAATTAATTCAGTGTCTTTTAGATCTGCCAGTTTCTTTGCATCCCCACAGCCACGGCCCACATTGCCTTTTCCTTAGAGTTTTAAGTAACACTGTCTCTGGACTCCACCATGGCCCTTCCCTTCTGCTCAATGGCTACAGCATAAAATTCAAGATCTTTAGCAAGGCACACAGGCTATAATGAACCGTCCTAACTTCATGGACTAGTTTAACACACTCTTGTCTTTTTTACATCTCCTGTTTAGACTACCCCTTTAATCCCATTTTTCTGCTGGTCACATACTTATTTATCCTTGAGAATCCAGATTAAGCACTTTTTCTACCCCTGAACACCCTAGAACTGACTGCTTCTCTCC
This sequence comes from Vicugna pacos, assembly GCF_048564905.1. Taxonomy (NCBI): domain Eukaryota; kingdom Metazoa; phylum Chordata; class Mammalia; order Artiodactyla; family Camelidae; genus Vicugna; species Vicugna pacos. The sequence continues at coordinate 26,187,134 of NC_133010.1, read as the reverse complement.
TTTTCACTCAAATACTTTCATTAGTGTGCTTCTGACAACAGCACAGAAAGCCACAAAGTATGGTTCCTGAGAACATTTCAGGGGATCTGCAAGGTCAGAAATATGCTCCCAATAATACTAAGATGTTTGTGTATCTTTCCCATTCTCTAAAGAATGTACATTTGAGTTTTCTAGCAACCACATGACACGTGATATCAGAACATATGGAATGCAGAAGCAGATGAGAATCTGGCTACCTTCTGTTAAGCTACACATAGAAGATATCTTCAAAACAACAACCCTCTTCTAACTGATTTTTTTTTTGTTTTGGTGTATATATATATATATATATATATATAGTTGCTTTTCAAAGAAATACATTACTTGTGTTAACGTGTAATAGTTTTATCGTTTTTTAAAGCAATTAGTGAACATTTAAATTTTTTCTGTTTTAATGTCTGATATTGTAAATATCAGCAGACATGTCCACATATAAAAAAACCCTTTGGGCTCCTCAGTTATGTTGAAGAGTATCAAAGGGTCCTGAGAGCAAAACATTCGACACACTGGTAGAGTAATCAGTTACATGTCCTCAAAAAAAGATTTAGGCCAGGACTTAATCATTCATTGTTTTATTCCAAGGGCCACAGGAGACGCACATAACACAACAGGCATCCCACATAAGGTTTGCTGGATAAGGTCAATCGGTCAACGGAATCACTCTCCTTAAGATTTGGCATATTAAAACACATCCGGGGAGAACTTCTGCCTATGGTGGAGTAAAGATATTGGCTACTTATCTCCCCAAGAAAACAATCATAAACCTAACAAAGCTGTCAAAAACAACCATTTCAAGGCTCTAGAAACTGAACAAAAGCAAACAACAAACTGAGAAGCATTTTCTTCAAGAAAAACTGGTGAACTACAGGTAAGAACAGTGAGTGTCTTTGGAATTCTTGCCTGGGGTGGTTCTCATTCCCTCACCGACGCTTGATTTGCATGAAGTGGTACCAGGGTGGGGCTGGCAACGAAAACCAGCATCTTTGCTGCCAGAGAGTCGACCTGAACTGGTGAAGGAGGCAAAAACCTACCACCCAGCTATACTGTTGCTAAAAATAGCAAAAAGGGTAGGAAAGGGATGGAGGGGAAAAAACCACAGTTCTACCAGCTTAAGGTTATGTTCACACTAAGCTCGGCACCCACCCCTCACTCACTGGGACGCTGTGTGCACGTGCAGGGAAGACCTGTGAGGTCCAAGCTCTCTACACCATCCTTAGTTGACTAGGAGGCGGCACACAGAAAGGAAGACCTGGGTAAGCCCAACAGAAAGGAAACATTAGGGCAGATTTGAAAAATGCCTGAACACTGAACACACTCCCCAACACACACGCAAGTATGTCAGTGGAAGGTGGAAGTCTTACCAGCTCATGGTGTTTGTGCACAACCTTGGACCAACTGATGGCTGCTAACTGACCTATGCAGACCCAGGGCAACCCCTAGAAAGCAAGGCTAAAAGCAAACAAACAACTCTCCCTAACATGGACACCAGTGGTCATGACAAAATGACAAATATCTGCAGAAAAACGCCTGACATTTTACTAAAAACAAACAAACTAGCAACGATTACAACTCTAAGGGGGGAAATAATGAAAATCCAGAGCTGCTATAGTTTGACCTAAACTGTCCAATTTTCAATAAAAATTAAGACAGAAAAGCAAGAGAAAAAAGTATTTAACAGAAACTTCTGAGTGGGTCAAGAGAGCAGCTATTAGAAAGAAAGGAAAGAAACAAAATAATATTTAAAGAATTAAAGTATGACAATAATGACTAATCAAATAGAGACTATCAATAAAGAAAAATTACACAGAGAGGATCTGAAAAGCAGAGTGACTGAAAATGCATCAGGTATGTTCAACAGCAGGTATGAGATGGCAAAAAAAAAACAAAAAAAAACCCCAGAATCAGTAAATTAAACCCCTCAAATTTCATGAAAACAAATGATCTACAAGAAACTCAACAAACCATAGGCAGGATAAACACAAAGGGATCCTAAACACATTACAGTCAAATTGTTTAAAGACAAAAGAGAAAAGAGTAATGAAAAAAATCATCACAATTAACAGCTGAATTCTCATAGAAACAGTTAAAGCGAGAAAGAAGTAGGATGACAATCCACCAAAAGGGAAAAGTCAAATAAGAATTCTGTATCTACAGAGACAGAAAGAAATTTAGTGGTGTCTAGGGCTGTGGGATTTGGGGACAGAATGGGGAGTGAATACATAGGGTTTCTTTTTCAGGTGAAAATGTTCTAAAATTGAAAGAGGTGATGACTGCACAACTCTGTAAACATATGCTAAACTACTGAATTACTCATTTTAAATGAGTAAATTGTATGGTATGTGAATTATATCTCAATAAAGCTGTTTTTTAAAAATGGCAAAATCAAGATATTCCTAAATCAATGAAGACTAAGAGAAATCACAGCTGAAGATCTGTCTTATAGTAAATAATAAGAAAAATTCTTATAGACTGTAAGGAAATGACACAAGAGTACTCTGAATTCACAGGAAGAAATTAAGAGTGCCAAAATTGATAAATTTATAGGTAAAAACAAAACACTGTATAAATATATATTTCTCTTTTCTTCTCTTATTCCTCAGGAAGACTGTATAAAACAATAATTGTAACATTCTGTTTTGGGGTGAATAACAAATGTAGATGTAATCTATATTACACAGGTAACACAAAGGACGGGAATGAAATGTAGCTATACTGGAGCAAGGTTGCTATATTTTACTGGAATTAAGTCAACATTAACCTGGATAATTAGCATGCACATTATAATCCCTAGATCAACATTTTAAGATTATCATTCAAGAAACATAGTTTAAAAAAATCAGAAAAATTTAAACAGTATACTGAAAAGTATTTTTTAAATAAAGGCAGCAAAGATGGGAGAGAAAAAAGACATGAGATACCTAAGAACAGCGTAAAATGGGAGATAAAAATCCAACCTTAGCCATAATTACATTAAACGTGAGTGGATTAAACATTGTAATCAAAAGCAGAGACTGCCAGTGCAATCAAGCAAGAAAAAAAAAAAAGAAAGTATTTATACTGGAAAAAAAGTTCAATTATCTTCACAACCAGAAGACATAATTCCACGTGTAGAAAATCCTAAGGAATCCTCAAACTTTTTGAACCAATAAGTGAGTTCAGCAAGGTCTAAGGATAAACAACCATGATACAAAAATATTTGTTTCTATATACTAGCAATGAAAAATCCAAAAAGAAATTATCCACAACAGCATCCAAAAGAATAAAATACTAATAATTTAACAACAGAAGCACAAGATTTGTACACTGACAACTATAAAGCATTGCTCAAGAAAACTGGAAATCTAAATAAATGGAGAGAGATTCTGTGGTGATGGATTGGAAAACATATTGTTAAGATGCCAATACTATTCAAAGTGATCTACAGATTCAATTTACAGATTCAATACAATCTCTATAAAAATTCCGGCAAGATTTTTTTGTGAAAACTGACAAGCTAATTCTAAAATTTATATGGAAATGCAAAGGACCCTGAATAGCCAAAAGGATTTTTGAAAAGAACAAAGTTGAAAACTTATGTGTCTTGATTATGAAAGCAGATTTGGGGTTGTCTGGGGTTTGGGGTGGCAACGGGAAAACACAGCAAATGGACATAAGGATCTTTTAGCAATGATGGAAATGGTCTAAACTGGATTATGATGATGGCTATGCAATTCTATAAACTTACTAAAAATCACTGAATTGCACATTTAAATGGGTGGTGAATTTTATGGTAAATACATTATACCTCCATAAAGCTATTAAAAAAAAGATCTGTACACAGATGTTCTTAGCAGCTTTATTCATATTTCCCAAACTGGAAACATTTCAGATGTCCTTCAACAAGAAAATAGCTTAGGGGAGGAAAAGGACTTAAAAGGAAGAAAACAAAACAAAAAGAAAAATTCAAAGGTAATGTATAAAACTAACTAGATGAGGAGAGACTAGGGATAGTGAGACTAGTTAGTTAGGAGACAGTTGCAAAAGTCTAAATAAAGGTTCTGAGGTACTAAATTGAGTAGGAATGAAGAAAGATACATGTAAAAGGAGAGAATCACGGGTCATTAGCAATGATTAATGATAAAACAACAAAATAGTTAACATTTATTGGGCACTTACTACGTATCAAGCATTGCATTAAGTACAATACTTAAGTAATTTCACTGTCACAACAATTCTATAAAGCTCTGCTGTCTATTAATAGAGAGATACTCTGAAGTTGAAAGTGTTCGTGTAAATTTATCCAAAGTTACAGATATGGAAAACTGAATAGCTACTGTATATGTGTTTCAGGGGTGTGAGAAGGGGTGAGAGAAGAAATGACTGAGGACTTGGATCCCCCATCCCCCCACTGCCCCCTGGCTCAATGATTACTTCTCAAGTAATTGTGCGGTATTAGTAATCATGTTATCTTAGGGAAAGGAAAACAATCTCATCCCTAGGAATCCAATTTACCTCTAAGGGGCTTAGATAAACAGTCTGAATTGATCTGGCACCCATACTGCTTTTTATTTTGTGAGTAATTACCACAAATACTTATCAGGAGTCTTTTTCATAATTTCCAAAGAGTAAACAGATCTTTAGCATACTCATGTACCTTTCTTCCATACGGTTTTTCTACCATATTGCTGTCACTGTCAGAATTTTCACTTTGAACTGGTTTTGTGAACCCAGATTTGGGCATCTTACAGCTGTTCAGCTAGCTTCCACCTTTATCAGTCTTCTCATCCTGGATCTGTAAAGAATGGATATAGAAGGGTTATTTGTATACATATGCAATAAAACCTACTTAAAGTTTATGCACCACAATTAGTGCAATTTCCTCTATGTCTCTGTAAAATAATTAATTTTCTCAGAGAGGCTAATCAAGCCTAAAATAAATTTTCATTTAACAATTTGAGCTTCTAATTAAAGCTTCCTTGTTCAAGTCCATTCAGTTTGCCACTGAAAAGAAGAAAAGACAACTTCCATATTTCTTCCCATCTTCTCCAGACTAATATCTAACATCAGTTTCCTGGATAACGAGCGGCAGTCCAAGTGGAAGCAAGGTGTTTGTCATTCCAGCATGGTTTCAATGGCAGGAGCTCCTAACAGATTCTGCAGTAGTTCTGCACTGGTCTGGAAATTATTTCTGAAGACCCAACCAGTAACTTGATAGGTTTGATCAGTAATTTTATAACATCTAATTCTATTTTAAATTAAATTAATTAAGTCCTTACTACTTAAAATCCCCAGAGTGGTTTATTTTCATTCACTGTACTCCCAGACATCTATCCCCAGGTATCCAGTCACTCTATTGACCTATTTGTTGATTTAATCCTTATCATACTGTACTATAGTTATCACTTCATGTATTGTTTTCTTTCCAACTTATTCAGCCTTCTGTCTCCTGCTCTGCAAGCTGATTTAATAGGCCAAAGAACTTCTGGGAAGGTTTTGCTTGAGAGATCCAGAAAAAATTCCCAAAAGGGACTTTTACATAAGAAAGGGGAAGCCATGAGACTATACCTGTATTGCTGTCTGATGACCTATTAGCCACATGTGGTCGCTGAAAGTTAAATTTATTAAAGTTGCTACCAAATGATATGGTGCAGACACATATTTCTACTACCCCAGAACGCTCTACAGCACAGCACTGGGCTAAACTGAGGATGCTGGCCAACGGGACTGTGACATGAGCCACAGTCACAAGCAGAGTAACTGGCAAGCCTGATTTTAACTATTTCACGCTATAAATTTCCTATAGATGGGTATTACAGACTTAAGTAAGCTACATTCTAGCATCTATATGAATTATTAAAACTCAGATATCTTGAACAAAAAACCAGTAAAATCTATGCTCTTCAAATTGTTCTACTGGTGCTTTAAAATTAGTTTGGTTTCAACAGAAACAAAACCAAAATCCCTTAACTAAACTGAACTAATTGATAAAATATAAAAAAAAAACTAGTAGGTTAAATTAACCTGGATATAGCCAAATTAGAGTATATTTCAACAAAAAAAAGCTGCCAGACTTTAAATAACTCAAATCGTCCATTTATAGATAAGGAAACAAGGAGACAAAGGGAAATTTTTGACACTACACACAAAAGGCAAAGTTTCCCTGACAGCCACTTAACGGATTCGGCTATTACCATATAAACAGAATCACTTAAACTTAGCACTGTCCTCAGAGCTAGCTTACAGAGTTAGAGTTACAAGTCATATATAGACACAAAAGTTCAGACTCAAAAGCAAAACTGAGCTGCATAGTATCAACAGGCATTAACCTAGGTGAGACTATGAAGATAAAGCAGTATCTTCTGTAGATTAAGCAAAAAAGTTATCAGTGAATGAAGACGTGTTGTATTTCGTCAGAAAAATTATACATGACAATAAATTTATATTAATGGGCTGTATGTTTTAAAAAGCTTGTATTATTTTTCAATGAGTTTATTTGGAAAATTTCAGCACTAACAATAGAAATCGCGATTGGATTTTAAAACTGTAACTTCAGTCAAGGAAGCATTTAGTATATAATTAGGTTCTGGGCCCATGATATATACTCTAATCACTGGAACAATCAATACACAAAGAGATAATCAAAATCACATTAGGTAAATTAAACCTGAATATTTAAAAATGTACAAATAACCCAACAGAAGGCAGGAAAAGAAATACTGAGGAATAAAAAACAGAAGAAACAAAACAGTAATAAAATAATAGAACTAATGCAAACAGCAATAATTATATAAAATGCAAATACTTTAAACGCACCAATTAAAATCTAGAGACTGTCAAAAAAAATGACAAAACTATATGCTACTACTACTAAGAAATTCACTTCAAATATAACGGTATGAGTAGGTTAAAAGTAAAAGAATGGAAAAAGATATGCAATGCAAGCATAATCAGAGGAAAGCTGGAGGGACTATATTAATATCAGACAAAAGAGATCTCAAAGCCAAGAGGAACACACCATACACTGATAAAAGGATCAGTTCACTAAATGTGTATGCAACTAGCAGCATAGCTTCAAGTACAGGAAGCAAAACCTGACAGAACTGGCAGGAGAAATAAACAAACTGGTAAGAGTTGGAAGCTTCAATTACTCTCCCAGTAAGACAGAAACCAACAAGGTTATAAACGAACTAAAAAAAATGCCAGTGATTCAGACTGACTGGATCTAATTGACATTTATAGAAAAATCTACACAACAAACAGAATACTCATTCTTTTCAAGGGCACATAGAATATTCAGCAAGATAGGCCACATCACGGATCATAAACAAATGTTAACAAAGTTAAAATAATTAAAATCATACGGAGTTTGTTCTCACACAATAAAGAAATTAAACCAGAACCAATTATAGAAATATAGTAAGAATATATCCAAATTAAAAGAAAAGAAAAATCAATGAAAATGAAAAGTGGTTCTTTAAAAAAAAATCAATAAAACATATAAATCTCTCAGCCAGATCTTTTAGAAATAAAATAGAGGAGCCCTACATAACCAAAACCAACAATGAAAGAGGGAATATCACTACAGATTCCATAAATACATAAAGGATAATAAAGAAGTATTATAAACTTTATACAAATAAATTCAACAAATTAAATGAAATAGACAAATTCCTTGAAAGGCCCACACCACCAAAGCTCATTGATAAAACAGAATCTCAACAACTTGAAACTCACTAAAGAAATTGATTTCACATTTAAAAACAGAGAAAACTCCAGGCCCAGATGGCATCAATGGTGAATACTATACAACACGTAAGTAAGAAATAATGCCAATTTCTACACAAACTCTCCTGAAAAAGAAAAGAGAAAGGAATCTATTTTATGACACCATCAACACCCTGATACCAAACCAGAATAGTCTTTTACAAAAAAATTATAGACCAATATACCTCATAATCATGTAACAAAAAATCCTCAACAAAGTATTAGCAAACCAAATCCACCAACGTAAAAAAGATGTTACATAATGACCAAGTGGGATTTATGCCAGGAATTCAAGGTCAGCTTAATGTCTGAAAATCTATCTATATAATTCACAGTATTAAAAGACTAAAAGCAATAAATAAATAAATAACCATTTCAACACCACAGGAAAAGCTTTTTGATAAAATTCAATATTCCCATTAATGGACAAAATTCAGCAAACAGAATTTAGATATTTTCTTTTTCTCCTAAGATCAACGAGGCAAGGATGTCTGCTCTTGTCACTTTTCACCCACAGCTTTACTAATGTATAATTGACAAATGAAAACTGTATATATTTAAGGTGTACAATGAGATGATTTATGTGAAATGATTAGCACAATCAAGCTAATTAACATATGTATCTCTCTACATAGTTAGCATTTTATGTGCATGTGCAGTGAGAACACTTAAAATCTACTCTCAGCAAATTTCAAGTATACAATACAACATTATTGACTGTACATTAGATCCCCAGAACTTACTCATCTTACAAGTGAAAGTTTACGTCCTTTGACCATCATCTCCATTTCACCCACTCCCCAGCCTCTGGCAACCACCACCCTACTCCCTGGCTCTGTGATTTCAACATTTTTAGATTCCACAGCTAAGTAAGATCATAGCGTATTTATCTGTTGGTTTATTTCACTTATATAGCATGTCTTCCAGGTTCAACCCTGTTGTGGCAAATAGCAGGATACACGTTTTTAATGGCTGAATAAATCCCACTGTAAATATATACAGTTGACCCTTGAGCAACACACACAGGTTTGAACTGTGAAGGTCCATTTATACGTGGGGTTTTTTTTTTTCAATAAATACCTACTACACTATCCAGGGTTGGTTGAATCAGAGAACATAGAACTGCAGATAGAGAGAGCCAACTGCAAAGTTATACACAGATTTTTGATTGCACAGAGGACTGGTGTCCATAACCCCTACCCTGGTTCAAGGGTCAACATTTTCTTTATCCATTTATCCATCAACAGGTTGATTCTATACTTTGGCTATTGTGAATAATGCTGCAATGAACATGGGGTAATGGGGTAACATACAGAGACTACTACTTTCATTTCCTCTGGACATATACCAGAAAGTAGGATTGCTGGATCAGACAGCAGTACTACTTCTAATTTTTTGAGGAATCTCCATCCTGTTTTCCAAAGTGGCTGCACCGATTTACATTCTTACCAACAGTGTGCAAGGGACCCTTTTTGTCACATCCTCACCAACGCTTACTATCTCCTGTCTTTTTGGTAACAGCCATCCTAAGAGATACATGGTGTTATCTCCTAGTGGTTTGATTTCTGTTTCCCTTATGATTAGTGATGCTATGTACCTTTACATATATGCATGTCCTCTTTCAAAACAATGCCTGTTCAGGACCTTTGCCCATTTTTTAACCATTTCTTTGTTGTTGCTGTTGTTTTGTTTTGGTTTTGCTTGAACTGTATGAGTTTCCTTACATATTTTGGATATTACCCCCTTCTCAGATGTATGGTTCACAAATATTTTTCTCCCATTTCATAGGCTACCTTTTCATTTTGTTTCCTTCGCTGGGCAGAATATTTTTTATCTGATATAGTCCCACTTACTTTTGCTCTTGTTGTCTGTGCTTTTGGTGTCATGTCCGTGAAATCAGTTAAGACTAATGCAAGAAGCTTTTTCCTTGTATTTTTTTGTAGGAATTTTATGGTTTCAGGCCTTGCATTTATTAGTCTATTTCAAGTTAATTTTTGTATATGACATATATGAGGTCAATTTCATTCTTTTGCATGTGGATATCCACTTTTCCCAACACCACTTACTGAAAAAATATCCTTTTCCCATTTTGAGTTCTTGGCATTCTTGTCAAAGATTAGTTGACTGTATGTGTGGGTTTGTTTCTGGGCTTTTTATTCTGTTCTATTGGTCTGTGTGTCTCTTTTTATGCTAGTACCCTACTGTTTTGATCACTATAGCTTTGCAGTACAGTTTGAAATCAGACAGTGCGATGCCTCCAGCTTTGTTTTCTTTCTCAAGATTGCTTTGGCTATTCAGAGTCTTTTCTGGTTCTACATGAATTTTAGAATTGTTTTTTCTACTGCTGTGAAAAACACCACTGTAATTTTGATAAAGACTGCACTGAATCTGTAGAGCACTTTGGGTAGTACTGTCATTTTAATAATAACTCTTCCCTATCGAACACAGGGTATCTTTCCATTTATTCATGTCTAACTTCTTTCATCAAAGTCGTTTACATGTTTCAGTGTACAGATCTTTTACCTACTTGGTTAAAGTATTTCTAAGTATATTATTCTCTGTCATGCTATTATAAATGGGATTTTAAAAAGTTCTTTTTCAGAGAGTTCACTGTTAGTGTAGATAAATGCAACTGCTTTTTGAATGATGATTTTGTATCTGGAAACTCTACCGAAATTATTAGCTCAACAGTTTTTGTAGAATCTTTAGGGCTTTTTATATATAAGATCATGCCATCTGCAGAGACAATTTAACATCTTTCTTTTTGATTTGGATGTCTTTTATTTCTTTTGCCTAACTTCTCTGGTTAGGACTTCTAGTACTTTGTTGAACAGAAGTGGTGAGAGTGGGCATCCTTGTCTTGTTCCTGACCTTAGAAGAAAAGCTAAAAGCTTTTCACTGTTGAGTATGATGTTAGCTGTGGGCTTGTTACATACAGCCTTTATTATGTTTCAGTATATTCCTTCTATACCTAAGTTGTTAAAGAGTTTTTTTTATCATGAAAGGATGTTGAATTTTGTCAAATGCTTTTTCTGCATCTTTTGAGATGGTATCACCACTTGTATTCAAAATTATACTTACTGGTGGCCCTAAGTAGTAAAATAAAGCAAGAAAAAGAAATAAAAGGTATATAGCTTGGAAAGGAAGAAGTAAACTGGTCTTATTTCAGGATGAAATGATTGCCTATGGAAACAAAGGCAAAGTATCTACAAAGAGGTTACTAGAACTTATAAGCAAGCACAAAAGGACAAAGGATTCATGGTCAATACATGAAAATTAGTATTATTTCTATATACGAACAACAAAAAGTTTGATATTGCAATTAAAAACACAACTTATAATAGCATCAAAAATACTAAATTCTTAGGAATAAATATAACAAAATACGTGTAAGACTACATACTGACAAATAAAAAACACTGCTGAAAGAAATTAAAGACCAAAATAAAGAGATAGACTATGTTCATATGGATTAGAAGTCTCAGTAAAATGTCAGTTCTCCCCCAGACTGATCTCTAAAGTAATGCAGTCCTTGTCAAAATCTCAGGATGCTTCTTTTTTTAATAGAAACTGACTAATTGTCTCTAGAATGGATACAAAAATGGTAAGGACCTAAAAAAGTCCAAATAACTTTGAGAAAAAAACCAAATTCATGGACTTACATACATTACCTGATTTCATCATAAAGATATAGTACATTATAAAGATACAAATAGTGTTAGAACAACTGTATGACCTTGGGTTAAACAAAGACTTCTTAAATAGGCTATGAAAAGCAGAAACCATAAAAGGAAAAATATGGATAAATTGAACTTCACAAAGCACACTTTTGCTCTTTAAATGACATTGTTAAGAAAACGCAAAGCAAGCCACACAGGGAGAAAATAGTTGCAAATTATATCTTTATAAATGACTTATATCCAGAATATATAAATAACTCCCACAAATCAATAAGAAGATAATCCAACTTTAAAAGGAACAAAAGACTTCAACAGGTAGTTCATCAAAGAATATATAATAAGTGGCAAATAAGCACAGAAAAAGTTAGTTGTTAGTCATCAGGAAAATAATAATGAGATGCGACTATACACCCACAAGAACAGCTAAAATCAGAACAAGTAAGGAAGATCAAGTACTGGTGATGTAGAGGAACTGGAACTCTGATACACTGCCAAGGGTTAGGAAGAAATGCAAAGTAGCACGGCCACTTTATTAATACAGGATTATTAATTTTTTAATACAGCTCCCTACCACGTTAAGCACAACGTACATGTATGTGGGTATGCGGGGTATCAACTCATTTGAAAATAACCACATTAGGCAGCCTAAGAGTCTTATTAAAAACAAAACAAAACATTTTACTGTCACTTCCTATCTTCACAGGACAGTAACTCTTTGGGAGAGTACTTTCATTGACAATGAAAAGGATCCTCAAGAGCAAATACTGGTCTCACATTTAGTCTGTCACTCTACTGACAGATACGCCATAAATGCGCCATAGTTTTCTTTTAGATTTATGTTTCCTTTTTTTCTGGGAAGTATACAGAGCAACTATTAGTTTCATGTCACGGCCTATTAATTACAACCTTTAACACGGGCTTCTCTGGAAGTTTACTTTCTCTTCCACTCTAGACAGAAAGATTTTCTTAGTTACTGTCTCCTGTAGGGTTTTAAGTTTGAAACAGTCTCAATAGAAGCTTGTAAATCAGTGTTTGTATTTCTTTTCCTTTTATATTATTAAGTAGAAAATGTTTTAAGTTTTACCAGTTCTTTACAATTAAACACAAGTTTAAACACTATTTTCTAAACTGATTTTTCAAAGCCTCCTTTATTGGGATCTCCAGAAACTACTTTTGACACTGGAGGAGGAGGTAATCACAACTGGAAGAAAACTACTGTATCTCAAATCTCTTCACTTGTGTAAGGTGGTGAAAAAGACCCCACTGTCCATTTACTTTACCATAACCTTCTTTCCAGTAGAGGAAAAAAATCATTCTACAAGCAAATTCTCATGGATTATACGTGCACTTGCTTTAGCAAATGGAGCCTGACCAACTCATTTCTGAGACACAATATACAATTCATTTGGGGGTGGGGGGCAATGCATGTATGCCCAAGAAGTCCAGGCACTGGAAATGTGCCAAATACTACTGTTGATAAAAATGTATATCACCACCCTACAATATAAAGTTTAACCAAATGAGTATAACAAATTTAATGATGTCACTAAATGTCACTAAACTAATGCTAAATTATAATTTAATAGCAAGAACAGCAAACTCAAGGAACACAACTAACTCAAGACAAGAATGGTGACATACACAGATAAGCATCCTTCTTAAAAGCTAAGGTACTGCAAGGATGCCAGGTCTTGCTTGCAGGTCAGACTTCTTAGTACAGTAACTAAACTGACTCTTCAGGACACATTAATATGCTAATTTTTGTTGTTGTTTATGAATTACTACTTATCCTAAGGCTAACAATTTGGAGAAAATTTTATCTTCTTAGTAGAGAGTACAAAATTGCACACTAGGAGAGGCCACACTGTGTTGAGAAGAAACCTTGGAGAGCTACTCAAGAAAGAAATAAGCCTTGGGACCATGCCTTTTGGGAATAACTACCCAATGTGGCAAAACGAGAGAGGGTTAAGGGAAACAAAGAAGAGAAGACTCTGGTAGACTATTTGCAAGATGGGAATGAGAGGAAAAAATACCTCTAGTTGACTATATAGCTAGAGAACTTTGGAGAACAGAAATAGATAAATTTGTGAAGCTGTATGCTATGGTGAAAATCTCCAGAAATGTTCCTCTTAGAATTAGGAAAAGTCTCCTGTTGATTCTTATTTTGTGGTTGGCTTTATTCCTTTGGTAACCATGTAAGTTTAAAAACCTAAAGCTCTAAACTGTCATTAGAAACAATAATCAGTACATATATGTTAACTAAAAGAATGTGTAGTATATCGTACATATGTGTTTACAAGCAATATATTGTATGTGAGTCAAAATGTAACAATTCTACCTAATAAAACTGAAAAATGAAAAAAAAAGAATTAGGGAAAGCCTGTATTTTGAGATCACTTCATAGTCTTTCAGCATTTAGTAAGCACTGGACCCTCAGAATCAATGCTTTAAATGTGATTTTATTCTGTTTGCTCTAGTCACTCTATCTTCAAACTGTAAGTTTGTCTTAAAAGTTCTGCATAGGGAATCACAAAACACTAAGTACTTGTCTTTAGCTTCCACCTACAAACCAAGAGAGGAAACTTAGTGTGTCAGCAAGTCTCCCAACTCAGTTATCAGATATACCTGGCTTTACCACAGCTCCAGAGCTACTTGGCAATTTGTACTCCTCCTTTAAGAGTGCATTTTTACCAAGGGAGTGGGGAGAGGAAGAAGGTAGCTTTCTATGATTAGGCTAAGCAAAAATTTAAAATAAAATCACAAAACAGAACAAAACCCCCAAGAGAAAACAGGCAGAACAAAGTTACTGACACCAAAACTTGGTAACAGATGAAATAGACTACACAGATTAAAACTGAACTGAAATATAAACACAGATGTAACAAACTGACAGTTTATAAAATGATTTCTTTCCCCAACTTTAACCCTAAGTTGACTTTTAAATTAAAAATCACCCGACTGTAGTTGGCCTTGCTTTTAGCTTTGATGAGGTGCTCCTTGACTGACACTATTGCTTCTACATTTCAATTTACTCGAAATATGCTGTTCTTTTAGGCTCATGCCACTTGGTAATTCAAACTTCCTTATCAAAAGCAAAGCAGAATTCTTGTTTTTAAAGATACATATTTTAGCTTCAACTTTAGAGCTACTAAATCAGTGTATCTGGAGGTAACATAAATAACACTTTTTTAAAAGCCCCCATAGTGGCTGCAGGTGCTGGGGGAGAGGGAAACAGGGACTGGCTGCTCAATGGGTACAATGTTTCTTTTTGGATGATGAAAATATTCTGGAATTATATAGTGATGATGGTTGCAAAACACTGTGAATATACTTAAAACCAGTGAATTGTACATTTTAAAGTGGTTAAAATGGTGAATTATGTTATGTGAATTTTATTTCAAGAAAAAAGCTCCCTAGTGGTACGCATTAACAATTCTGAAATCAGCATACGTGCATTCTGGAAACAGACACCTGGGTAAATGAACAGTGGATGGTGGGCGCCAGTTCTCACCGTTGGAGTAGGAGGTTACAGACGGGCAAGTCAGGAGGAGGCTGCAATGTGGGAATGGATCACTGTTTGAGACATCAGTATGAACTCATGTCTTGCTTGGTGCAGATGCAGATGGTTACATACAGAAGTATTTATAGATATGTATATACAGAATTAGTGTACATACATGTATTTCCTTCCTGTCAGCTCAAAGCTCAGAAGCAACAGACGTCACTAACAAGGAGCACACCTAACACCAAGATCTTGGTTATGAGTACCTTTCTTCAGTGAAAGGAACCTGAGTTCCTTAGAGAAATGGCTGATTCTAAGGCAGAAAATATACAACGTGAGTCTGGAGACTCTTGTACTGCCAGAGTAAGAAAGTGCTCAAAAAATATACATAAATATATAAACTCAACAATGGGAATATGTCAAAGGGATATCAACTGAAAGAGGTCCCCACTGGCAAAGTCAGACTACTCTGAGCAACAGAGTAAGTAAAAGAGGGTTGGGTATAAATATCCATGTGTCCATACTGATGTAAATAAGTGAATTGAACAAATTAAAAAATAAGAGAGAAGACAAATTTTCATGAAGAATTTTAGGCAGTTTATGTAGATGTTCTGCTCTCAAGGCGGTGGAGCGTAACTCCCCACTAAGTGTAAGCCACAGAGTGATTTTCTACCAAAGAACACAACATGGAACAAGGTGGGGAAAACAAGAACGTGAAAAGCTCAGCAAGTAATATCTCAGCAAGGTGATCAAAGTTAGCATCAAGTGATGAATCATGCGGATAATAGGTAGCCTTGATAAGATGTGGTGAAAATGGCATTTTACCTCTGTAATCTTCCTCCCCAAATTGCATAATCCCAGTCTAATCATAAGAAAAACGTGACAAATTCCAGGAGTGGGACACCCTACAAAACGACCTGACCAGCACTCTTTAAAACTGTCAAGGTCATCAAAAACAAAGAAAATCTGAGAAATTATCAGTCAAGAAGAGCTTAAGGAGACATGATGACTAAATGTAATGTGGTATTATGAATAGGATTCTGGAACAAAGAAACGACATTTGGTGAAAACTACTGAAATCTGAACAAAGTATGGACTTACTTGATAATAATGTATCAATATTGGTCTATCAGTTATGGCAAATGTACCATGCTAACGTTAAGACACTGAAAACAGAAGAACCTGGGGTAAAGTATACAGGAACTCTGTGCTACCTTTGCAACTGTTCTCTAAATCTAGTACTATTCTGAAGTAAATAGGTTATTAAAAAAAAAAGTTCCCAGGTAATTTTAATGGCTTGGGAACCATTAAGCAACATTTGCCCCTACCCTTTTCACAGCAAGCACCCACACACCTGCCAGTCACTTCACTAAATACTAACTTCGTCACTTACAGCCTTTATCTCTACATCAAAATCCTGGCCCCATCCTGGCCTTCTTCAGAGTTCATGTCCATATCCCATTCCGTGCTCTGATCCCTTAGGTGACTTCTCATTATCAAAAAACTTTATACCCTACTTCAATCACTTATTCTCCGTTTTTCCTCTTCCGAATTTTGCTAGGATCTTTAGCCATTTTTCTACTGTGGAAATGATCATTTTTCTATTGATTTGTAAAAGAAAAACTATGCTGTCATTTTTGTTGCACACACATACACACACATAAAATGTAGTTAAATATACGTACACAGAATTTACCATTTTAATCATGCTTTGAGGCATAACTGACATGTAACATATCAGTTTCAGGTGTACAATATAATGATCTGGCATTTATGTATATTGCAAAATAATCACCACAGTAAGTCTAGTTAACATTTATCACCGTGCAGTTACAAACCTTTATTCTTGTGATGCGAACTTTTAAAGATTTAGTCTCTTAGCAACTTTCAAATATGCAATACAGTATTATTAACTATAGTCACCATGCTGTACTTCACATTCCCATGATTTTTTCTCCACAATTAAAAAAAATATATTTTGTCCTCTCTCACCCATTTCTATCCCACCCCTCCCTCACTCTGGCAACCACAAATCTGTTCTCTGTACCTACAAACTTTTTTTAAAAAAATCCCTTCTATAAGAGAAATCAGATGTTATTTGTCTTCCATTGTCTAACTTATTTCACTTAGCATAATGCCCTTTGAGGTCCATCCACGCTGTCACAAACATCAAGATTTCACTCTTTTTATAGATGAATAATATTCCATTTTGTGTGTGTGTGTGTGTACACGTGTGTACACATACATATATAGAGCTACACATCACATTTTCTTCATCCATTCATCCATCAATGGGCACTTGCGCTGTTTCCATATCTTGGTTATTATAAATAATACCTTTTCACATTAGTGTTTTCATTTCCTTCGAGATAAATATCCAGAAGTGGAACTGCTGGATCATAAGGAATTCTATTTTTAATATTTTGAGTAATCTCTGTACTGTTTTCTACAGGGGCTGAACCAATTTACATTCCTACCAACAGTGCACATGGGTTCCTTTTTCTCCATATCCTTGCCAACACTTGTTGTTTCTTCTAAGTATATAGTTCTGTGGCATTAAATACATTCACACTGTTGTGCACCCATCATCACTATCCATCTTCAGAACTTTTTCATCTACCCCAACTGAAACTCTACCCATTAAATAATTTCCCACTCTTCTGAGTCCCTGGTAACCACTATTTCACTTTCTGTCTCCATGAATCTGACTACTCTAGGTACCTCATATAAGTGGAATTACTTAACATTTGTCCTTTCATACTGGCTTATTTCACTAAGCCTGTCTTCAAGGATCACCCATACGGTATTATGTGTCCTTCCTTTCATAGGCTGAATAATATACCTTCCACTGCATGTAAATACCTTATTTTACTTATCCACTTAGCCACTGATGGACACGTGGGTTGCTTCCACCTTTTGACCACAGCAAACAATGCTATGAACATAAGGGTACAATGGATTGTACAACGTACAATCAAAAATACATTTTATGCCTGTATTTTCTTCATAAATCCTTTCTTCATTTTTAGGCTTATACCATCTTTACTCCAAGATCACAAAACGTATTCACTTTTATTCCCTTTAACTTCTTTTTATATTTAACTCTTCTCATCTATCTGTAATGCCAGTTTTTAATAACAATCTTATTTCTTTATATACTGAAATCAGTTTCTAGGCATTCCAGTCTGTTTCTCTACTCTGTCTTTCCATTCTTATACCAATATTATACCATTTTGCTTTGGATTTTTTTTGCATTTGAGTATTTTATTTTTTATACTTTTTTGTATAGCTTTATAATAAATTTTAGTGTCTCATCATTTTTTGTTTTCAAAATTATCTTGCCAGTTCTCACCAAATAAATTTCAGATTAACTTTGATAAGCTAAAAAATGTTGGCATCTGGATCTAAACTCAAACTAAACCATCTATATACTATATGAAGCAGAATTAATGGAATAGACATAAGAATTTTTTAAAGCATATAAAATCCTCAAAGAAGTAAGAAAAGATTGATAACATGCAGCAGGAGTAAACAGAATCAAGAAGAGATACAGAATATTAAAGTACAAGTGACTGAAAATAAAGAACCTACAGATCAGATAAATAATACAATGGATAAGTCAAGAATGAGTTAGTAAGCTAGGAGGTCAGGTAGAAGATAGTTGCAGAAGGCAACAGGAAGGGATTTTTTTTTTAAAGGAAAATATTAAAGCTAACAGATATGGAGAAGTTAGAAGTGACAGAATCCATGTAACAGAATTCCCAGAAAGAAAGAAAAAATGAAGAAAACAATATATTTGAAAAAATGACCAATAACTTTCCAGAAATGAGGAAAGATCAAAGATTTCAGATTAAAGTATCTGGAACACAACCTGGCATACAGCAGACTCCCAATAAGTAAGTATTTATTGAAAGAAAGGATGGATGAATGATTATGAATCCAAGTGCCAAACAAGACAGAAAAGAACTACACTCAGATACACTACAAACTGAAAAAGATAAACAAAAAAAGTCAAAATCTTCTAGAGAGGAACTACAGGTCACACACCCAGGAAAAGAAATCAATCTGACATCAGAACTTCCTAAAAGCAACATCAGAGGCAAGAATGTGGTAATATTTCAAAATGTTAAAGGTAAAGAATTTCAAACCAAAAATCTTTAATCAAAGGAAGTTATAACTTAAGGGTGAGGATTAACAATATTTTCAGGCATAAAAAGGCCTTAGAATGTATACATCCTGTTTGAGTCACCCTAGACAAAGTAAGTGCAAGAATTTTTTAAAAATTTGTTTATTGTTGCTAATGTTTATACATCTAAATTACATCTATACATTTTTTTAATGGAGGTACTGCAGAACTGAACCCAGGACTTCGTGCATGCTAAGCAAGTGTTCTACCACTGAGCTATTTCCCTCCCCCAAAACACTGTTTGAAAATTGCTTTTAAGTAGGTACTCAAATAAGAACTGAAGTCAATCTATGAGAACACTATGTGATATATGGGAATTAGAGTAAATAACCTAATAAACCTAGTATTTCATATAAAAAGAAAGATGATGGGATGGGTGCTTTAAGAATACCCCTAATAATTCAGAACTAAAGTTCTACAAAACATCAAGATGGTTGCTAGGACACTGCAGGGGTTGGAGATGGGGTGGAGGAGACTAGAGAAAAGTGAGAAAATGGTTAAAGTACTTGTCTTGTTTGAAGGAAAGAAAATTTTATATATATGTTAAGAAACTATGGAAAATGAACAGAAATACAGTAAAAAGAATGTAAATAATTGCCAACATATGTATTATTACAATAAATTTATTACATTTATTACAATAAATGAAAATGAATTAAATTCATTAATTAAAAGATAAGGGTCTCTGAGGCTAGACAAAAACAAGGCTCAGTAACACACTTTGTAAAGAGACCAGAAAAGGACACCAGAAAGGTCGAAAACAAAAGAGCAGGAGAACACACAGCAGGAAACACAACCCCAGGCTGGCAGACAGGCTTTTCTGTAGGCCCCACGCATAAGTAATTCAGCCCTTCCTGGTCTGGGCACTGCTCCCTCCCACCCCTGGGCCCACGGATTACAGTGCCACATTAAAGCTCGCACACTAACAACTCATCTATTTTCCTTACAGGACAGAGCTTCAATTTCTGTCTCCGATTATGACTTTGAGTTCTTTTTCCATTTCAGGCACCTGCAGATCCCTCTTTCTTGCTTTGAAGTTCAGCTGTGTTTTTTAAATGTTTTATTTTTATCTAGCATTTCCATATGTTACTGAAAAAGAAGGGAGCATTCCCCAGTCTGCCATCTATTCCAGAAGTCCTCAGAAAATGTACTTTAAATACAATGGAAAACAAAGCCCAAATTACTTAATTTCTTCATTTATATCATAAAGTGATAAAGCTCAAATAATAAGGCTACGAGAAGTAAATAAAATGGTACCTTAGAATAGTCGTTGGTGCATATAAAATAGTAAAATGCTGCCTTCTAAATTTATCACCCACTTTACATTCTACCTAAAGACAGAACCGTAGCATGGGATGAGAATTCCTAATTTTTTTCCTGTTCCAGCTTTCACTGGGCTGGAGCTATGCTAGGGGTAAACATGCTTCCTCCAAAATTGTTTTGAGAAAAAAAGACAACTAGCAAAAGACCAAATCACAGCAATGATTCAATGATACTATTCAGTTAAGAAAGTGACCTTTATTTTATCTGTGATTTGATCTGGGAACCTTAAGTCCAACATTCTATTCTGAGATCTACCACTGACTTTTTGGTTGACCTTCATCACTTTTCAGTATTTCTGTTTCTTCTTGAAAGTAACGTTAGGCTAGATAACACTGAAGATCTCTTATTTTCCCAAAATTCTGATTCCAGAATAAGAGGTTTAGAACTATTTCATTCCATTCTATTTTTCTACAAATACAAAAATGATAGCCTAAATTACTAAACAATTATGACATTCTTATTTCTGTGTTTCCTCATGCAAAAAAAAAATCAGACATAAATAACTAAGTATTTCCTACTTAAACAAAGGCCAAAAGCTTAATTTCCTCAAATTTAAAAAGTGGCCTTATAGTAAACAATCTTGTTACCCGGGAAAGGGAGTGGGAAGGGGTAAACCTGGGAATTTGAGATTTACAAATGTTAGCCACGATATATAAAAAATAGATTTTAAGAAAAGTTTCTTCTGTATAACACAGGGAACTACACTGAATATCTTATAATAACCTTTAATGAAGAAGAATATGAAAACAAATATATGTATATGCATATGCATGACTGGGACATTGTGCTGTACACCAGAAACTGACACACTGTAACTGACTGTACTTCAATCAAAAAAAATTAAGTTATCTTACAAAAATAACGGAGAAGACCTCAAAGCAAATAGCAATGTTTCTGGGATACTGACTGGACCCCCATGCCCACCTTAACTACTTAAACAATTCAAGTGAGACATCTCTCTATGGAAAGGGCTGAGTTTGTTCTAGCGCACCTTCCTAAAGTGAGCCATGGTAGATTTTCACCACAATGGTTTTTGGCAGCTATTCCATAACATTTTCCCTCAAGAATATAATGGTTGTATGCAGACCCAGAAATCAGCATCATAAAAATCACAAATTTAGCCAATAGCATTAAAGAGATGAAAAACATCTACATCCTTTAAAATAAACTGGTCTTCAACATTGTTTTCAAGACACATTATTTTTTTAAAGTCCTTAAGGAATGTTTATGATCTATTTTATACAGTTCTATATTAATTTTTATAATGAACATGTACTACTTGTATAATCTGCAAATAAACATTTTAAAAATAATAAAATAGGTCGACTTCCACTTGGTTTGCTCTGGAGAACTAGTGTTCTGGTTAAAACCCAAGGGGAAAAAATAATGAGATGAGAGGTGAGAGAACTGCTCCAGACAGAGGGAGAGGGAGAGAGGTTAAAGGTACTTTTATTTGTGTTACATTTTCTAACCCAGCCACCAGAATAAAAAAGGAAGCAAAAGATTCAGGACAGAAGCTCTATCCAGCCTGCACTTCAGGTTGGTGCTGCTGTGTATTATATCCTTCAGGAATCTGAGCATGGCAGTGAATTCAGAAGGCTGTACCAAGTAAATACATTGTAAACGGTCAATTCGGTTTACCTGTATGTGTGTATTACTCCCAAAATTCCACGAAGGTAAACATACGGTATAAAACAGGGCAATATTTAGACAGTTCAATTGCTTGAAATATAAACAATCAAGAGTTCACGCTTGCTTTATCACACCTTCCCAAAGTGAGCCATGGTTGACTTTTAGCACGTTCTCTAGCAGCTATTCTGTAACATTTACCTACAGGAAAATGATGTTTGTATTCCAGACCAAGAAATCACACAAGTGCACACAAGAGAGCAGGCAACACTGACAGGACAGCAAAAACAGACGCACAGTAGGGTAGAAAATGAGGAAAGACAAGAGCACGGGATCACCACAAGCACCCTGTCACTGTGCTGTTTGATCTTCATGGTAACAAAAGCAATTTAAGGCTTTCAAAAAAGATAGTGACACAATTTCAAACAGCATGTTTACAAAGGTGTCCTTGGTGAAACTTTGGAAAACAGATTAATGAGGAATTACATGAGAGACAAGGAGACCACTTCAAGTATAATGACCAGACTGTGAGGTGGGAAGGAACAGTGAACAAGAGCAAGGAGGCCAGAATGACAACTAACTGTCTGGCACCAGCAACAAGAAGTAAAAATGCTCTGAAAATAATGTAAAAGAAGCAATTAGCATTTACCTGTTGCTTGTACCTTCCAGTAGTAATTTAACAGTAATGACTAAACTGTATCTCAAAGTTTTAAAAAATAAAATTCTCATTACTTCATTAGGTACTATTTACAAAATAGATTAATTGCAAAAAGATTTTCTATTTTTTTCTTTTTCTTTTTTGAGGGATAGGTAATTAGGTTTATTTGTTTCTTTAGAGAAGGTACTGGGGACTGAACCCAGGACCTCATGCATGCTAAGCATGTGCTCTACCATTTGAGATAGTAAAAAGATTTCCTGACATTGTCAAGATGGACCATAAAAGACCACATTCTAACAATACATTTAGAGTTTTTAAAGAAAGTAATACAGGCAGTTGTGTTTACAATTATCTGTTTGCCCTGGATATCTAAGTATAGCCATATATACATTTCTTTCCAGAATTGTTAAGGTTGATATACACAATACTCATCTGCAATGGAGAGAGTTGCCGCAAGTGACTTTTAAGGCTTTAAGAAGCTAAAAATGAGTTTCTGGCTATACTAACCTCTTTCTAGCCCTACAGGGTTCTAAACTGTGCAACTTCCGTAGACCAGCAGAGGGCTGCAACAGCCCAGAGAAAATGGTCAGGTGGCTTTACTTGCATCTCTGGCACTGTGAAGTGGAAAAATTACCAATACAGAAAGTAGAAATCTAATAGCCACTATGTATTTATTTCACTGTCAACAGATTCTAAAAGGGGGCAGAAGTAATCCCTCAACTCCGGAAAACTAGAAACACTCGTAATTAAGCATTTTGCCACCAGCTCCTTTCTCTTCTTGCAAAATAGTCAAGTGTTTGGAAGCAGAACAAAATCTCACTGAGTACTTAGAAGGGGGAAAAGGCAGCCAAAACAACAGCCATGACAAAAGCAATTTACACTTCCTTCCCAACCACTGCTCCACACTACTGCTACCAGACTAATCTTAAAATTATTTCACTAGGTTACACTGACACCTACTTTGAAAATTCTGTTCTGCATATAACGCAGTTCTGAAGTCTAACTTTCCTTTGACTAGATTTTAAGGTAGATTTCCACCTCAGGTTTACAATCTTATTTTCAACTCTCCTAGTCATACCCCTCTTACTGTTACACAAAATATGCAACACACTTAAAATGGCAAAGGTCACTGTGGTGAACTTTGAAGAAAGAAACAAATTTACACAGGTCTAGGGAAAGGGAAAAGCCACAGCTGGGAAAAGTTTGTGCCAAGAGGGAGATAGGAATTACCCTGGGGGAGTGGGGAAACAGAACAAGGAAAGGTATCCAGGGGGCTGCACTGAATCTGTGATGTTGAATTCTTAAAGCCAGTGATAGGCAGCAGATGCTGACTATGCTATTTCTGGACCGTTTAAACTATCTGAACTACTTCACAATAAAACAAATTTTTGGTGTTTTAACTCTGCCCCTCACAAGACAAGCAGCCAACATATGCAACATACTACACGTCTGGTGCCATTCCCAGTGCCACTCACAGTCTCATCCTACACAGTGTCCTAACACACGTTTACCGCTTTCTTTAAAAAAGACAGGCACATGCTTTAGCTTTAAGCGAAAGGAAAGGACTTTTAATTGTTTAGATAGCTGGGTGTAGTTTGAACAGCAGCACATAAAAATATAAAAGATTTGGGGTAAAGGACATGGCATAAAAATCCAGAACAGTCTACAATAATCATGGCTTCTGAAACATAAGCCTGAGATCCTGAAAACCATCTTTACAGCCAAATCCTCTATGGAGTTAGAGGTAGCTGAAATCAGTAGTACCCCACAAGAAAGCAACACTTGTGGAAGTGATTTCCGATCCACATCACACACCGTTTCCACTCTGACCCAACAATAGCGTGAGTTATTAACACTACTTCAACTACAGCCAAAACTGTAGCTTCCATACAACTTCACACCAGGCCTGGACTGCTCGGGCCTTACTTTAGTCCTGATCTGCAACCTCAGTATGCTGTGCACTCCCCAGCATAAGCCCACTTACTATACTATACACAAGAACTAGGCTAACTACAAACTTTAAATGGAGTACAATCTATAAAAATATTGAGTCACTATGTTGTACACCTGAGACTAACACTAATATTGTAAACCAACTATATTTCAATTTTAAAAAAGAAGGATAACCGCATATAGGGCATTCAAAAGAAAATAAGCTCAAAACTGGCAGCATCCGGTATCCCTGGTAGCTCTTTTAGTCAGGGCAATTTAGAATTAGAACTGTCTCCCTGCCAAAGTACGCTGAGGAGAATGATGAGAAATACGGTACAGGGGACTAGAGCACAGTAAATTCACCGTGTTCTCATAGCTGTAAGTCAGAAACAGAAATTGGATGGTATTGTGAAAACTCCAACCCCAAAGGCAAAGAATACCTGTATATTTGGTTTTATTTTAGAAGTGAAACATTTCCTGATATATAACCACACAAATGTTACGAACCGGGGGTAAAAAGGCAAATCTCACTGATACCAAAACTAAAGAGCTTTATCTATCACAGGAAATATACTATATAAAATAAATCCCTAAAAACACAAATTTATGACTGTTTACGAATGTAACAGTTATACATCAAAAACTGAACTCAAATTTCCAAGTCAGTGATTCTTAGTCTATTTTGGACAGACGTATCTCAGAGCCTAAAAGCCATAGGTCCATTCCCCTGAGCACATATTCACTAAAGAACTTGCAACATAACTTCAAAATGTTTACAGAACCTCTCTGTAATTATGGATCCTTATTCTAAGTAATTATCTCTTTCAGCTCAATTTTAAGCTCCATACAAGCAGAGAAAGTCTTCTTCAGATATGTGCTTAGCACTGGCACCTAAAACCTTAAAACCTAAGCACCTTTTCAAGCACAGGCTCCAGCAGCCACAAAGAAGGGTCTTCAGGACACCCAGGTGGGCTGCCCCATCAGGCAGGGTCCTGGCCCTCAAAACCCCCAGCCCCTCCACGCAATTTGCTGACAACATTGCCCTCAGCACATTTTACAGATGAAGTTTGTGTTTATTTACCTAGACTCCAGATTCTACGAGTGGTAAGTCTTATTTCTGGAAATGATTTACACCTGACTTTCTAAATGAAAGAGTAAAATACTATAAAATGGGGTTTTTATACTTTCTATTTTTCAGTTTAATTATATTTTCCTTTCTACCCACTTTTAATAGTACGAGAGATATATAAATCACTGGTCCCTGCCTCTTAAAACAAAAATTAAGAAGTTAACTTATGTGCTTAAAAAAAAAGTCTCCATTGACACAACATTGTACAATGATTATAAATCAATAAAAAATGTTAAAAAAAAGTCTCCTATATAAATTTCATACAACCTCTTGAATTATTTTCTAAGAAAATCTGTATTACATCATTCCCCATCTTAGAAATTCACTTTTATTAAGCCCTTCATCCTCGCAATCGTGGCTTTTCTCATCTGCTATCCATCTTTTCTCCCTTAGTCCCAGTTCATTCTATTACGCCAGTCAGACCATTCTCCCTTATTAGCACCACTGGGCAATCCTTTGCTGTGTGATGGAATCTGGGGTAAACAGTGAACAAGGCAGACACGATCTACATGCTTGCAGGGCTCACCATGTTCCTTTCTACACCAACCAGAAAGCAGTTTGGAAGATTAAAGAATTATACTGTCCCTCTATTTCACATGCCTATGTTTTGTCCATTGAGTGTAAACGCTTTAAAAAAAAAAAAAAGACTATAACACTGTCTTCACTTGTATTTTCCTAAACTTCTACTTCAACAACACTAAAAGCAATACCATTCATAGAAACATTTATTTAAAACTTGTTAAATAAACAGGCAGTATTTAAAACCTTCTTGATTATACACCCATAATACTTGTTCATTGTAGCAAAACTTGAAAAGACAAAAAAGATAAAAATTCCAGTTATTTTCAGAAAAAACAATCCAGTTACTTTCATATTCCATACCGAGAAATAATCTATCACTTTGTCAAAATGGATCACTCAAGACCTTTCATTCCTTATAAAAATCCATAATCCATAATCCAAAATAACTATTTTCACCCCAAAGGCTCAAAATTTATCATTTTATCCTTTTTTTCCTCTTAATATCAACCTCTTTGAAGGTGCAGTTTTGTAAAGGAGCAATACAGTCACTGATTTAAACTCAACAATACAACAGGACTATGATAAACTTAACAAGGTCACGGTAAGGAGTGAATGAAAAGCTATGTGGAGAGCCCATTACGAATCACAGAACATTTGTAATTACTCCTCTGACCAAAGGATATGAAGAAGTATCAGTTCACAGAAACTACAAATGATTATTTTCCCCATGTATTAGCTAATGATCCAAGTTCTACAGCTAAAATCAAATACCGTCACACCATAATTACAGATGAAAGCCTTTAGGATGTAAAATAAAAGTAGGTAATATAACCTCACGAAGTTAAATTGTTAGCCAACAACAGTACAGACTTAATTCCACTGGGTGTTCACAAAACTAGAGAGCAACAGTGCTCAAAGTGGGAGGTGGGGCCAAGGAGCAGAAAGGACAAAGGAACGGAAGAGTGCGTGAGCCAATTTGCTTTCAAACATTCCTGTTTACTTTCAGTAGCATGAGGACAAATAGAAGCTTGGTAAAGAGGTACTTTCTGTCCTGTTCAATTGCAGCCTAAAGAGAACACTCGTCTTCATTCTTGGGATGTTTTTATGAATCCTGGAAGACGGATAATTTCTGAAAGTTGAATAACCACTATTGAGTGATCACCTAAACTATCAGTTTATAAATGGACTGGGTTGATCTTAAGAAAAAACTTCTCTCAAAGTAATAGGCAAATATATATATAACACAAATTTCAAGTTAGTTCTTCAGTAATAGTACCTAGCGTTGGAGACATTTCAGTGACAACTTTTTGAAGTTTTTTGGTAATTGGATATGTAAAATGCCTACTCACATCATATATTAAAATAACACATATGAAAGTATCTAACACTACCTAGAGTACAAAAGTTCTTTACTTTGACCACCAAGTAATTTCCAAATAATCAGAATTGAACTCTAGTAAGGACTTATTTTAACTCACAGTATGCAAGACTTTAGAATGTAACACTGGAATGCAAGCCAAGGCTTTATTCCTAGTTATAATATTTTTGTGCAAATTATGGTAGGAAACATTCTGTAAAACTTTAAACCTCTCATCTAACTGACCACCATCATTAATTAGCAAGGTGGTATAAAGGATGCTTTTAGCATTTACCTCTACCCTAATTATTTAAGTTTCAGAAGTAGTAAAATAGAGTGGAAAGAAAGCTGTGTACAATGTGGCTTTGGCGGAAGAGATAATAAAAGTAGTTGTTTCTTTCCTCTTCCTTTAGATTTGCTAATGCTTCTCTTTCATGAGTGAATTTCAAAGGAGTCTAGTATTACTCCAGAGAATTTCAACCTGGATCCTATCCATGGCTCAGTATCATCAGATTAGTGGATGTTTTGCTGATTTGAGTAGTTCTGAAATTCAAGAGATGGGATAAAAAGTACTTCATGAACTACAATGCACCATAATTTTTTACGTACCATTATTACCTTTTACTGTGAGTTAATATAGCTATTTCTAGGAAGACAGAGCCACGCATGCACGATTTTTGTTTTCTGTTAAAAGTCAAAATGCCAGCAAAACTCCTATGTACAAAGAACAATAATCTGAAATGTAAAAAGGTACAAGACTAACAACTTTCAAGCAATAAGTAGTTCAAAAATACAGTACTTATCACTAATACTTGTGACACTTCCCCTAATTGTGGCCCAAATACAAACTGATAACCAGAAATGTTAACTACTACATATTTTGAAATGATTTTAGTGCAGTAAACAAATACTAAGGGATTGGACAAAGACGTAATTTTTAATTGCCGAAGAAAAAGAAATGATTTCCGCCCTGTAACGTGAAGATTCATAATTTACCTCTTCTATTTACCTCAATTTGGGAGCATTTCTGTGTTTAAACCTAATTTTCTAAGAACTTAAGTTTGAATTTGTGTTTCTTAGAATTTTGGAGTGTCTCAATACTCAGAAAACCTAGTTTTGGTTGCCATTTTCTAACCTGGACAAACTCTTATTTACTATTACTGGATCTATTCCTTTATAAAAGTCATAAATGAGTTTGGTTATTTATCTTTTTTCTTCAGTCACTCTGTTTAAAGTATGTTTCCTTAGAACAATGAACATTAAAAGCAAGGTGGAATCTGTTAGGACAGCCTCTTATAATGTAACAACTGTAGTTCTTCTGTACCTGGTGAGAATGATTTGGTTGACAACATAAAAAAACCCAACAATGATATCAGCATCGTATAAAAAGGCTTGCCAGCCTATCTTCCACAATTCTCATAAGGTATTTTCTTTTCTTTCTTTCTTTTTCTTTTTTAACCAACACAGTAGAAGGTAGAATGCTGGTCCCACATATTTTTCACGAAGTCTGAAATTTAAGAAATACAGCCTTAAAATTATCAAAACCAGCCAAACACTTATTTAGAGATAGAAGTGGTTAAGAGTGGGGACAGCAAAGTCTGTCACTTTTTTAGATCTGTGACTATCTACACATAATGTAACAGTTCAAAGCCTCATCTTCCTTAGCCACATGTTAGAATAATAATAGTATCTGTTTTATAGGATTGTTGAGAAAATTATCTGAAATATTTCACTTAAAAGTTTGAACACAGATATGAGCGTATTCTAAGTGCTCAACAAATGTTTATCATAACCTTTAGCTTGTAATAATACAATTCTACAATACTGATGTACTGGTTTCTAGTATTATCAATTTAAAGCACTAGGAGAAGAGGTCTTTAAATCTAACAGCAAAAGTCAACAAAAACTCTGTCTTAACATTTCTACACGTATATTTTAGATCCAGAAGATAACCTCAACATGAACTACTCAGAAGCAGAGCTTATAAAGGATATTACCTCCTATTATTGCCCTATCTGGAAACTAGCAACAGACAAATTAACACTGCTACTAAGATACTTTCACTATTACTTTAAAAAAGCCACTCTGTTAAAGAAACAGATTATGCATGCATCAGTGTATATAAGAATGCTTTTAAATGCTGTATGAAGAAACTTCATGTTCTCCAAAGGAAGTCAGGCTCTAACAACTGCAATATTTAAAATGTTCATAAGAGGCTTTACTAAGATTAGAACTAAGTAGGGATCAGAAAATGCAACTACAGGGAGTTATAATCTGTAAAACAGCAGGTGCTCCAGACAATGAAGCTAAGGCTAAGCAAAAACCTAGGGATCTAAACACCTTAGATAATATAGTAAGAACTGCATTTATTTTAAAAATAACATAGTTACTTTTTATATGTATAGAAGTTTATAATATGTGATGTGTTTTCTACATGTAATCACATTTGTTCCACCAAATAACCCTATAAATTATACAGAAAAATTATTTTTTGCATATTACAAAGGCAAGGTTTTGAAAGTTAATATGGTTTGTCAAAAATCACTGTTAGGAAGCGACAAATGAAGACTTTAAACTCCACGTTTTCACTTACATTTCCACCTTCTTTCCACTACTCCATAAAGCTATTTCTTAAAGAGGCAAATTAGTATCTTCACAAAAAGAAATCTCTAGGCCAAACCACAGACTATTTTAACTAGCTGTGCTGACTTTGGTAAGTCATTACCCCTTACCAGATCTTTATATTTTCATCTGTAAAATGAGGGAAACTGATTAGAAAATTTGAGGCCTTTCCAGTTCAAGAAAAATTTCCAAGACTGTACCCTTTACAAAGTATGAGCATTTTACAAATACCTGTTGATGTCAGCCTCAGGAACAAGTTCCAAGTCAGAAGGTAATGTCAATGGCTCTTAAGCAACCTACTGCAATTACAGCATAAATTCTTCATACTGCTTCAGTAGAATCAAGTTTACATACAGAAAGCTGTCTACACCTCTTACAGACTATGATGGAAATAATAAATCTCATTAATCATTCTTTTTTTAAACTGAAATAATGCCCTTAAAAGACAAGGATGCTTTAAAAGAAAATTTAACTACTAGTCAACCAACACCAAGAAATTGAACATTATCACTATTATTCTTTAGAATAAAAATCTCTTTTCCAGTGAAGCATTTTCCAAATATTCCTACTGACTATTATTTCTCCAGTCTACCTCAGAAGAGTATCAGTCACATTTCTCAACAACTTCTACAGGGAAAAAAAGTAACATATAAGCATTTGATAAAAACATCTTCCTTTTAAATTAATTCCATTTGAACACTTGTCTCCAAAAAAAACTGAAGCTTTTCTCCCCTTTCCTGATATTAAAGAACTAAATCCAAAGGACAGCACAACACATTTTCATCTACTAAATTCTTTCGTCATCTGATTTTTTTCTCTCTACTGTTTCTCAAATACTCTTCATGACTACACATCGAGAGATTTTCACTTTTCCAGCTCCGTTTGTTCACAAAACCATTCTAACAATAACTATGGAAACCACAGAGATTAAGAACATTACAGGCATGCTGCGTTTTTACTCTTTTCCTTCCATGATTACCACTTAACATTTAGGTTCCACTTTATTTTAACACCTTGTCTGTCCCGAAAATAGAACACACAGCCTGAATAGTTAAGCTTGACCTCAGTCAACCGTCTGCAGACCTTCAGAAATTTAGTCAGTGCTTGTGTCATTTATAAAAGATCTTTTAAGTAATAAAACCTTCCCCTGCTTGCCTATAATCTCCTGGGGAAACACTTCGAATGTTTACAAGGTTCTGCGTTTAGCCCAAATTCAAGACTTCCCAACAAGTTTAGTTAATATAACGACTTGATTTTACAAAGTCGACACTATTTCATTTTGTTTTTAAGCCACTTGGCATCAATACAGCATACGTTCTGCCAGTTCTGAGCTAATCTCCAGGAAAGCCTTTGTACAACGATTGAAGAAACTGAAACAGATCAGTGCCCAAGATTTTTAAGAGCCTACTTGAACATATGTTTTTAATAAACAGTCAATTTATTCTAAAATAGCTGCTTTCCTAGTTCGCCTTCTTTTATAACTTACATAAACCGTTTTAAAATAAGGCAGAATACATGATTGAGAACAGGTTCACTTCAACTTCGGCATTAGGGGACCCGCAGCCGATCCAGCCGCGCTCGCCAGGGAGGCGCGGGTGCCCGGTAGACCTTATACTCCGATGACTGCCGCGCCTAAAACGTCTCCTACGCTCCCACCGGCGCGAGCGCGTCAACTTCCCGTCCCAAACCGTCCCTTACTGTTATTGCTAACGCAGCTGTCAGCTGGGCTTCGGCAACCTCTTTGTACAACCGTTTACTCAACGCTTTGGGATCCTCGAGGATGCGTCACACCGGGTTCCCCTCGAACGGGCTTTAAGAACCCGACGGCCCCGAGGGTGCGCGAACGCGGCCCGAACCGGCGCTCGCAGAACGCCGGGGCCACCGCCCGCTCGGCCCTCCCGCGACGCGACCGCCGCCCCCCGCCCCCCCAACCACGGACCGGGCGCGCCCCCGCCCCGCCCCCACCCCGTCCGCCCGCGGTCCGGCCGCGCACACTCGCACGCACACGCTCCCCGGCCCCGCCATGTTCCGGGAGCGGCGCGGCCCCCGCCCGGCAGCTCCCGCCGCACCGCGGCTCCCGGCGGGGCGGCCCGCGCCAGGGCCACAACGGCCCGTCCTGTCAGCTCGGCGCCGCGGGGCGGGGCGGCGGGGCGCGTCCCTACCTCGCTCTGGGGAGGGGACGGAGCGGGCGCGACTGAGGGGCTCCTCCCGGGCGCCGGGGCCAGGGCTCGAAACCGCGCCCCTCCTTCCTCCTCGACTGTCGCCACGCCCCCCTCGCCCTCACGGACCCGAGGCACGGCCGGCGCAGGAGGGTTTACCCCCTGAGGGAGGGCCTCGGCGCCGCCGCCGCTGTCGTGGTCCTCGCCGCCGCCGCAACCGCCACGAACGCCGCCGAGGCCGGGCTCGAAAACATCTCCGGTCTCCGCCGTCCCTCGCCACAGCCTGCTCGCTCCCAGGACGGCGCCGCCCGGCGATTGGCCGCGGCGCGGGCACGTGACGCGGCGGGCACGGGACGGGCGGCGTGACCGCCCCGCCCCCGGCGCCCGGCGCCCCTTCCGCCCGCCCCCCCGCGGCCCGCCGCTTTGGCGGCTCCGCGAGAAGCTTCCCGAGCCGCGGGCGGGGGAGTCGGCGCGTACCAAGTGGGGGCGGGGGTGCGGGCCGGAACTCCACCCCGCCCGCAGTCGCGCCTCCCTCCGCCGTCACCGACCCCAGAGGGAGAGGAGCCCCTGGGGAGCGGCGCAGGCGGCCGGCAGGTTCTGTAGTCGCGCTCTGTGGCGACCGTGGCCGTGACTGGAAACTTCTAGAAATGGCGGCGGCGGTGAAGAAGAGGCTCTGTGTACAGAGGGTATCCACACGCTATTTTTGCGGGGGCGGGTGGGCCAGTTTGCGAGCTCGGACCAGAGGACGACGGCGCGGCCCGGCCGCAGGCACAGACGGGCGTGCGCCCAGCTCGCCCGGCGGGCGCGGCTCCGGCGTGTCCGGAGAGGCGGGGCGCGTGTCCGCCGCAGTGCGCCTGCGCGCCGGCTGGCCGCACCTGTGGGACGGCGACCGGGATCGGGACCCGGCGCGCCCTTCCCTCGCCAGGCGGGCCCCTGCCAGGCCCCCGAGAGCACAGCGACGAGCACCTGCCGCGGGACGGCCCGGACCCACGACAGGCCCGCCCACAGCCACACCGCCGGATGACCCTTTTAGACAAACCTAAGCGCGTTATCCACATCCGAGACGGTTTCGCAGGGAGCCGTCCAGCTGGAGGAGTGCGTGTGGAGCATTTCCCGCCCGGCGGCCCGGCTGCCGGCACGCACTTCCCCCGGACGCTCTTATTTACATCGAGGTTATCCCGCGACAGTTTGTGCATGCCCTTATTTAACCACCGAAGGGATTACATAATCGGAGGAAACCATTTTATTCTGAGTTCCTTCTGGACGCTTTCATTTACATCGAAATGAATCCGCGACAATTTGTGCGTGCCTTTATTTAACCAAAGGGGCTATGTAACTGGAGGGAAATCATCTCTCCCATCGTGGCCTCAACTACAGCACGCATTTGTGACTTAATGAGTGTAGTTACAATTTACGTCATTAATCAGCAGATGGTGTATTTGACTTGAGAAAGCCAAAAACCAGCACGTAGCGACATAAGGCATAAACTTGCATTAAAGATCACCACTTGTTCCTTTCCTAGGCTCCTGATTTCTCCCATCTTTAAAACGTTAGGTTCAAAGTGAATAGTAAGAGAGCACCTTGTGGCTAGAAGTGGAACACCACTACCTTTAATTTGGATATTTATGGCATGGAATTTGACAATCCTGACTTGAGGTCGTTGAGTTGGTTCTCATTTGACTCACTGTCACAGGGAGTCTGAATGGCAGCGGCAATACCTACTTCTATAGCAGTAAGAGCCTCACTTCAAAAAGGAAAGGTAGCTAATCTTGAATTTGCTGTCAAAACGGAAAGGTAGCTTATCTTGAATTTGCCGAAATAACCGTAATTTATGGCAGTAACTTATGCATAACCTTATTACTTAAAAATCACTGAATATATATCGAAGACCTACAAGGCAGTTGTGATCCAGGGCACTGTATTGACTGTGTTTGAATAGGACACTATCTCTAAAAGAAAATTCACTGCAGAATTAATCATATTGCAAAGAAAAATTTTAATGAAGCTCCTATTAAATTATATGTGGCAAATTATAAATCAGATACATTCTGTTAGTGGAAAGGTTCAAGTGAAATTTATGAAGGGAAAAGGAACTAATATTCCTTTTCAATGTGAAACCGGAAGTGTAAGTCAAGAAGTTAGTAATTATTATGGATAAGGGCCTCAAAAAAAGCTGAAGGAAATTAGTTTATATCCACAGCTAGCTGAATAGTAAGTTGCGAAGGCTTTTAATTGTATAGCCCCATCTTTCATTGGCTCCAGTCTTGGAATCCATCTTCAGCAAGTGGGCAAAATACCTGTTTTCTTAGCAGTACCGTAGGTCAGGGACCCCAAGGATTAAACATCACTCTTAGCCAAAGCTAAGTTTTATCACATTTATTTAGGGTTATTACTAGCAGATACTTAAAATGTGTATATCTGATATCTGAACTAGAAGCCATCTGCAAAATTTCTTTCCAACTTAATTCTCAGCTTTCGAATCAACTACTATTATATATTGCTAAATTAAATCCTGCCATATTTCAAGAAGGTGAATGTAATAAATGAAAAATATAATCTGAGGTCGTGGCTTTTATGACTTAGTCTACATACATGTAGTGCCTTTGCAGTGAATACTCTTACGGCTATTATGTGCTGTGGGATTTACTAGAACAATGGCTCCATCCAGTTACAGCAAGTAATTGTAAGCAATCGGTAGCTTCCCCGAGCAAAGTTCAGTAGCCGCTCCAAAAACAACGGAAGCTAGGTTATTAGATTCTTTGCCCAATAAGAAGAATGAAAGTTGAATTACTGGTCGGTTTATTTTTGTAATAGAAATAAAATTTAAATAGCAGTAGGAAGATTTCCTCCTCAAACAACCTAAAATTAATTTTCTATTTCTAAAATGGTACATAAATTAATCACCAGTGCCCACCCTTTAAACATGACTTGTTCTTTTCACCCAGTATCTGAAGGCTCCTCACTCCTAACTTTTTGTCTAGTTAAAAATAATAATAATAATACCAAAGTGTAAGGCATTTTTTACAAGTCAGTAGTAGCTTTCATTTAAAGGAATACCTGTATTTTTTCATAACTTTAAATAAAAAACTTAACAGCTAAACAAAGATAAGATAGACTATTTTTTTAAGAGAGAAAAATAATGGTAAAAGTAGTTGACTTTGGGAAGGTCTGAGGGCTCTAGGATGGAAGGGAGGCATTTTCCTTGTGTTACCTTTTTGTGCCACTTGAAGAATTACTGTTACTGTTTACTTTCTCAGGTGAAAAACAAAAACTAATTTTTAAACGCTGTCTTAAAAAATAATGTTTTTAACCATCATAACTACAAGACCAGGGCCAAACAGCGACTTTGAGAAATCCTGAAACAATTGGATTAGTTTAGATTTATCCCTGCCTTAAAGCTATTTTTTTCCCAGCTTACAAAAATCATAGTTTCTTCAACTAGGTACAATAATGAGAGGTTTTATTTCTTCTAAGTTGTAATATGCAGTCAACTGAGTATACTCTGCGTATCCACTGATCTTTCCAACTCAAATCTCACTTCCAGGTTCTTCCCCCGATGAGTTTTTGTATACCTGCAGCGTCAGAATAGCCAAGGATAATGTCAAAGTGTTTCATACCGTCTTTATTTAAAGATGATAAATAATACTTCTAGAGCCAACTCCCTTATCCTCCTCACTCCTACAGTCTGCTTGACCGGTCACTTACCAGTGGAAAATAAAGTAACAATTATGTGCTGTAAATATAAAAATGTTAAAAGAGTACTGACAAATAAGGTTTATAGAAAGATCACACTAACTTAAGAATTGGCTATGGCTAAAGATGGGAAAGCAAAAGGACTTAGAAATTGGGCAGAATTTTTACTTCATCATAATCTTGTATTATTGATAAAAGTGGCAGGGCATTTGAAAATGGGTGATGTTGGAATAACTGTTAACTGGATTACGGAATAATGTCTTCATAGTTAGCCAAAGATAGCAGAAGACTAAAATGATGCTCTGAAGTTCTAAAAGGGTACTTACAGCTGCAAGTTGCTAGGTTATCACCAAGGTGTAGACAGATGGAAATGAACAAATATAGAAAGTTTATGCAGATAGGAGATTCATATTTTATTTCTCCAGTGACATATTTACAGGTGAATATAAATTAAAGGCCTGCTTGCACACCAAAGCCAGGTCCTTTAGGTGGTTCAGTCAGAGAGGTAAGACCTCCAGCTGGCTCACAAGAGAAGCGTCCACTCCTAAAAGGAAAAGTAACATTAAATTGACTGTTAATGATTACCATTTATAAATCTTTGCTTAAAAAAATTATACTTGTTATCTCACAACAATCCAGTTAAGTAAACATTTTTCACCCAAGAACTAGCATGGGTTATTTAATCCAAACGTTACAACTGCTGCAAGATTTTTCTTCCTAAAGTTAAACATGGAAACAGACATAAAAATATGAAATATGAAATATGAAAAATAGAAAAATAACAGTAATACTAGTCCCCCCAATATTAAACAGCGTACATACATCACTAGCTCATTACATCTTTACAACAGCACCGTGAGACAAGTGATAACTGACCACAATGTTTCACAGATGCAGAACCAAGGCTTGGGAGAGTCAGCGTGTGCCCAACATCAGGGCGAAGAACCACAGCAGAATGCCCAACCCCAGAGGGCACGTTTTTAAATCATGTTTTAATAAACTAGAGCACTACATTTATTCTTTTTATATTTGAATTTTATCTTGACTGAGATCCACTGTCACAGGGACACACACTTATACATTGTATTTGGAAACAGAAACTGGATTCCTTGAGAAACTGGAAGCTGTCCCTTGTAAGTAGTGAAGACTATATATGTTTTTAAAGGCTAAATTATTAGTATTAATTTTTCAAAAACAGGTTCCAGACCAGGGTGGCTACCACAGCCACAAAGAAAACATGAACAGGTCTCCGTGTCGTTCTGTGAAGAGAGGCAGTGCAGAGGTGGACAAACCTGTCTGTCTTTTTTTCACTCCCACACATACTTTCCCAGGTCATCGTTCAAGTTCAGCCTCTGCCCTGTCTGACCTCTGCTGCTGGAGCCCAACTCAGCACCTACTCCTGTTTCACCCTCTCATTCCCTGTCTGTTCATTTACCTGGTTCCTGCCGCAGATTTTAGCTGAAGAATTTGTTCAATTAAATCTCTTTACTCCTTCTGGCTTTGCCTCTCACATTCTGTCATCAATCTTTATAAGTCTATTTTTAGAGCCCTAGGAAATCATTTGTTGAGGGGACAGGAAAATGATACCACAAAATCATCTATAAGATCTTTCAAACTATTACAATACATAATGTAAGAAACTAAGTAGTGTATTACGACAAAGAATACCTACAAAGTCAGAAATTAACATATTTGCATTACAAATTCACTATGAAAAACAGATCAAAAAAAGCAGTCACCACGTACTGTCAGAGCCTAAAATTAAACTTGTAAGGTAAGTGGCAAAATAATATTTAAGTTTAAAAAAAACAAACAAACAGTATTTGGCTTTGTAAATTTTTTTAAATGTTAAGTGGTAAGAGGTACACATGCTGCTCTCTGACTGCTGATAAAATAATACAATGAATCACTTTTGGAGGACTCTTCTTCTCCTTTACTAGATTCCCCTCTTGTGCATTAAGCTCAGCTACCATCTTTACCAACACAAAAAAGGCCAATTTTAGGAAGATTTAAAAAACTTAAGTTTCTGGAACAATAAAAAGAATTAATCACGTATACTACGTGAGCTTGACCCAAGAATATGGAATTTTATATAGGAAAGTCATTTGAAGAATAATCTGGTCCAGTTTCCTAAAGTTTGTTCCATGAAATTACAGTGTCTAACATACTTTAGGGGAAAAAGTGGGGTTCCAGTCCTCTGTTATGCCTGTCTGCAAACTTTCTCCAGCCCCCACCATTCACAAAATGCACATTAAAATATTACAAAGGCTGTAAAATCCTGCAGTAAAGCCTACAAAATTAATTTAATCTACTATATAGAGAGAGCAATCTTTACTAATTTTGGCCAGTGTATACCTGATAGAGGTACTCAAAAGTCAGTTACTGTTGAACCAGTTTACTTTCTCTCATCACTCAAAGACTCAAAACTAGCACCTCTGTCAATATTTAAGCACAGAGCTTTACTATAAAAATACTAATAAAAAGAACTAACCAGCTTTGGTTAATTTAAAGAATAACTAAAACTGTGTTTTGGTTATTACTGTAATCAAAATCTCTCTCACTATCCAAGAAATTAACTTGGGGAAGAAGAGGGAAAGTTCTTGATTTCCTACACTGGGAAGAAAGTCTAGAACTACCATGTGCAAATACAGTCTTTACATGACACCACTGATGGATGCTCCGCGGTTACTGAAAACCAAGTAGATTTATCTCAGCTTTTTAAATAAGAGGAGCTAAGTAGGAAATAAAAATAGGTTGAGAAACCAATAATTCAAAAGTCTTTGGCTTAAGTCTAGAACACTGTTAAAAAAAATCTTACTGAAGAACTATTTACAATTACTGATAAGCAGCATCCCTATTATTATTAGATGTTGAAAATGCTTAACTGTGCTTAGTTCCTGTTTATTAATGTTAAAATACAATGATGTTATAGTATCTCCTATATTAAAAACAACAACAAACTCTAATTTCACCCCTGATACTCTCATCCAGACTTGTGGCTTTAAATACCGCCTATGATAACTGATGAATCCCCAATTCAGATTGCTAGCCCTAATCTACTGGCTAAGTCCCAAGCTCCTACCTACCTCTCAGCACACTATCACGGATGTCTAAGTAGCACCTCAAACTTCGCATGTCCAAAACAAAGTGACTTATTCCCCAAACTTGCTCTACCCCAAATCCCCGTTTTTAAGGAATCACTGAGGTGCTTAGATCAAAAAGCTAGAAATCACTCATAATTCCTCTGTCCCACAACAGCCACTAAATTTTAAACTATTCTTTACACAGCAAGTAGGACAGTAATATCAGCAAAATCATCCCCTACTGAAAACACTCCAAACAGCTTTCTGTTCTTAGGACTCAACCCAAATTACTAGGCCCCTAACTCTCTGATTCCTTCCACCAGTTTCTTCCTTGATCACCTTACTGCAACCATACTATCATCTTACTTTTTCTCCAGGATCTTAACTCACCCTCTCCTCTCCCTCTTCAACACTGTTCCTCCAGATCTGTACATGGTTCCTTTGGGCATATCATTCAGGTCACTTTAAGTCACCACCTCAGAAAGACCTCTCCTGACTTAATTACCTCCAGTCATTCTCTATGTTTATTTTTTCTTCATAGTATTTATTACTCAGATATTACATTAGTTGTCTATCTCTATCAGTAGACTATAAAATATGACAACTTTACCTTGTTCATAATTTGCAGGCATAACCTAAAATAGTGCCAAGTACAAAGCACACGTCCAGAAATGTTTCTGAAATAAATGAATGCTGAGGGAATGCAACAAGCAAAGCAACTGTCTGTCTATTTGTGTGGCAAGAGATATGCTGAATTACTGTTGTCACTGATACATCACGAAGTTCAGAAGGGAAGGAGGAGGTTCTAGATAGCAAAAGTATGACTACAGAATTATAAACAGCACCTAATCAGAAGAAATGAAGACTTTTAAAGAAACCAAGTGGATTTCGCAAGGAAATTTGCATCTCAGATATGAAAACAAGTCCCCAAAGTTGAAAGAAGTTAAGGGTTTAAGAACAAACACAGGAGTAACAATGAACTTATTCAAAAACATTTAAGGCCTAAAAACAACTTGAAGTTGGTAGAAAACGTTATAAACGTTTTCTTTTTCGGGAGTGGGGTGGAGAGAAGCTACAACTGAAGCAAGAATAAGTAAGGGACAGATACTGTGATATTAAATGACGAAAGGCTTCACTTCAATAGCCTCCATAAAGGAGAATGATCTTCACAATGGAAATGTTTTACTCCTAAAAATGTTTTAAGGGTAGCCCAATAAAGTGAGAAAGTAGGAAGAGAATGCCAAACCTCTTTAAGCAAATTTAGTTCAAGTGCTAAAAGAAGTACATGTTTCTTAGAAAAGAAATTAGTAGTCAGAAGGGTCCAGCTTGCCTTTTACTAAACTTACGTCATCCTGAACTGACCTCTCTTTCTGATCAGGAAGAGTTATTCGTTGGCCAGAGCAATGAGCGAGTACTTCTAGAATGACAAGCAAGTACTTCCAGAATGCAGACTACAGAACCATTTATACCCTCTTGACCCAGCAATCCAGCCTCAGGGAATTGTTGTTCATAACAGAAAGCAGGAAAACATATTTTAAAACAGGGGAATAAACAGCCTGTTATGGTTCTCTCAATACACTGGAATACTATATGGCCTTTAAAACTTACAAACAAGTTGAGAAGGAAAATTTTATATGACATAAGCAGGAAAAAACATTAAGGGATTAAAACTGTATAAAACCATGCAAATATTTGCTAGTATTAAGAATTTTAAGTAACGTGAACACTTAGATAAGGAATGGGAGGGGTCGTTTAGCGGTAAAAGTTCAGGTTCATAATTGAAAGAAAAGTAATTAGTGTAACACAACTGCAGGATGGAGCCGCCTGGATAAACAGTGTTCAAGTTGAAAAAGATCTAGGCATTCT
The DNA here is from genome assembly GCF_048564905.1 of Vicugna pacos. Taxonomy (NCBI): domain Eukaryota; kingdom Metazoa; phylum Chordata; class Mammalia; order Artiodactyla; family Camelidae; genus Vicugna; species Vicugna pacos. The sequence goes on along the minus strand of NC_133010.1, from coordinate 26,146,011 downwards.
AAATGACTATAAGTACAATTTAAGGTGTAATGCATGTGAAGTGAGAATCGATGTAATTAGGCTGCATTACAAGCATGATGTATGGAAAAAGAAGACAGTCCCACAATGCTCTGCACTGCTCAGTACGGGTCTCAAATATGATGATTAGTTTAAACACCACATTAAGAAAGTCATTAGCCAACTAGAAGACTTATAAAGGAAGGAGACCAAAACTGTGTCACATAAGGAAAAACAATGAAACAACTGTGGATATTAAAACCTGAGAAAAAGAAGAGGGGAAGATGAGACAGCTATTTCATGTAATAAAGAGCATTTGGAAGAGGTATAAAAATTATCTTCTGTTTGTTCAAAGCATAGAACCTTTGGGCCTTTAGGTGGAAATTAGAAGGAAGACAGATTTTGGGTCAAGCTTCTGGCAGTATGAACTTTTAAACAATGGAACAGATTTCTATTGTAGTGAATTTCCCTTCTCTATAAATACTCATGTACATAGCAGATGATTATCTAATAGGGTTTGGGAGGGGGAAAAAAATCCTTACTTTAGATGACAAATTGGTTTACGTATTACTCAAGGCTCCTGAAAACATCTGCAAACTTAGGGTATAAAAATTTTTTAATTAAGTTTACATGAAAGACTAATTGAGGTTAAGTCATTAAAATTTATTAAAAAGAAATAAAAGGATACCTTGGCCCAGGTTTTGGGATTTTGCCAGCCTTGAGTTCATCAATAATTTCTTCAATATCCTTCGGCGTCAGATCCTCCTACCAGAGAAAAGTACAATAGTCACATTAAAATTACATCCTACTATTGAAATCAGTGTAAATCCCTGGTATCAGTTTATTGTCTGTCTCAGCTCACAAGTTAGTTACCAAGGAAGCAGCAACTGAGTCACTCCCATATATGGTATATACTGCTAACTGCAGTGTGCCGTAGGAGCTGCAGCTGAAGAGGCAATACAAAGCAGTGCTCTGAAGGGAAAGAGCGCTGCATTTGAGTTCAAGTTCCAACACTTACTAACTAGTAATCCTAGAAGTTACTCAGCTTCCCCAAGTTTGTTTCTTCATTGGTAAACCTACTTCAGAGTGTTTGGAGGATTAAAAGAGAAAATACATAAAAAAGAACAGTGCCATGCACATGCTCAACAAATCCTATGTCCTTGAAGAAACAGTGAGGGTCAAACAGTAATTAGCACCAGCAGTCACAGAACTTAAACGCAGATGCCGAATTATCTATCCCTAGGCTAAACATCTAATACCCCAGTGATATCCTCTTTCTTTCCCAGGTGAAAGTCACCCTGTTTCAAACTTCACTTAATTTTCAAGTGGAAAAGGAAAACAAAATCATTTTTGACACATTTCTTTTAGTGATCTTGACCCTACAATCCCCATTTCAACCAGGGCAGCTCTGTATTTGGTAAACTGCTCACCTATGTAAAATTCTTACCTCAAGCAAGTGTTCTGTTATTTAAAATAATACAATTAAAACACATTTGTGCACCGAGCTGCACCCTAGGTTTAATCAAAAGATAGACAAAACAGAATAGGGCAAGATTAAAGTAAGAGAAAACAATGCCTAAATTACATTATATCCCCTCTCCCCCTCCAAAACAGTTAAGTCCTTAAGAAAATGTTTCTAGGACCCTGGTACCATGCTAGAGGAATCGTGACTCAATATGGTATCTCCAGCCCCTAGCCACACAGGCTTTAATGTTTGTTTAATAATTAAACATTTATAAAAATAAGCTGCTTCAAATTGCTTAGGGTTCAACAGACATTCCGAATCTCAAAACTGGAATCTTCAAACTCATCTAATGATTTTATCCCCCAACTCTTTTATTACGAAAATTTGAAAACTATGCATGAATAACCATATTCTTTGCCATATTTCAATTATGTATACAGATGTCTTTTGGGTTGGGTTTTTTTTTTTTGCCGTATCATTTACAAGCAAGTTGCAGACATTATGACACTTCACCCCAATACTGCAGCAGGCATCTCCGAAGAACAAGAACATTTTCTTAAATAACACAACGCCATTACCACACCCAATTAACTACACAATAATACTTCCTTCGTAAGATCACATGTCAAGTCCATATTCAAATCTACTCAACCATCCTCAAAATGTGTTTGATATTTTTTCCTAATCAGGATCCAGTCAACATTTATGCGACTATTTCATTTTATTCACTGGTCAACTGAGATTCGCAAAAGTTAACTGCCTTGCCAGAGACCATACCACTGCTAACTAAAAGAATCTCTTGCATAAATCCATAGGCTACTATACTTAAACTTACAATGCTGACTACAAAGCCCTGACTCTCTAATTTCTGCTTAAATCAAGAGCCTCATGATTATGAGTAAAATGCAGAAAAGTGGGAAAAGAGAAGATTGTTGCCATATTTTTAAAGGACCTTTTTTAAAAGCATGAGAAAGAGAGAAGGTAAGAAATTTCAATCACTGATCATTAAAATGAAGAAGATCACTATAGTTAATGAAAAATCCTAGAAATCTAAAAGGCCAAAGAAATAAAATTTCATCTTCATTCAAAAAAAGTTGTAGATTTCCATTTCAGGCATTATGGCAGGCTAGCTATCCTGACTAAAATGTCCTGCTGTAGCGACTAAAAATGGTAAGATAAAAAACAAAAACTTAAAAATTTTATCACCATCAAGACATTGACAAGAATAAAATACCCAGAGGCCAAAAACTCAAAGAAAACTCAGGGAGACAAGTGGAACCACCAAAACAAATTTGGCTTCAAGGTTTCACAGCCTAGAGGGGCAAGGGACAAGGCCCAGGCCACAGGAGATCATCCAAACCACGTGAAGTTAAGACCCCAAAAAGCTATACCATCAATATAATGGTAAACTAGAAATTAAGACTGTCTCTCAAAAAAAACCCCTGCTATTCCAGAACCTTACACACTGAGGGAAGAGAGGAGGGTGTAGGTAAAGGAGCTTTTCTGGGGGCTAGTAATATTTCCAGGAGCAAGAGAGAAGCAAAGTCAATCCCTTCTTGAAGGATCCACCTTCAGTGCAGGCCTAAAAGACTTTCCAAAAACAGATTTCCAAGAACTGTGAGCTAACAAGATATTATGAATCAAAACCATGATATTAGGGTAGCAAGCAATTTAAAAAGACAACTAGGAAACTCCACACACTTAGATATTAAGAACACTTTTAAAAAACATAGGTCATAGAAGAAATCAAAACAGAAATTTAAAAATATTTAGAACTAAATGACAAAAATGTGACATATCAAAACTTGTGAGATCCAGCTAAATCAATTCTTAGAGGTATGATATCATCTTTACAAAATTTTTGAAACAGGCAATATAGTATTTTGTATTAGTATGCCTGGATACATAGATTGTAAAAGTTTAAAAAACATAGGAAGTATACACACTAAACTTATGATAGTGGTTATCTCTGGGAAGGAAAGGAAAGGAATGGGATTTTAGATGGATGTAGAGATGGTATACCCACATCTATACCTTATTTTTACATATAATAATAATGATAAAAATAATACCTGAAATAAGTGTGACAAAATGTTATTACATATTAAGTCTTAGTGGTTACTTTTTGTACTTATATGTAAATTATTAAATTTTTCATTATTTAAAAGGTTTAAAAATATGTCATTATGCCCTGGAGAAAAGTGCAAAAATACTTAAAGATAATGATTTTGTAAAAACCTGCTGGTAGATAACAGTGTGGAAGCTAAAACTGACATATTTTTATGTAAGGGTTTTCTATTATGATTTTTAATAAACTTTGGAAACCAGAAAAAAACCTTCTAGATATTTATGCCAACAGTTTCTTCTAAATAATTCAGAAACCAACATCCAAAGGACAGGAAACCAAATAGTTAAAATATTTTAAATATGACATCATACAACTTTAATTTGTAGAAGTGAAATACTCACATAGTAGTTGTCATTTATTTGAACCATTGGTGCATTTACACAGGCCCCTAAACACTCCACCTCTATAAGAGTGAAGAGTTTGTCAGGTGTAGTCTCCCCAACCTTTATCCCTAAGAATATAAATAATCACTGTAAGGCCCAGGTTGTATTTTCATAGCAATACAGTTTAAGAAGAAAAAAAAATCCCCAACATACTACAGAGATACATAAAATGTATTTAAGCCATTAAATTTCTTAAATTAAACAAAACTCTGTATAATTATCATAGGAAATTCAAAGATTTCTTAAGTGGTTTCCTTAAAAACAATCAAATTTCAGGGGACTCACTGCCGTTTACTGATACACAGCAGCGCGTGAGACGATTATCTTCATTCTGATTGTGAAAAGCAACCTACTGAAATCAGTCATACTATCAGATTGGCAAAGACTTTGAAAACTGCTAATATCAAAGGTCATTAACAACGTGAGGGAAATGCATACTCCCATATCTTTAGGAAAAGTATTTTGACAAAAGACAGTAAAGTCTGACCCAGCAATTCTACTTCTTGTAAACAACCTTAGTATACAATTGGACCCGTGTGCAAAGATAGGTATACGTGAAAGTAACTGCAGAATAACTTAACAACAGAAAAACTGAGGCAATACTAAATACAAACCTAAAACTAATATACTCAACTATTACCAGAATTTGTACCTTTTAGGGGGTATTTTTAATTTGTTTGTTTTATTTAAGTTTAATGTTAATCCGTGCTGTGTTTCAGGAAGAACAATACAGATTTGGGGGATGGGACTTTGAGCAGACTTCAGCTTTCTGTTTTATGTATTTCTGTACTGCCCAACTATTTTTACAACATGCAAGTACTTTATATTCAGAGACAACAAAATTAAGACACTTCCTTTTACTTCATTTGATACTGTAGAGTGATAAATGCAGCAAAGGCAGTTTCATATAGAAAAACGCCCTTTTAATTTTGTAAATGCTACCATAATAACACCTTATTCCACATTTCCTTCCTCAAGCATTCCTTCTATTCTTAAATCTTATTTGTCCTAAGTCTTGTTTGGAAGAAGACAAGGACAATACAGTCACTTCTTTATGTGTCACATGCTACCATTCAATGAGTGAAACTTAATTGTATAAACAATCAAAGCTTTAAAACTTCTAGAAGCTTCTCAGACATACTCAATGATTAGAAAAGGTGAAAACTCAGCTTAGAAGCCTAAGAACCAAAGAAAAACTAAAAATAAGAAGAAATAATGGTGGGTAAACACAGTAAGGCAAAAATTTACCTGTGAAACACAGATCCAGAATGATGGTAAAACTTGGAAAATGTACGCAGAAATAAGTCAAATCTAGAAAGTCACTTCTATTTTTCATAAAAGTTATAATGTCTCATACCAAGCTTTTTCTGAATGGCCTCCAGTATGCTGTCAGAATTTCGAAGCATGCAAGGCGTGGTAGTGCAGACTTGAATGTGATACTTTCCCACTGGCTTCCGATTATACATCGTATAAAAAGTTGCTACTTCATAGACTCTCATTGGAGGTACTTGTAAAATTTCTGCAACCTAAAATATTAGGAAATTTTAAAATAAAATGATTACGATGTTTATTAATTGAGCTTTATGTATATTGTAAAAAGCCTAATTTCAACACTGCTTCAATTTGGTAAAAACTAGAAAAGTTCTTCAAAAGCAGAAACTGTACCTGTATTTGATATTTGCAAGGTATAAATCCTTCAATGCTTTTTGTTTTGTTTTTGTTTCTTTTCCAGATTTTGTTTTTTAAAGGTGATATATTTCATATGGACACTCCCATATTTCCTAATCTGTCTCTTGCCCAGATTCCTCCTTGCCACTAAGCAGCATCTCCCAATTCCATCTCCTATAGGAAAAGTTTTCCCACTTTAATCCCTTTCTCCATTTGCAATGTGATAAACAATTTGATATGCTTGAACCTGATCTACAATTGTGTTCTTATCTGCACAATCCTCACAGGCTCCGGAGTGGAAGACGAATTCTACTGCAGGAGTGAAAGTGAAATGAAACTGTTCTGAATTAAGGGAATTGGAGATTTCCTTACTAGAGAAATAAGCACACATCACTAAATGAAGTACTAATTATAATAGATACATGTAACATAAAATGTATCATCCTTTAACTTTTACACCTAAATCTCACACAGCCTAGAAGCTCATAGTTATAGCACTTTCTTCTCTTCTTTCTACCCTACTCGTTGTTTCTGCAAAAGGATCTTCTTTTTCTCTAGTAAACATTTGTCTTTCACTATTAAGAATTTCTACTTTGATCATTTTAACTCACATTTTGTAATTTAAAATTTCTAAATGGCAAAAGATGGCAATATTAAACAACTATACCTTTTTAACCTTTTATCAATTTTTTTCAAAAAGTCCCTGATGTTACTGGTGACGTACAGTGCACACAGATAATACGGCAACACAACGGGGGTTGAGAATCAAAGCTCACCTATGAGCCTGTACTGGTTTACACATCTACGTGCTTACACACCCACACCCCCACCACACACACACAGCTCTCCAGAACAATCCAAAAGACTTACTTCTATTTCCTATCAAAATGCTCTTTACAAAAAATGGATCTTAGACTAGTACTTCCCAACCCTTCATGTCAAGTTATTTACAGAAAATATTTGTTTTGACATATTGAAATTCAGGACCAAGGAAAATTCTATCTGAGTACAATTTTCTTGGTCAGGGCAAGTCTGTTAAGGAAAGCGAGGTTTTTTAGCTGTTTGCTCAGACTGGTCCACACACTGTCCATCATGACTATAATCCGGGCTACCATCTTCTAGGTGATTAATATCATTAACCTATCAGGTTTTAAGATTTGTTATTTGGCATTCTTAAAAATTATACACATATTCAGGTTTTGACATAAAAAAATAACTCACTGAGTGGTATTTCCAATGAGAAATATATTAAACCTTCTCATATCAAGGATTCTAAAGGAAATGTATTCTCAAAAGACATCTAACCATGGCTCATTTGTGAAAGATAAAGTAAATGTGCTGAATTTAATTTGGTGATATAAACCAGGCTTATACTTCGGAATCTGGGGAGCTCTCTCAAAATACACACGCTGGGGCCCTACCACTGGAATAACTGTAAGAACCAGACGTCTAACTTGAAAAAGCTCCCCCAGGATGCTGCTGCATACCTCCCTACGCCTTAGTGATGGTTAAAGAAATGATGCATGAGCTTCTGGATTTTGCTTTTGTTGTTAAGGCTGGGCTTTTCTTTAAGGGGTGAAAGAGGTCGGAGCAAAGAACAGTAACATTAGAAGTTTCAAATGTAAAGTGAAAAGAATCTTGGTTCTATTCTCTATAAGCTATTTCCTGCCTCTCACACACACCCCCAATTCTAGACAGAACAGGACAGTATTTTTGAAATGTTCTCACGTTAGTTTCTTCATTTATTTTATTTTGCTCTACTAAGCTTTCCACTCAGCAAGACTTTCAACAAGCTTGCCATTATTAAAAACATAAACTTTTGCAAAAACAGTATCTATGATTAGAAACATAATCTAAATCATTATTTAGAAAGTTGGCTATTATAAAAACAATGTAAATAATTTAGAAAACTCCCAAACATATATGTGATTAATTGAAAACAAAGAAAGCACCTATGTTTACTTAGTATTGTAGTAACTACACTTGCTTTATACCATTTTCCATAATCAAAAAAACACTATGGGTCCACAACGGTGTTAGAGTCCTATACAAAGCAAGTTAAGAGGTCAACAAGCTGTACCTCAAATCTGCATCTGGGATTCCATCAGATAAACTGAGGACACTCCCATACTCCAAGAAAGATAATAATGGTCTAACATAACAGACTAAATAAAATTTAGAAAATGAAAAGGAGCAAGGATTATAGCAGACTCTCTGCAACAGTCAAGTAAAAAATGCATAGAATTGGAATGATTTAGTCCCAGCTCTGTCACTTAGAAATTACAACACAGTAACTGCAAGAGCTCTTCTAGTTCAAGATCTTCACAGCAGACAAGGAGTCAGTCCAGAGAAAAACCAGCTCTCTTACTTCAAAATCAAATATACTTCCCATTATATCACACTGGCTTATTACTTGTGTGATTCTCCTAAGAATCAAGTAACAACCGGTTCTGTACACTACTTTGTAAATAATACACTATAACATGTAACATCATACACAACCGTAGTTATAGTAATAGGATATGAATAAACTTGAAATTTGGATCACTGCTGAAAAACACTATTAAAAAAATGAATCCTAAAATATGCATGAATATACTAACTTTATTTAAATGCATCACCCATGAGATTTCTGTAGGTTGTTGACTGCAAGGTGCCATAATCAAGTGTTGTAGATATCATGTGTTATATAGATTTTTTGTTAAAGACTGTAGCCAAAATATTTAAAAGACTCACGTTAGCTGTGAGCAGATCCTTCTCTCTAATTTTAGTTTAAACAGTACATTCATTTTCAGAGTATATTTACAGCAAATTATACATATTTGGAATATTTTATCTTACTATTATGGCCATTTCTCTCAAAGACTGAAAAAAAAGAAAACCTCTTCCACTGTAATGCCTTTACTATTTCCTGCAAGGATAAAAGCTCTACCCTCCTCTTCTCTGCATTATTACGGGAACCAACAAAACATAAATGTAATTGAGGCCTGAAACATATAAATGATTCAAGGGCTTCACACTCCTAGATTATGACATTAAGGACTGTCAGAGGAACTTCTACATAAGAGAGTTACCATACACAATCTCTCCTCTTTTCAAACTACCGCAAAAATGAAGTACCTTGTTCATGGCAGAGATGGGCAGCCATCCATTCTGTCTTTGGGCTAAATCCAGGACTGGAAGCACAGCTGCTGCTTTATGCCCTTCTGGATAGCTTTTCACAATTGCCTCTATCCTCTGTATCAAAGAAAAAGCATCTGCTTTTATATATCTGGAAGACACTAAGTATTTTGTAATTAATTATAATGTTAATTTAGTCATACCTTATAGTTTTCTGGTGTGAAATCAAATGGAGTATCTGGGTTATTCTCAGGCGTATCTCTGTGCTTTATAAAGGGAAAAAAATGTTTTCCAAAGTTACCAAAGTCCCCTCAAAAGTGTGGAAAACTTTGTACTTTACTGTACTACTACCAGTTGTTTAACCTCTTCACTTTAATCCAACATGATCTGTATCAACCTACCCCTCCATCAAAACGAATAGCTAAACTCATTATTAAATAAATACACATTTGATCAGCATGATTACCAAAATGTTAGCAGAACTAAAAAATTTAGAAAAGTTTTTGAAATCACCCTTCATAGGTTATAAGAAGTAATTTTAGGATCAAAAAACCAAAAAAGCATTATCCAACTTGATTAGAGAATAGGATCTTCCAATATAATTTAATTACAAAAATTACCAATTATTGGAAGCCTTATGAAACTAAGACATGAAATTTTGAGTGTGAAAATATGTGCATTTCCTAAGGAGAGTGCATCAGATTGTCAAAGAAACTACTACCTTACGAAAGATAAAAAAGCACCATCTCTTCCCTGCACAAAAGAAACTAGCCAACAGCTAGCTTCATTTCTTCTCCAAAAAGAGCATGCCCTCTTCAAATACTGACAAGAAATGGCACGTCAACAGGAAATCAAATGAGTCACACTGAGATTAACACCTACATCAATCAATGTTTTGTATGTATGGTAAACACAGAACTGAACCCCTTAATATGTTAAGTCTCAGAGTTCTGCTTTTTCAAGGACATAAAAGAGGAAAGAAAACGGAAACTTTGGGCAATGATCTCAAATAGGTGGCAAATTTCATGTTTTTAGATGAAGATGATAAAATACAAAGCAGAAATCTACTTATTAATAGTATGGCTAATTCATTTATTAAGATTCAGCCTAGGAATTTCATTTTCCAAAACTGTATCACGAACTGAATCATTGTACAAGTCCACTAAATTGCCTTTAAACACTAGATTAAATCCTGAGAAATGTACCTTGTCGCAGAGAAGGGATACGTTATCTTAGCTTTTCTGAATTATGCAACCAAGCTGGGAAATTCGTTGACCTCTACCTGCAGTTAAACCCTGGAAACCAAAACCACAAAGGCCAACTGCCAATGTATTCACTGTATTACTAAAATCCATTAGTTTCAAACTAGTGCCATTTGGGGATTTCCCCAAGTTCTAGCCTCAGCATCTTCAGTAAGACAATGTGAATGGTTTGTAAGAACCCAGAGTGTGACCAGAAATCAGGTCAGGGCTCAGTTATTTCACCAAGGAATAACCTAAATTCTCAATCCCAAAGATGCCCTGGTCCCAATTTAAACTTGAGATGTTCAGCTAAAATCTTCTGAAATGCAGTGAATTCAATTAGCTATATTTAGATTACAATGGCCAGCAAATACCAAAGACACTGGTGTTTAAGATATGTTGTATTTACCCAAACTTCCAAGTCTTTCCATTCTGAAGAAATCAAATTACTTACCACAAATAAGGCTCCTCCAGCTCCATTTTGCACAGCAGTCTTATGCAAATTTCTTGTATGTCTTCCCTAAAATTTTAAGAAAGTTTAAAGTCACACACAAGAGTCAATGGAAGAAGGGTATCCTTTCTACTACATGCTTTTGGCAGGCAATTGCAGAGCTAATGTACCATAAACTTACTGCCTTTCACTTCTGTCTGAAACAAGCTGGTTGCCAGCTCTCGTTTAATGTGGATCTTCATAAACATGTTTTCATTCTATACAAATGAGTCATATACTATGTGCAAATGAATCAACTGTATCTCCCTTTATAATTCTTTACTAAATTAGTTTAGAAACTCCAGCCGTAAAAGTACTTTCAGAAAGCTGCTTATGATGCTATGCAGACTGACCAAACTCAGTTGTCTGGGAAGGAATCCATTTGATTACTCTCTCCAATCGCATTCATTTCTCTTTGCCCTGTAGCTGCTCCCCCATTCCTACCTTCTCTACTACCCTTCCTGAAAAGCAACTGAACTATTGTTCAGAAACGCTCTGAGTTCTACCAACTACTGACAGGAAAACACTGGATTAAACCAAGCACGGAACTGGCAGAAAGCTAGACCGTTCACAAGCAAACGTAACAGAGAAGGACATAAAAGCGGTAACACAACACAGTCATAGATGTAACTTTTCCCTAGATCCAAATAGCATTTCAGTTGAGGAAATAGGTTTATACAGAACACTTGCTTTCATCAAGAAGAAAAGACCCAGGCACAGAATGGGAAACACAGGTGTAAAACACGGGAGTGACAGACAGAAGCGCCAGGATAAGGGGGAGGGGGAATCTGACCAGCTGCGGTGCATCAGGGGCTCCAACTGCGCTGGTTTTGCTTTCTTTCTCAGGCAGCAAGTTATGGATACAGTGTTTATTATATTCTTTTTGCTTTTTTGTGTCTGAGATATATTATAAATTTTCCTTAAAATAAGTGCAACACTTACAAAGGACATAGTTTATGTTCTTATACTTTTATTCAATGTCTCCTAAATTGCCTCAGAGTCAACCTGTGACTAAATACAAGGTCATGACTGTATCCCTAATTTGCCCGTCCAGAGCATGGACTGGGATAACCAAAAAATTAAAGCCATAATTCCCAAATAACACTATAAGAACAGTATCAGCATAAAATTTTAAAAAATTAACTGAAACTAAAAGTTACAAGTCAGTCCCTGCCACCGCTTTAGCTGAGAAGATACATTTTTTAAATCAGAGAACAATTTTTACTGAGTAACATTAGTGAGTTACTTAACTAAATTCTGACAGAAAACAAAGGATTTCATAATAAAGTAAGGAAGTATTAATTCAACTATAGGGAAGTACTCAATCCTTCAAACTTCCAAACCCTAGTATTCTCTGTTCACTTTACTGGCCATTTACCCACTCTCTCACGGCGGGACACTTACCGTTCTCCAGCTGACCCTTCCCCAATCCAAACCATGCTGTCTAATACAACCAACTAATCTTAGAAACACCGTCCTTCTGATGGTGGGTGTGATACGAAAAAGGACCAACACCAAATAAGAATATCGATTTCATCATTCCTAAAAACCACACTTTTCACATTCTAACATCTCAGAAATTGGAATGTATCACTGATATATAATATTCCATAAATACCCCATGTGCAGAGACACAACACAGCAAAGTGGTTAAAAGCCCAGCTCTAGAGCTACTTCCTCATTTGCAAAATTGGAAGACAACCCCAGATACCACAAAGGGTTGTTGTAAGGATTAGAAGAGATAATTCATGTAGTGTTTAGTGTGCTGCTTGGAATGTAGCAAGAACTACATCACTATTACCTACCATCAGCTATTATTATTACAAGTACTATGTGACAGGCACTAAGCTTTTTACATGTTGTTTAGTTTATACAACTTGCATGCAAAGTGGGTATTATTTCCAGAAAATAGATTAAAAAAAAACAAACCTCTCAAGGTCACATGCCTAATGTGGGAGAACTCTCATTAGCTCTTACAGCTAATGACTACAAAAGTCATGACATTATTAGCCACTTGAATTAAACTATTTGATGATATCAGAGCTCTAGAAGCAGCTCTGAGAAGAAACCAGAGTTTAATGAAGAAAACCAGACAGGGAGACAGGCTAGAAACGAAAAAGCCTGCCGCACAGAGAGTTCTTACTTAGAGAGAGGGTGCATGTATGTCCCCTATTTAAAACAAGCTATTTACTGGTGTTTTCTTTTAAACTGTTCTAAAAAACAAAATGGAACAAAACAGTTCCTACAGAAAACCTAAATATATATACATTAGCACAGCATTTCAGCAACTTAATTTCAATGTCTAAAGTCAATCAACCTCTTCAAAATAGTAGAAAAAGGGCTCAATTTGTTCATAAAACAAAAGTAAGCAAAATAGTGAAGGTAAACTGATAAATATTAGCCCTCTTTTTTTTTTCAACTGGCATACACTGTTATTCACAGCAAGTTAGCATGTGGTCATTTTCAAAGCTGCCCTGCTTTTTGATATCTTTAAGAACGTCACCTATTTTACCACACTCATTGTACTTTCAACATCAGGCATTTTCAGCAAAGGAATAAATAAGACATTAAAAGTTTGAATTATAGAGGGAAGGGGAGGGGCAGGACAGGGGTAGGGGATTAAGAGATACAAACGACTATTTACAAAATAAATAAGCTACAAGCATGTATTGTACAGCACAGGGAACACAGCCAATATTTTATAACTTTAAATGGAGTATAGTCTATAAAAAATACTGAATCACCCTGTTGTACTCCTGAAACTAATAAAATATTGTAAATCAACTATACTTCAATTTAAAAAGAAAAGTCTGAATGTAAGTAGTCTTTACCCTAGTTCATGGGCCATTTGAATTGTTTCACTTTGGAATAAAAAGGCATTCCAGAACCAATCGGTCTTAGAACTGGAAAAGAACAGCTTAGCTAGGCGTGACTGATTTGAAGGGTAAGCTGAGTTTTCCCCCTTAGACTATATCTAGGCTTTTCATTAGACTAAAGTCATTTCTCATTAGACTCTGAAAATGTCTACAGTTCAGTGAATTCCAATTGAGTTCAGTGAACTCCAAAAGAAAATTCAAGTAATTTTTTTTCACAAACAAGAATATAATCTGATAGTGAAGAATTAATAGTGGGATGCAATTCTAGCTTACTCCTTTTTCAGAATGTTTCAGAAGGAAGGGAGAAGACTTACAGCAGGCAAATAGTGCCACTGCTTTCTTTGGATTCAGGTAACCTTGAGTGGCTTTGGCTTTGTGTTAAGTACTTAACACATTTTTTTCACTGACTCCTCAAAAATCTACAGTTAGTTACTATTATGTATTTCCACTTTGCTTTTAAAGAAACTTAGGCTCAGAAACAGTAATTTGCACTACATTACACAATTTGCAACAGAGATGCATTCTGAGCCCAAGCCTTTTGAATCTAAGTCCTCTGTTTTCTACCAGCCGTTCTCTTTTATCATCATTTACAATACTAATAGCTCAAAAATGACAGAAATTACAATTTTACATTCTATTACCCACTCCCCAAGAATAGGACCTTTCACGGGCTCTACTCCTTTTTCTTTTTCTTTTTTAAGTTTCTTGAGTTGCTCAAACATTAGAAGTATCTAACTCCATTCACTTTTCAGTTCTATCAGACATGTGCACTATAAAAGGCCACATCCAGCCAGGGCACCTTAATAGAAGACAAGGAAGCTGTAAAACAAAACTGACAGAATCAGTAATCTAATTAGTAAGAAAGAACTAAGGGCAAGCTATTGAAAAACACTTTTTATTAGCAACCAACTCAGACAAGAAATATACCTTTGATACTACCCCAAACATTTAGATTAAATCCACAATAAATGTATGCACCTGCACAGGGGGTCACAACTCACACGTGAAACATCTCCTAGTGAAGAAAAAGTGATGTCGGCTCCCTCTGTACTTTCTTCTCACTGTTCACCAACACCTACTAGCTTATTACCTTAGCCTCCTCCACTGCCAGCTCAAGCAAAGGCCACTTGTTCCTACTGTCTAGAGTAAAGGCATGCAGAGGAAACCAAAGGCTCCTCCCAGTCTCTGCCCATGGCACACTCGGGAGTAGGTATTTTTACAACTTCAAAAATCCTTGGGAAATAAGATTTTCAATGCATTCAGTTTAATAAAGTAGGTGATGAGTTAATAGTAACTGTGCAATCTATTTCAAGGATAATGATAATAAATAAAAATGCTATTACCTCTCTGTCAAATACTGCACTACAAACTTAACAAATATTGTAACTCATTTACTCCTCACAACAACCCCCACATAGGTATTATTACCTAGTTTTACAGGAAACTGCGGCTCAAAGGAAGGAAAAAACTTTCCTTAGATCACACAGCTAAATATATGAAAAATCAAACATAGGTTTTCCTGACTTGAGGACATGCCTTAACCACTAAAATTAAGTTTTGTTATACTTCCAAATATACATATGAAGGTTTTACAAATATTCTCCAAATAAATTTCCATCAATAATTTAATTAAAAATATCAATTAGGATTAAAGAAATATAAGAGATTTTTCTAACATTATGAAAGAATTAACAAGTAAATTTTGGCCAAATTGGGAGAAATGCCCAATTCCGTGGCTGACCCCAAAACATGTATGCACACTCCAAGCAGCCTAGTAAATGAACTGAACCAATACTTGAGCTGCTGCCCATAAGGAAGCTGGACTGCAGTGTGAGTTCAATTAAGTTAACTGCCTGCAACCACGTTAACACTCTGGAGGAATTAACAAAATCTAGAGCGTCACTGACATCATTCACAACATCTAGGATATAATCCAAAATTACTCGATATAGCCCCCCAAAAAAAATTAAAAAGGAAAACAACCCATTTTCAAGAAAAAAGACAATCAATGGAGACTACCAGACAATAATTTCAAAGCTACTACAACCAGGCTTTAAAGACATAAAGAAAAATAGCTTCAATGAATGAAAAGGTAGAAATAAAAACTATAAATAAAAAGAAAAGAAAATTCTAAAACTGAAAACACAATCCTTGAAAATACCACTCTCAACCCCCTGAAACACTGTATTTAATTACAGTGGCTAGGGAGTGAGGCAGTGATGGGTTGTAAAGCGGGGTCAACCTTACAGAAAGTCATGGCAACCACTGAGGGAAGTAAACCTCTTCTGGGTATCTATTGCTCTGTATTTCATAATTTTTAGGCAATTCTTTGACACTCAATAAGGTATCACTGCACTTTACAGAAAAGAAAAATGAGGTTTAAGGAGATTAAGAAATATGGTTCTAAGTCACACAACTAGTGTCTTCTAGGCACTTCCAGGCACAGCACTAAGTTCTGGGTTTTTTTAAGCAATGATGAGCTGAAAACCCTGTGGCTGAAGAAATTGGCAGCTAGCTTAATAAAGCAGAAATTATGACAAAATAAGCAATTTCTTTGAAAATGTAAATAATTTCCTTGAAGATTTCTCTTTTAGGAAAGGAACTTCATTAGGGAGACCTCTACTCACATTTTTCTTTATTTTTGCTAAATCATTCTGATTTCCCACTGTTTGTAAAAGGTTAGAAGGGCCTGGTTATAGAAGTTATAGAATATTCCTCACAATGGAATGCTATGCATCATTTAAAATGACAGTGTAGAAACGTTTACTAAGGAAAGCTGCTCAAAATGTACAATGGGGAAAAAAAAACAGGCTACAAAACAGCAGTGTGAACAATACCACCTGATTTTTACCAAAAAAAAATTCTGTAAGGTCTTTTAACTGCAGACATTAAAATGTCAACATTACGGTCATTCCTAGTTTGATAAAACTATGGGTTTTCTATTTTTTAAACTTACTCTATTTGCTGTTCCTAATGTTTTTCTTATTTCGTCCTTTCCACCTCGAATACCGTCTCCCAAGTTCATCTGACCCCATCCCCAGTCGGTTCATGACTGTCCCCCGGAAAAATCTTACACTACCTCCAAACCAAATCGGATGACCCTATTTGTATCTCTAACACTGTACGGTTGAACCTTTGAACACCAGCGGCTAGGGGCATGGACCCTTTGAGTAGTTGAAAATCCGAATATAACTTACAACAGCCGGACCTCCCAATATGAGCTTCCTCCATATTCTCTACCAACCATGGATCCTACAGTATTGTAGTTATTTACTGTTGGGGAAAAAAAACCCGCCTCTGAGTGAATCCACTCAGCACAAACCCGTTCAAGGGCCAACTGTACTTTCACGCTGTATGTTCACTAATTTAATTTTAAGGTCCTATTACGACTATCAACTCCATAAAAACAGGGATCATCTAAATACGTTTCTTAACTGTAATATGGGGAAGTAATAGTACAAGCCTCATAAACTAGATTTAAAATGTTACTACCTAACGCAGTGCTTGGCACTTAGAAAGCAGTCGCAGAATGTTACCTATCATTATTACTATCCACGTTGCTACCTGGAGCCCAGCAGGTAACAACAGAACCTCATATGTTCATTGGAAGACAAAGCTTTGCAAAGCGGAATATCCCCATTTTGCAACTGAGGAAACAGAGAAACATAAAAGCCCTAAGTCACAAAGCTCAAAAAGGTGGTGAAGACAGCATCCAAACTCAGGTCTAACTGCAGAGCCGTGAGCTCACACCGCCTCCCTCGCCCCTGCTGAGAACTGACTCAAGCTTTCTATTTTACCGCTGGGGGAAAGGCTTCTTTCTTTCTGGTAAATGCCCCGTGGGCCCCTTCGTCATTTCTGGAATGTGCATTTTTAAGTCAACGAGGACGAGTGTTTCCACCTGAGAGTCTACGTCCTTGCCTCCCGCGAGGTGAGCTTGGAGCTCAGCGGCCCACGCGGGCCCTGCGTCCTCGGGTGCCGAGCGACACAGCAGTTCGCCGAGCCCCTGGCACGCAGGGCAAGTGCGGGCAACGCGGGCACCGGGACGCCGGGGTCGCCCCTCCGCGGCCCAAGGACACGCCCGCGGACTCCCCCGCCGGCCGGGCCCACGCTCGGCGCTGCCCCGGGACGGAGCTCGCCCGGCGCCAGCCCTCCGGCCGATGACCGCCCTGAGCGCGCACTCCCGGCCGAGGAGAGGCCTCGCACCCGCACGGCCGACCCTCCCTGAGGAGCGGTCGAAGGCCGCGGTGTCCTTGCGGCCGCCCGCAGGCCCGTCTGGCGCCCCGGGCTCCCGAGTGCCCGCCGCCAGAGGAGGCACAGAGAGAAGGGGAGGGCGGCGGCAGCGCCCGCGCTCATTCGAGCCTCCTTACCCACTGGGCGGTGAGGCCCGCCGCCCGGGCCCGGAGCGCCGCGGAGACGAACATGGCGGGCCGAACTGCGGGCCTTCCGGGGCGCGCCGGGCGACAATCCCGAGCGGCCGGGACGCACGGCGTGCGCGCTCCCGAGCCCAGCCCTCGCGCCCAGGGCGGCGGGGGCGCGCGAGGGCGGGGTGGACGGAGATTCCCGGAGCGGGGCGGGGCGGGGCGCGGCGGGGCGGGGCGAGGAGCCGCCCGCGCCCTAGAAGGCCGGGTCCCATGGACCGCGCCTGGGGTCCCCGCCTTGAAGGGCGTTGTCCCGGGAGGCGTCTGGGGCTCCGCCTACCTGGATTTATGAGGGGAGCCTCCCTCCTGGAGAGCCTCATGAGGAGAACCTTATTTAACCACCTCCCTTTTAATTGTAGTTGCTTATAAAAAAAATTCCGTTGCAACCCCCTGTAACAAGTATTTAATGAATGGAAGGATTAAAGCTGCAGATGGCCGCCACCCAGTGAGCTAGGCATCGACGCCAAATCCTAGGTTCCCCATTCTCGGGCTTCCGAGGTGCGTGCCCACATATCTAGGGCGACAGCAGAGTAACAGGGTGGGGGGCACCAGGGAAATGCGGTGGGCCATCGGTGGTGACAGTGGAAGCCTCCTGGTGGGTCTCACTGCTGTCTCCGTACTTCGTACATGTCGGAAATCCTCCGTAATAAAACTTTCAAAAGAAAAAAGCCACTTCCTTCTTGGTGTTTGGTCATCTTTGGAAATTCCAACAAGTATTTACTCAGTAATAACTGATATGCACAGCGCTGTTTTCAGGCATTCACCGCCTCTTGATTTCTCCCTTCACTGTACCCACACTCTTCCTTTTGCCCATTTTCTTTGCTGTCATAAACTTGTGAATGATTTCTGGAACTTTCGCACCAGTACATGGATTTTTTTCTTTAAGTATCCCTCATTAATTTAAAAACCCTAAAATAACCCGTTGCAACTTTTTATGCATCATATTCTACAAATTAGGGAATTCAAGTCACAGAGGGCTCCCAGCCAGTAGCTAGGAAGAGACACCAAATGACTTGGTTCCCATTCTTTTGTTTTATCTTTTATATTAGTTTGCTTGTTCCTCCATATCAGCTTCAGGGGAAAAATGTTCTGGGCCTATATGTCTATTTGAGCTATTTGATTATAAAGTTACCTAAATATAGATACCCGAAACATTATTACATGCGTAACACTGTCCTTATAGTTCTTATATCACTGAAACCAAAACATATCACAAATTAAATACATAGAAACCTACAAGTGGATGACACTGACTGATAAGGTATGGATTGTTAAAATGTGGTCTGCAGGCTTTTACTGGGTTCTAACAGAGCCCTTTCTGACTTCTCTGCCCAGATTAGTCCTCTTGATACCTTCCCTAAATATGCCTGTGTACATTTTCATTCCCACATTTACCACCGGATTATAACCACCATAGGTGCATAGGAAACCTGACATTCCCAGCTTGTTCCATTCAACAACTTTACTGTATCTGGCATATGGAAGGAATTCAATATTTGTTGACAATTAAAATCTTACACATGGTGCAACTATTTGGCCTTTCTGCAAGGGCTGCATGTCTGGTTGGATTTATGCTCACACACATGTGTGTTGGTGAGAGTGCTTTTCCATACAAGTAATGGGACAGCTAACTAAAGTAGCTTAAACAGTACTGGGTTCATGATCTCACACAAAAAGAATTGCAGAAGTAGGGCAGTTCCAAGATGAGATAATTCGGTGACTCAAAGATGTCCTTAAAAACTTGAATGCCTTCCGTCTCGACACCACAGCTCTCTCCGCTGGGACTCCTGTTATGGTCACAAGGTGGCTGCAGCAGTTCCAAGGATCAGATGCAGACAACAGCATTCCGAGGGAGAAAAAGGACTCACCTCTCCAGAAAGGGTCTCAGATGTTCCTCTGGCCGACTTGTCTCAGTGGCGTTCCTAACTAATGTGGTAGTTAAGGAAACAGGCTCTAGCATCGGACTGCTGGTCCACATCCTGCCTCGGCTGCCTTCTCGCTGTGTGATTCTAGGCAAATCAGTCTTTCTGGGCTTCTGGTTAGTCATAGTACCCTTCTAAAAGCTCTACTATGAGAATGAAATGAGTCATGCAGCACCTGTCAAAATGAAATGAAACATGGTAGAGTGCGTGACTAGCATACATAAGGTCCTGAGTTCGATCCCCAGTACCTCAATTAAAGATAAATAAATAAAAACCTAATTACCTCCCCACAAAAAAATTAAAAAAAAATTTTTTAGTGAAATGAAATGAAACACCTGTGAAATTCTTGAACAGTACCTAGCTTAGAGTAAGTGCCAATAAATGTTAGCTTGGGATCTTCTTTGGGAGAGCAGCGTGTTTGGAGTTGACAGTCCATAAGGAAAGCACATATCTCACCAGTGTCTAACAGGAAGTAAGGGCTTAGCAGGTGTCGTTATTTCCGTTCCCTAGGAGCAAAACCAAAGAGGGGCAAGAGTAACGTTTAAAACATTAAGGATCAGGCCTAAAGGAGTGTCGAGGCTGTTAACACTTTTTCAACAATGATACCGGAAGTCAATGCATTTAGTTCAACATTCAACTGCCAGTAAGTGTGACACCACTCGGTTCACCAGGCCAAAAGATTTGTTAATGTCCAGGGTGACTCTGGCTTAACATCCACCCAAATAATTCTTAAATGAAAACAGCAGGATTGATACCTCTTCACGCCCAGGAATGTGAGTTCATTTCTAGAACCAGCCCACTGATCAAGTAACCCAAAACACAATCAACAGTTCTTCCCAGAGTCCTCAGGCTAGAATTGTGGGGGCTGTTTGAAAAGAATCCCTGTTCTTCCTCCCACTTTCAAAGCCATTGTTTCTGGACACAGACCAACATGGACATCAGTGATTTCAAATGTTAGTGACCTAACCCTGTAGGCTTGATTGAAGTTGGCTTGATTAAATCCCTGTAGGCTTGATTAAAACCCTGTAGGCTTGATTGAAGTTGGCTTGATTAAATGGACACTGTGGCTGTCTGGTTGGTGTTTATTCCACTATTCTAAGTTACTGCTACTACCATAAGCCCAGGGAAGTTGACCCTAACTACAGTGGTCAACCATCAATCCTTTAATTAAAGAATGCAGTATTTTGGAGGGGGAGGAGGGGAACTAGGAGCCAGTGGAGCTAGAATCAAATTGAAGGGAATAACCACATGCGGGAACTTTGGCTCCCTCATTCCTATGATTTCTTCTCCGTCTGAGGCATCACAAATAGGCTCTACTGAGGACGTGGGAGAATGGAGACCACACGCTTTGCAATCAGAGGAAAGTAGACGTGAATTCTGACCACACCACTTACTAGACGCTTTGGTCCTCAATTTCTGTAAGTATAATGAGAACATTAAGTTATTCTGTTTATGGGAAATGATTAAGGTGGTGCTTTCGGCAGGACTTGCACACCACTGTGTGTTAACTGTGTGTATCACTGTCGAGACGAGATGGGGCTGGGCTTCTGGGGCAGTGGAAGGACAGGAGCGGTTGTATGGATTCTGAGACAGCCTGGTTTGATGAGTCCTGGTATCACCATTTTGGAGCAGGAAAGACTAGGAAAGATCGGGTCCAAACGCCTCACTTTACAGAGTAAATTTTCTTTTTTTTTTTGTTTAATTACTGAGCTGGCCCAGCTCTTAACAACTGTCTTCTTCCTTAAGAATAAATTATTAAATGTGATGTTCTGTGAAACAGTGCTCTGGCATTCGCCATAAAATTTAACAGGAAGACTCATTTTGTTCGTGTGGGGAGCAGAGAAGTAATGCTCTGTTTCTAGCCGGGGCTCATGTGCTTCTTGTGTTTATATAGTCAAAGGTCAAACGCTGACTAAGAGCAGATAGGCCTTTTCCTTTTGCATCACTTTTCCACTTTCAAAAGACTTAAAATAAACTATCATTTTCCATTATTTACTTAAGGGGCTTATTTTGCAGAACTTGTAGCTCTTGGGAACCCCCCAGTCGTTCTTACAAAGTACACAATCTGATTCTTACTCATCTACGAACGTGAAGGAAAGCAAGGGTCAACACGCATGGTGTAAATCACCCAGAACACAGTAAGAAGGTGAACTGGCTGGTGAGGTTGGTGACTTTCCACAAATATCTTACACGTATAGAACCAGAAAACCATTCTTCCTTGAAATAGAGGAACTGATAGAGATAGGGAGAGAAATAGAGACAGAGGAGACGGAGGGGTGGGGGAGAGAGATAGCGAGAGCGAGAGAGAGAGAGAGAGAGAGAGAGAGAGAGAGAGAGGATGTAGATCAGTTCTGAGACCAAGGATTAATTCCTCTGAATAAAAAGAACTTCCTTTTTTAAATCAGCATTTCATCTGAGGTACACAATGGCACATTCTTAAAACCCACTGCAATCCTAGATGGCCAAGGGCTCACAAAAAATGTATAGCTCACATTGTGCAGAGAAGGGTTTGCACGCATTTTCACATGGATTCACTCTCTGCTAAACTCCAGCTCAACATCTGTGTGAGATTCTACACCTCCGAGCACGCGCAGCACCGCAGTCCTTAAGGGCTAGCGAACCTCTCCAGATGAACCGAGACCCTAAACGCTACCTGCCCAGGGGCCGTGCTGTGAAGAGCCCCCCGATGGTAGTAACAAGTGCAGTTCTACTGGATACTGCTTCTGTTGGTCCACATTATAAGCCTTCTCAGGTGAGAATCTTCAAAGGGTACTGAAAACTGAAGACACCAGACCCAAGATGGGCACCACCTTGTCGACAGTCAGTCAAATGTTTGTTTAGATTGCTGCAGCAGTTAACTTCGTCTTCGCGTGACTACCTTCTAAATTGGCATCATATTTTGTTAAATGTGTAACCTGGGTGGGAAAAGTCTTTAAAGGGACACATTTTGTTACTAAGACAGGTCACAGTCCATTCAGTGTTTGCCAAGCTCCTTTCGCCTGCCAGGGAAGGGCAATAGGTGTGGAAGATGTCAAGATTAAGGACACAGTCCCACCTTCGGGGAGCTCATCTTCTAGCTCATAGCACGTGAGTGGATTCTAGGTGGATTTGCCCACTGAACAGAATGGAATGTCTGAGCCCAAACTCTCCTTTTATATGGCCTGCTCCCTTTGAAATCCAATGTCCTTTTGCTGTGATGCAATTTTGCAACTTGTTCTGTTGTTTTAGGAATAATAAGCATGCAAAATAACAAACATCACTGTGCACCTACTATAACCATGTAAGACAGCCCCCAATTATCCCCACTTTCTTGTATTCATGGCCTTAAATAATCTCCTCCTCCTAAGTGTGGTGTGGACCTAGTGATTTGCTCCTAACTGACAGAGTAGGGCAAGGTGATGGACATCACTTCTGTGATTAGTTTAGGGAAGACTGACGTCTGTCTCTATTGCCTTGACTCATATGCTTTGGAGATGCAAACTGCTCTATTGGAGAGGCCCACCTGGCGAGGAACTGAGGGAGGCCTCCAGCCCACAGCAATCCAGGAACCAAGGCCCTCACTTTAGCAGTACATGGAGAACTTAATTCTACCAACGACCCTGTGAATTTGGAAGCAGATCCTTCCCCAGTCAAGCCTTCAGATGAGACCTGAACCTTGGCTGACATCTCAATTTCAGCTTGTGAAAGACTCTGAGAAGGAAGGCCCAGGCCAGCTGTGCCCAGATTGCTGATTTGTGGAAACTGAGATAATAAATGTATCTTGGTTTAAGCTAGTGGTTTTAGGGTAATTTGTTATGCAGCAATAGATAACTCATATGGAAATTATCCTTGTTCTTAAGGAGTTGGCAGTATAGAGGGTGCCAGACTGAAAACTAACTATAGCACAATGTTAAAAGATGTGCCATCCTCAGTAACTCGGCAAGAGGTTTAAATCAGGGACTCAATTCTGTGATTTAGGTATTTCAGTTCTAGTCTCAAGCTAACCTGATTTCTGTTCTTACAGACTTTCCAGCTGGAAAGGCTCTTATGCAACCCCACCCTTTAGTCGGTCCTCTGTACTCCACCTGAAAAGAAGAATGATGATTTGAGTTGTAACTGCCAAACCTGATGACATGTTCGTTGAGGGCAGGAAGAGTATGTTACACTTAGCACTCTTTCAAGCACCTAGTTCCTGCCCTTTCATGTGAGGGCAGGGCTCACAAAATACGAGTGATGAACTATATTCTCAGTTGGTGAAAGAGTGAAAAACACACAAAAGACGGAGTTTCCTGAAAGGCCTAGTTCACGTGCTGAGACGGGGGCGGGGCTGCCACAGCCGTCCTGCACAGGGCTCTGGTGCACAGGTCACGAGCCAAACGTAAGAAGCCTTGCTAGACTTCCACAGGTGGCACTGATTGGGACACTATGTGCTTCCTCCAGAAGGTTTCCAGAATCACGAAAACAGCAGCTTTGAGTGTTATTTCTACTGACTACAGCAGATGCTGCCTGTGTTCTGATTATAACCCAGAGGTTATACCAGCACAGTATATTCCAGAACAATCTCACTGCAAGCACCCACCACTCTCCAGGTGAGGCCTTCAGCCACAAGGGCAGTGCAGTCAGCAGCCAGTGACCACGTGACTGGGAGGAAGCCTCCCCAAGCTTCCTCAGCCTCCTTCTGTGGAATGACCCTGAGCTGGGTTAGATGCTGTCACCTGGAGTTCCCCAGTGGCACTGAACACCGGGTACTCCCAGGGGCAACTCACTCAATAACACTTCCGCGGGTCACCCCTCAAATCAACTGCTTAGACTCAAAGTTGGCTTCTGGGGAAACCCAACTTACCGCCCCAGTGAACCAATGAACAAATACAGGACACTTAGGTCAAAGTCTTGTTGGGTTAGTCCCACCGAAGCTGTCTTGCTCGAGCACCTCAAGACCTAGACACAGCTCGGTGGATAGGGATCCAGGGAAGAGGGCTGGCAGGGCAGGCCTTCTCAGTTGACTCGCTCCCCACGCGGGGTGAACGTGGGGACTCAGATCCAGCTGCTGGTGCTGAGAGAAAATGAGGTTCCAGGGCTGTAGCCACAGGGGTGGCCCCACGAGGCTGCCATCTGTCGCGGCTGGCCCAGCCCCCGGCCAGACTGGAGGGCACAATGGGGACCAGCTCAGGCTGGGTTTTTTTTGTGCGGGGAAGGTAATTAGGTTCATTTTATCTATTTATTTTAATGGAGGCACTGGGGATGGAACCCAGGACCTGGAGCATGCTGAGCACTTGCTCTACCACTGAGCTACACCCTCCCCCCTCCCCGAGTTCATGTTGTGTTGGGACGTCCAGGTAGCGGCAGAGATGGGGGGGCACTGCCAGCAGGGAGCGGGACTTGGACACTGAGTCAGGAGGAGCTGCTGGAACACAGCAGCCCCAGTCTTAGAGGGACCCCGCTGCTGACATGGACTCAGGCCACGGGGCAGAAAGGAAGTGAGGCCCGGACCAGGGGCCTGCGGGCCGGGATGAAGGGTGTGGGCTCTGGAGTCCGAGACTCTGGTTTGGGTCTAGCCCCTAGCCTTCCGGAAGGGGGCTTGTGCAGCCTCGCTGAGCTGTCTCCTCCTCAGTAGGATGAAGATGGCGGTTGCGCCCCCGCAAAGCTGTGGAAGGGTTTTATCAGCCGAATGGAACGTGGGAGGATGAGGTAAGTGTGTCGCCTCTCCGCCCGAGTAAGTGGGGCAGCCCTGAGGGGCCTCTGGAAACAGAACGGGCTTTGAACAAAGGAGGGAGGTAAGGGAGTTCTCAGAAGCGCGAACGCTGGAGGAGCCCCACCCCATCCTTTCTCAGTCGCGCTGCTGCCTGTCCCAGCCGAGCTCTTCCGCTGGAGCGCTGCCTCCCGGCGGAGCGGAGAGGGAGCCGCGGGGCTGCAGTCCCCGGGCCGCCGGGCGGGCGCACCTGGGGCAGGTGTGCGCCGAGCGTGGGGGCGGGCGGGGCGGAGGGAGGTCCTCGGGTCTCCGCCGGGGACCGGCGCTGGGGGCCGGGTGACGGGCAGCGACGTCCGGGCGCTTCCCGCCGAGGTCGGCCTGGCCCTGGAGGCCAGCGGGGCTCGCGGGCGACGGGAAGCAGCAGGCCGCTGCGGCAGCGGGGCGGGGCGGCAGGGGCGGGGCGGGCGCCGCCAGCGCTGGGGCGGAGGCCTGCTGGGACCCGCCCGACGGCCGCTCCCGGGTACCCGCGCCTGCGGGGCGCGCAAGGCGCAGGCGGGCCGCGGCCCCGCCTCGGGGACGCCAGCGCCTGCTGCTTCTCCGCTGCACTGCGTTTCGTTTTATTCATAGGGGCGGATATTGCCTGCCGGTTCTCAGCCCCTGTCCAGGATCTGCCAAAGTACAAGGGCTACGGCTGCCCACGTAGTGATGAACACACAGAGCTTGTGGAACGCTCCATTTCCACGACGCACCTATTTGAGCCCGTTAGAAAGGAGAGGAGGTCACAGAAGCCAGCGGAATCTTCTGAGAAATGTAGCTACTTAATGACAACCATGACAGTGCTTGTATCAAATACCCTCAAACTGACCTAGAAATCTAAAGAGGAAAAATATGATCTGTACTTTTCTTAAGTACATCTTTGCCTTATTTTGGGGGTTGACAGATGATTTTTTTTTAAAGATGCAGACTTCCCAATAATTTTTAGAATACTGCCAAATAAAATCATGGCCAACAGCTGTAAGCCAACACAGAGCTGGGTTTCCTTTGGCAAAGCTGGGAGAAGACTCGTCACCCGACCAAATCCCATCTCTGCCCTCAGCAAGGTCCGGCAGGTCCCAGGAGACGTGGTTATGCTCTCGCTTTGCTCTCTTGACCCCGAAGCCCTCCCAGCTCTTGAACAGCAAAGCCAAAAATAGGGTCCTCACTTCCAGGCTGCAGCTGGCTTCAGCTGTAATCACCCAAACCAAGACTGAAAGGCCCCCAATATCACGAGGTGAGTACAAATGTTTATTTTTAAATCAGCTACTTTTCTCTGGTTTAATCAAAAAGCTTTTTATAAAGTTTGGTTTTCGAGCATATGCAAATGCAGTAATCTCTGAAGAATTTGGCAAAGATTTTTTTTTCTATTTCCAGTTTCTTACTGTCGCCATAGACTTGCTTAGACTAACACTCATTCTTAAGAGCCCCCAAGAGTTCGGCACAAAGGACAAAGTTAAACACAGCAAGCTACACTGACGAAGGGTCTGAGACAGACTGAGCAGGTGCCCCCGCGACTGAAAATTGACAGGTCATTTCACCTAACAGCTGGAAGGTTAAAAAGCGTGAAAGTGAACGCATTCTGGTGTCTAAACTCTTCCGTGGGGTTTGCATTTGCACCTTGGTCTTCCAGTTCCTGCTTCACAAAGAATAATTAGCAGAGTTCAACGCAGGCTTTAATAGACAACCTCCACTCTGTGCCTGCAGCCAGATTTCCACATCTTCATCACAAGGTGCTGGTAGAACACAACACTGTAAGTCAACTACACTTTTTAAAAAAGATGCTGGTAATTATCATACTAAGTGAAGTGAGCCAGAAACAGAAAGAAAAATACCACATGATATCACTTATATGTGGAACTGAAAAAAAAAAAAGACAAATGAATGTATTTACAAAACAGAAACAGACTCACAGACATAGAAAACAAACTTATGGTTACCGGGAGGAAGGGGATGGGAAGGGATAAATTGGGAGTTTGAGATTTGTAGATACTAACTACTTTATATAAAGCGGATAAACAACAAGTTCATACTGCATAGCACAGGGAGCTATATTCAATGTCTTGTAATGGCCTCTAACAAAAAGAAATGAAAAGGTAAATAAATAAATAATTGGAATCACTATGCTGTACACCAGAAACTAGCAACATTATAAACCAACTATACTTCAATGGAAAAAAAAAAAAGGTGCTGGTAGAGGTGGCCAGACGCTTTCCAACATGCTCCTCAGTCCACAGCGCTGTGAGAGCATCAGAGATGAAAGGGAAACCTTTAGAAATTCTGCTGAGAAAATGCCCCCTTTCTTCCTAACACGTGTGTTCCTCCTGCTGAGAGAGGCTTTGTGCTTTGGATTTTGAAAGATGTGGAAAGCCAGTCTCCTGGAAGGGCGGGGGGATATTTTCAATCCCAAATCCAATCTGAGTGTTTCTTCAAAAGGGTTTCCATTTCTCCGCACAATATAATCTCCTTCAGGCTGAGAGGTGTTTTTCCGCCAACGCTGTGGGTGTCTATTTCAGGCCCTGCAAGTACCTGTGGTGTCTTTAATAAGGTGGACCATCAGGGAGTGACATCATCCAGGATCCTGCTGGGCCTCCAGGGGTGTTTGCTCCAGAAACTGAGGCTGGAGTTCTGCTCCGTTCCCTTTGCTGAAGGGCAGCCCCACCCCAGGGCCCTGCAGGATCTCCCCAGAGACAACCCGGTAGTGTCCTCCAGTACAGGACTCTATTTATTATGTATATATGTATCCATGCTCAATACATATAGTGCTTTTTAAACTTTAAATACTTTGTATCATACTGTTTAAGTTTTCTGCAACCTGTTTTTTTTTCTTCTCACTGTATGTTTTAGTGATCTATATTAATAAGGTTAACACAGAGGTATCTAGTTCATTTTTTAAACTGCTATTTTAACATTCTTGGGACCATGAAATTTATTTTTATTTTCCTCTGATGGATTTTAGATTGTTCCTAACTTTTCCTAGCTGTTGCTTTGCACACATTTGCAAGTTTCTCTAGTGGAGGACTTTCTAGGTCACAAGGAAGGTAAATTTTTAGCCTTACTGGATTTGTTAATTTGACATCAAACAGTTGTACTCACTTTCACTCCCACTCTGTTTTCTGTGTCCTTTCCAGCATCTCGTACTGCCTGGTCTGATGTTTTGCAGACAATCAGAAGGATACAAAGTGTCATCTAATTTAATTTGTGTGTCTCTGAGGATAGTGAGGAGGAGCCTCTTTTGTGAATTTTGGTGAATTTTGTTTTCCTTTTCTCTTCCCTGTTTATATTTTTTGTCCATTTTTTTAAAATTGGCAGTTTTGTTTTATTGCTTATTAATTTTAATTCCTTGTGTTTCTTAGATACTCTGTAATACATGTTACAAATATCTTCTAGTCTGTGACTTGATTTTTAACCATTTTTAAGCTGAGCTTTAATTTTGGTATCATCTAAAAATTACAAGTCAAGTTATAAGTGTTTTCCCTTATGATTGATGCTCTTTCCACCTTATTTTAAGAAATTCTGCTTAACTCAAGATCATGAAGATAATCTGTATATTTGTAATGGTGTAGCAGTTTTGCTTCACACGTTTTGGACATTATTCTCTCTGGGACTTATCTGTGACTAGAGTGTTACGTAAGGATCTAATTTTATTTATTTCCAAATAACTTTCTGATTATGGAAACAATTCGGGCACACTGTTAAAATTCAAATATGAAGAAACACATTAAAAGTCACCTGAAATCCTACTGCGGAGGCAAGTCATCTCCTTGGTATTTTCAACATCATTTGTCACTAGTCCCTGCTTCCCCTCTTGTTTATACCATCCTGCATCTCTCAGACAAGGAGGGGACTTTTCTCGCATTCCTAAAGAATTAATACTAGAACATCAAATCAAATCAAAACCACAGAGATATCACCCCACACCTGTCAGAATGGCCATCACTGAAAAGAACATAAATAATGAATGTGGGCGAGGATGTGGGGAAAAGGGAACCCTCCTACACTGCTGCTGGGAATGTCAATTGGTCCAGCCACTATGGAAAACAGTATGGAGGCTTCTCTAGACACTAAAAATAGAACTACCGTGCGATCCAGCAACTCCATTCCTGCATATATATCTGAAAGAAGCCAAAACACTAATTTGAAGAGATTTACATTTACCTCAATGTTCATAGCAGTACTGTTTACAACAGCCAAGCTATCTCCATCAACAGATGACTGGATAAAGAAGATGTGGTATGTGTGTGTGTACACACACACACACACACACACACTGGAATACTACTCAGTCATAATAAAGAGTGAAATTTGACCATTTGCAGCAACATGGATGGACATGGAGGGCATTATGCTAAGTGAAATAAGTCGCACAGAGAAAGACAAATACTGTATGATATCACTCATACGTGGAATCTGAAAAACACAACAAACTAGTGAATATAACAAAAAAGAAGCAGACTCACAGATGTAGAGAACAAACTAGTGGTTACCAGTGGGGGGGAGGGGCAAGTTCGGGGGAACGGGAGGTACAAGGCATTGGGTGTAAGACAGTTCGAGGATGTGCTATACAACATGGGGAATATAGCCAATATTTTGTAATATCTGTAAATGGAAAGTAACTTCTAAAAATTGTATAAAAACAATTTTTAAAAAAGAATTAGCCCTGGATAGAATTTATAGAATGTCCAGTACCAACTTAAAGGATTTTCAAGTTAGAGTACATCAAATGTTTGCCTCGTCTCACTAAGCAGGTAAATAAGTAAAGAGGAAGAGAAGGAGCATCGTGTGAGAAGTCAGGGTGTCCCAGGGATGCCAGCTCTCTGTGCTCTGGGGAAGTACAGTCCTGAGAACTGCTACCTTTGAACTTGAACGAGGCACAAGTTCTCCTGGTGTCATATCCAGCATGCTAGGCTTATCTCACTAAGTGTTTTCAAATTAAGACCATTACTATTTCCTCTAACAGATAACTTTTATTTTGTCACAGAAGAATGCTAGGGAGAACAGAGCCAATTCTGAGGAAAGCTCTGTCTAACCAGTGTGATAGGAAGACAGTGCCTGTGTTGCTCTGTTCTGGAGGTTCTGGGGAAGGAAGTCATTTATCAAATTTCATGACCACCAAGAACCAGGCCATTATATCTTTCCTCTGCGTTCACCAGTGTCACCCTTCAGTATCTTAGTACTTGGTGTTCTTCATGAAACTCACCTGTAAATTCCTCCATTAAAAATATAGTTGACTTTGAATTAAAAAAATGACCAAAACCAGATATAGATCCTGTTTATCAGCCTGGAGGATGAGAGTTCCCTGGCCCTTAGTTGACGTTCTGCAATAGACGTGGCGTGGATTTCTGCAGACACACTCAGTCGTCACTAATTCCTGCGCCAAAGTGGTTTAAAAGGTTTTCCATGTCTGTGAGTCTGTTTCTGTTGTGAAGTAAGTTCATTTGCGTCTTTTTTTTTTTTTAAGATTCCACATATAAGTGACATCATATGGTATTTTTCTTTTATGGTTACCAGGAGGAAAGTGAGTGGGAAGGGATAAAATGGGAATTTGAGATTTGCAGATACTAACTACTATATGTAAAGATAGATAAACAAGTTTCTTCTGTATAGCACAAGGAACTATATTCAATATCTTAAATGAAAAAGAATATGAAAAGGAAAGTATGTATGTGTGTGTATGCCTGAAACATATTATGCTGTACCCCAGAAATTGATAAGCATTGTAAGCTGACGATACCTCAATTTAAACAACTGTTTTAAATGGTTAGAATATTCAGTGTAGAGGCAGTTAAAAATTGCAGAACTACATGAAGAGATTTGGAAGAGCTACATCAAGATTAAGTCCCTCATCCCAAATACAGCCAAAGAGAGAGGTTAAAAAGTAAGATACATGTCTTACTACTTTGCCTTGTCTCAGTTCTGCATCTCCCCTCTTGGCAGAGAGGAAAACGACAGCCCAGAGCATCAGCAGTGTGTTCGCGGGACTCAGCTGCTGACTTTTTTGTGCTGTTTTGGCTTTTGTTCTTTTTTTTTTCTTTTTTGGGCTCCTGACTTCTGAGTCTGTGTAGATCTGGGTGCATGAGAAAGACTTCTCTTCAAGGCACGTGAGCTTTAGCCAGACACTGACAAGCTCTCCCTCCTTCTGACCGCGTCTGCCTTAATCCTCACGGGGCCCTTGCTGCTGAGCTCAGAGTTACCCAGGCTGCTGGACTGCTTCCCCAGTCCTCCTCGTCGGATGTGGAATGCCGTGTTCCTTGAGAACACTGCTACAGGGGAAGCGGAGATCGCCTCTCTGTGTGTTTCTGAAACGACTTCAGGGGGTTTTCAGCAGGCAAAAAAAAATTTCCAGCGTGCGGTCTTTTCTTGTCTCATCTGAAAGACACTGTGGTTTTCAGCTCGCTCAGTGCTGTTACTACAGTCATTTTACCTGACCTCTTTTTTTTCGAAACAGGCATAAGACAAGGCTGAGCACAGACTTTCATGAAAATCACCCTGCCGTCTAAGCAGAACTCACACTGTTAGAAGAGCATGCATATTGTAATTTAAAAAAAAATCTGTAAGCCAGCAGTTTCTTTTCACCGCAGTGGTTTTCTTCCCCCCTGCTCATCTGCTGAGGCAGCAGGACTGCTGCACACTGTGGGCCCCGGCTTTCTGCTCTTGTTTGCTGTTCCTCTGATGAGAACTGTGCGTGTGAGGACATTTTGCTTTGTGTGTGCTCAAGGGCTGCACAGGCAGCTGGATTTTAAATTTCGAAAGCCACAGGCCCCTCCCTCCTTCACATCCTTTCTCTTCTGCAGGATCCAACACTGTGGTGTCGTCGGTGCTCGGGTATCGGACGCTGAGTGAATGTGTGATTGAATCAGTGGGTGGCCGGACAGATATTTCCAGTCTCCCATTTTCTCAACTGATCAGTACAGACTGGATGGCATCCGTCTCAATCACAGAGCAAGGTCTGTGCAATGTAGAAATAAGAAGATGAGAACAAGGCTCCGACAGGAAGGGGCAGGAGCTAGAGCTAAAGGGGTGACCAAGGCAGGTATGATAGTTACGAGATTATTGCAATAATCCAGGCAAGAGACAGGTAGCTCGGACCAGGGTGGTGACAAGTGGTCAAATTCGGATTTAGTTTTTGGTGGTTTCTTTGTTTTTCGTTTTTTTTACATTGAACTTCTTTTTTCCCCCGGCCTCATTGAGACATAATTGACACACATACGTTGTGTAAGTCTAAGGAGTACATGGAAGTTTAAGGTGTACAATGTGTTGATTTGATACACTTGTATATTGCAACATGATTACCACCATAGATGAGCTGACACCTCCGTCACTTCTGTTACCACTTCTTTTTATGTGATGAGAATATTTAAGATCTACTCTAATTAGCAACCTTCAAGTTTATAATACAGTATTGTTAACAATAGGCAGAATGCTGTGCATTAGATCCTCAGAACGCATTCATTTTATAACTGGAAGTTTGAGTCAAGATTCCTTAGTGAAGGCGGTTTAGATCTGTGTAGACATATGTCATGGGGTATATATGGGTGTGCATGTGTGTGCAGATAGCGTGTGTTGTGCATGTAACTATACACATGCATGTAATGATTTCTCTATCCCTATGTAGTGTGTATTATGTGTACATGTAGGACGTATGTGTAAGCATATGTGTATATTGTATGTGCATATACATATGTGTTTGTGTGTGACATATAGATGTGTATGAATATACATATGTGTATTTCAAAGACTTTGCACCAGAGTTCTTCTTGACAACCATCTTTGTTTAGGAAAATACCTTGATTTTCCACGTGTGGGTGGGAAGGAGGTGGTCACAGTTAAACCCGTTTGAACCTAGACTTGCAGAGGAACGTGGGAGTCAAGAGAGGGGAAGGGGAGCGAGCAGAGGGAGACACGGGATTCCAGCAGGCTTTGCCTGGGAAAGCTGTCGTGGGGGATGTCAAGGAAGAGAGGCTGAATTCCACGTCCAGGGTGGCCCAAGGCGGAAAGAAGATGCCGACAGTGGGCACGAACCCCAGGAGAGATGTGAGCCCAGCAGAAGTAGGATTTTGCAGCTGGAAGTGAACACAAGTCTATAAAAATCTCAAGAATTAATAAATAAATCTGGGGAGATCATTAGGCTTCTCACAGCGCTTGGAGAAAAGGCTCAAGCAAATTTTAATTAAATCTGAAAAGTTGCTGCTACTTCAACTTATGTCCCGAGGTTCCTTAAATCCAGCGTAGGGTGAGGATTGAGAAACCTTCTTTTCATTCTAAGAAATCAGACATACTGTCTAAAGCCCGGAGTGACAAAACAAAACAAAAGCAAGAAAGTAAACAAATAAACTAACCTCTCCCAACCCCCACCTCTGACTCTTTGTTGTTAACAACAGATGAGACGTAGTTAGTGGCTCCATCTTGCTTATGGTGCCGAATCTGAGCAGGCCCAGCCCTTCCCACAGAACATCCCTGCTTCAGACCTGTGCCCGGCAGGTGTCACCCTAGCAATGAGGCCGGGACAGGGCTCCAGGCGGCAACCTGTGAAAACGTGGCAGGTGAGCCAGAGTGGTCACTGCCTCGAAGTGGCTGGTTTGTTTGTTGCTGTTGTTTCTAGCCTTCCGCCCCAGGGCTCTATTAGTGAACACGTTAAAATGGCCATGTGGTTTTATACTTGCAGACATCGCTGCTGGCTGTCCTGGTTTGACAAGTCAGCCAGCCCCGCACCAGCGGAGCGGATCCTGCGTGGGGACTTCTGCCTTCCCGGCTCGGGCCTGGTTCCCTGGACACCATCGTCCTCTCCACAAAGGGTGTGTTGTGAAACGTTTACAAAAGCGTTTTTAGGAGGAGCTCAACATCTACTTCTGTCTTGGTGACAGTGTGAGTGGGTCTATGGGAGAGCGGCAGAGCCCCCCGCAGAGGGAAGGGGGTGAACACTTGCCGTGCCGTTGCCCTGCCCGGCCCCAGCCCCCTGCCCGCACCGCCCCGCTTTCTGAGGTGCGGCTGCACTGGCGGACCTGCTAGGGTGACAGGGAGTAACACGTGCATGGACGGCTCGCCAGGGCGGCTACCCAGGGCATGCGTTTGTCAGAAGGCATCAACTGCACACTTAAGATTTGGGCTTTTTACTCTTTTTAAATGTTACTGCCAAAGAAATAGAACCATAAACAGATATTGAACCCTGGTCAATGACATGGATGCTAGAGTGTTTAGTTGTGAAATGGTCTTATGTCTGAAACTCACTTAATTCGGTTTGTTTTTTCATCGTATAGAATTGAAGTATAGTTGATGCAAAATATTGTGTAAGTTACAGATGTACAATATAGTGATTTTTATTTTTTAAAGGTTAGTCTTTATTTATAGTTATTACAGAATATTGGCTATGTTCCCTGTGTTGTACACTATATCCTTGTAGCTTATTTGATCCGTGAGAGTTTGTATCCATTATTCCCCTACCCCTATGTTACCCCCTTCCCTTTCCTCACTGGTGACCACTAATTTGCTCTGTTTATCTGTGAGTCTGCTTCTTTTTTGTTATATTCACTGATTAGTTTTCAGATTCCACATGTAAGTGATATCATTCTTTTTTCTGTCTGACTTATTTCACTTAGCTTAATACCCTCCAAGTCTAATCGTGTTGTTGCAAATGGCAAAATTTCGTTCCTTTTTATGGCTGAGTAATATTCCAATGTATAAATATACCACATCTTCTTTATCCAGTCATCTGTTGATGGACACATAGGTTGTTTCCTTGTCCTGGCAATTGCAAATAATGCTGCTATGAACATTCGGCTGCACTCATCTTTTTGAATTAGTGTTTTGATTTCTTTCAGATATATAAGTGGGAGTGGAATTGCTGGGTCATATGGTAGTTCTATTTGTAGTTTTTTTAGAAATTGATTGATTTGTGGATACTGAAAACTCCTTACATCCCTGAGATAAATCCCACTTGATCATAGTGTAAGATCCTTTTAGTGTATTGTTGGATTCAGTTTGTTAATATTTTGTTGAGAATTTTTGCATCTATGTTCATCAGTGATATTGGCCTGTAATATTCTTTTTTTTTGTGATATCTTTGTCTGGTTTTGGTAGCAAAGTGATGCTGGCCTCATAGAATGAGTGAGAAAGTGCTCCTTCCTCTGCAACTTTTTGGAATAGTTTGAGAAGAATAGGTGTTAACTATTCTGTATGTGTTTGGTAGAATTCACCTGTGAAGCCTTCTGGTCCTGGACTTTTGTTTGTTGGGAGTTTTCAAATTACTGATTCAGTGTCTGAAACTTACTTTGAAAGGCATCCAAAAAATAAGATGGATTGGTGGGTGGATAGAGGGGTGGTTAGCTGGGTAGATATATGATAAAACAGGCAGAGCAAATGTAAGTAAAGAACCTAGTGACACATGAATGTTCACTGTAAAATTCCTGCAACCTTTCTGTATGCCTGAAATTTTTCACAGTGAAATGTTAGAAAAAAGAAGTGGTACTGACAATTAGTACCAATCCGGTGGCTACAGAAAGCCCACAGATCCCAGTGTCCTGAAATAAACTCTCCAGTCAGGCCAGTTAGAGCCACACGGGTATAAAGGCCTCCTTGACAGGAAAGGACGATCGATGCTGCTTCTGGCGGAAACGGCGTTTCTGACTGCAGTGCTCTCCCCTGAGCCTGCCGCGCGCGCCTTCCCAGGACGCGGGTTCAGCGCTCATCTCCGGGAGGGGACGCCACGCCCTCCCAGGTTCTCTCCTCTTGCTCTGGTGGCCGTTCTCCAGCTCTGTTACTGATTCCTTTTCCTTTGCCTACTTTTTAAATTTTTATTTATCTATTTACTTATCTTGCTCTTTTTTTTTACTGAAGTAGAGTCAGTTTACAATGTTGTGTTGACTTCTAGTGCACAGAATAGTGATTCAGTCAAACACACATGTGTGTATATATCCTTTTCATACTCTTTTTACTATAGGCTATTACAAGGTATTGCATATAGTTCCCTGTGCTGCACAGCAGGACCCTGCTGTTTATCTCCTTCGCCTACTTTTAAAGGGAGAGGATTCTCCAGGCCGGGTGCTGGGCCTTCCTTTCTTTTCTGTGCACTCTTCCTCCCAAGGTGGTCTGAGTGGTTTTCCTGGATTTTAGCACCGCCTCTAGGACGACATCTCCCAAACTGACAGCTCTGGCCTAATCCTCGGGCTCCCATGTCTGGATGCCTCTTGGACGTCTCCACTCTAACGTCTCCCCGCGTCCATCCCTGTAAGTCCACACCTGAACTCCTGGCACATCCCCTCACGTGCCGTTCTGTTTGTCTGTCTCTTCCGCTAGACTGCAGTCTCCACATGGGCAGGGAGCCTGTCTGTGCTCAACCCCGTGCAAGTGGACGCAGCCCCTGACATAAGTCCCTGGCACTCACATTGTGCATTCACTCCTGACATTTTTTAAAGAACCATCCACCTTTAGGGGAAGCATTTCTGAATTGTCCATCACCAACCATTTCTTCTTGGATATCATTGTGAAACACCTGTTTGCCAACTGGAGCTGTCCTTTAGTTTTATGCACCTCTGGATCTGGATAAAACATTAAATTGTCTTCCTTCTCCAAAGGGGGAAAAATTGGCTGAGTGCAAGACCAAGCCTCAGAGAGACGCAGTGT
This sequence comes from Vicugna pacos, assembly GCF_048564905.1. Lineage (NCBI taxonomy): Eukaryota > Metazoa > Chordata > Mammalia > Artiodactyla > Camelidae > Vicugna > Vicugna pacos. The sequence continues at coordinate 26,108,983 of NC_133010.1, read as the reverse complement.
GAAAGGCAGTGGACAAGTCAACACGCCGCCCAGTTCAGCGCCAACAGGACGTGCACAGCCGCCCCGATGGCCGTTACCACGATGTGTGTAAGCATGACCGGCTCACGCAGCCCCGCCTGACTCATTCCTGTCCCCACCCCACACGCAGCTGAACAGAAGGCAAGAAAGAGCAGCCGATACTTTAAATGTCTGCTAAGAAGACGTCCCCTTCCCAGCCCACACATCGGACCACTTCAGGCACGTCTGCAACACCACAGCGAAGACAGGCAAGGAGCCTGAACTCAGAGTCTCACGGTCGGTCCTCCTCTGACTGCGTAACTCATCAGATTAGGATCTTATGGGGAGGATTTTTTATCTTAGAAGCTGGATACGCCCCACCCACATCATACAGCAGTTCGGAGCTTCTTATGCTGTAAACCTGCGGACCACCACACAGAGGTGGGTTATTGCACAGATTCAAGAATAGTGAGAGACTAGATATACTGGTTTTTCTGTTTTTAACAACAAAAGTGCTACTACCAATTGTCTCACTAATGACGTTACCATAAAAGTAATGACCAGCTTGATATTCTTCCCACTTTAAGAAGGAAACCTAATTATAGACAAAAACATGGTCAAAATGACCTAAATTCAGAAACATTATTTCCTGAATCAGCAATTCACAGTTAAGATTAACCAACACAGCACTCAAACGGTATGCGCATTCAACTGACCTGTTAGTCACAACTTTCAGGTTACACCATACTAACATCTATGTTTTCCCTCATAGTTACATACTACTTTTATAACAAAAATGTCTCTATTTTCCTATTTGTAAAAGTAATATGTATTCATTAAAATTCACATGATATATAAATATAGGAAGTAGCAAGAGAATATCACTTATAAATATCTCCTCTTTACCGCCATTAAAGATATTGTAAAAATAAGCAAGACTTCCAAGTAAATATAAATCTATCTTACAACAGAGATCGCTTGAGGATTTAAAAGTCTCCCATACATGGGATTATTTCAAAAGACTGTTTCTAAATTGCAAAAAGCGTATTTTTTTGTTTCTGATACATTCCTAACTTTCCAGCTATTAGTTCTTTTAGGGAAAATGGCTTGCCGGTGTGTATTTGAGAAGACCGTTCTTTTCAGCTGAACAATAAAACTAAAATGTCCATTAAGTATTTCAGTAACTTTGCAATATGGAGAACGACTAAGAGATACAGAATTGTTTGCAATAGGAAGTGTTACACAAGGACCCACAGTATTTCTTAAATGTTACGCAGACGGGCAAGAAGGAAAGCTTAACGCCACAGGCTAACTTCGCAGCGTACTCACCAGCACAAGCGTCACGATGCCTTTGACTTTATCCAGCCGCAGTGCATCTGTATTGCCACAAGGAACTAGCCAAGATATTAATAATTTCAAATGTCAGGATGTCAGCAAAAATGAAGCTGAAATCCAAGGATGTTCCAAGAAAAGGCAGAAACATGCCCAGAGCACTGAGTAAACTTTCAGGCTGAATTCACTGAATTACTGGGCGACCCTGGGTTTCTAAATTCCTTTGCTGCCTACGTGTAAGACTCCGGAAAGGGCTCCCCCTGTTCGTATCGCCACCTAGTGGACAAGGATGTCCGTGCCCTGTGCGCTTGCTTCAGACAGGCTTTCTCGCCCCGTTAGTCAAGGCACTGATGAATATTGTTTGAGACACAGAAGATGAATTAACCTTTGCGTCTTCATTTCGGTTTGGACTTTAAAATGCCTGTTTAGTGAAGCAAATCTGGCATTTCATCATCTTGGATGAGCCTGTAGGAAAAAATAAGCAGCATTTATAAGCTGCATCTCTCCCTCCTTTCAAGAATTAAAAATGCATCAGGGTGTTAGTATTTCCACTGCATTGCCATCAATAATTAATTTTTAAAAATCTCTCTTTTCACCCCCATCCCCTGGCTCTTCCTACCTACTTCACAAGTCTTTGATACCAACTTCAACGACTGGACAGTTTTAAAGCAAAAAACAATTCAGATCCCCTTGGAATGTCTTTCAAGCTTTGGTAGCAACACATCCGTGGATCCTGACATCAAGATGGGGGTTGTGCCCAGCATTAAAAAAAAAATAACCATTTTTCATTTTTTGAGGTGTCTCCATCCTGTTTTTGACCCAGGATTCCACTTACATGAGAAATATCCAAAATAGTTCAACTCACAGGAGCAGGAGTAGAGTGAGGGTTGGTACAGGCTTGGGGGAGGAGAAACGGGGAGGTGTTCAACAGGGTGAAGTTTCACGTACAATGGATGAGTGAGTTCCAGAGCTCTGCTGTGCTCGTAGTTTACAACATCGTCTTAGGCACTTAAAGTTTTAAGAGGGCAGATCTCATGTTACATGTTTTCATCACACACACACACACACACGGACCATTAAGGGAGACTATGAACAAAAGGAAAAAAAAAGACTAGATCGGAATCTAAAATATCGGGGGGTGATGGGTGTAGCTCAGTGGGAGAGTACGTGCTTAGCACGCGCGAGGTCCTGGGCTCGATCCCCAGTGCCTCCATTAAATATTTAATAATATGTTGGCATGCATCTCACGTGTATGGTGAGTGTTGTCCTGTGAGACTTCTGTGACACGTGTGTGTATTGTGTGTACTGGGGCAAGAGGCAAATGGCTTTTCATTGTGTGGGGAAGTTCAAAAAAGTTCTAGACTGCTCTATTGGTCTAAAAAACCCCAAACTAAAGCTAAGGTCTACCTTGCATCTCAGACGAATTAGGTTCCCTTGTGAGTAACCGTGCTTCTTTGTTTCTGAAGAAGGTGGTGTCAGGTGCCCCGAGGTGGGAAGGGGTGGCATTCTGGCATTCGAGGCTCGGAAACAGGTCTCTGTTGGCCCCGTCTACTGTTTCTCTTTGGCGTCAGGATGGCCTGGGGCTGATCTGGGAGCCTCCTGGAACCAGGCGCAGCCTTGGGAGCAGGACAGCCTCGGTTTTGGATTGTGCTCTCAGTGTCCTAACCTGAACACAAAGCTGTTCGTTCTGTGTGGAGCTGTCGTGAGAACCACGTGGACGCTGCAGACGCTGCGTCCCTCACGTGTGGGTGCACAGCCCAAGCAGGGTTAGAAACAGCAAACCCGACTGACAGCATTTCAGGTCGTTCTCGTCTTCCCGATCGCCCTGGATTTCTGTATCTTAGGATTGCAAGAATCCCCAAAAGAATTTGAAACCCACAGCTGGGCCTGAATCCTGATAAGGACTGCTTCTTCCTCAGGACGTCCCGTGAGAGCCTTAGCCCTGTGTTCCCCGAGTCTGTTCACGGCCACGTTTAATGTATCGTAAATCCCTTGTGTCTTCAGTGCCTTCCTAGCAAAGAAGAACAGAGTTTACAGAGAACGTGGGTCTCTCGTGGACTTTCTTCTCAAAGTGGGACGCCGTCCCAGGCAGCGATCTGCTCTCTCAGTAACTTCCAGATGTGCAACATGGTATTGCTGGCAATGGTCATTCCCTCCTCAGGATTTACTTATAACTGGAAGTTTGTAGCTTCCACCCCCTTCTCCCAATTTGCCCACCTTCTGGGCAGCACCTGCCCTCGCTCTGACTCTGTGGGTCCAGTGGCATTGTAGCCCCTTCGCTTCAGCCTAGTCTCCCCCAAGAGCAAACTGAACTGACAAGCTGTTGCTAAAAATAGCGTCTATCTTGCTTGCTTCGGGGGGTCCTGATGAGGAAGTAAGAAAGCCAACGAGAAAACTAGACAAACAATGGGGTCTCGCCGGCATTAGATGCTGTTTTCACGTCATGAATCCACTCTTAAGAAGGGCAGCAGGGCAGTCACGGGGAGAGACCACATGGGTATGCCCCTCACAGCTGTGCGACCGGGCAAGTTTGCAAACATTTCGAAGCCTTGGTTTCCTGATCTCTAAATTGTAAGAAACAGTATCTCCCATTCACAGGAAGCTTTAAGAATCAAAACATGTAGTTAACATGCAACTTAATGCACACGGACGCGTTGAAACAGTGACTGGGTACCATGGGCTCCATGCTACGTCCCCCAGGTTCACAAACTGAAGCTAATCCGCCCTGTGATGGTCTTTGGCGCTGAGGCCTTTGGGAGGTAATTAAGTCGGGAGGGTGGAGCCCCCAGGAATGGGATTCGTGCCCTTATAAGAAGAGACACAGACCTCTCTCCCCAGCCCCACTCAGCATGTGGGCACCGTGAGAAGATGACCATCTGCAAGCCAGGAAGAGGGCCCTCGCCCGACTCGGATCCGCCAGCACCTTGCTCTGGGACAGCTAGCCTCCAGAGCTGCTGGGAGAATAAATGCTTGTTGGTAAAGCCCCCGGAGTCTTAAACAACCCCCAGTGGTACTTTGGTTATAACATCTGGAACTAAGACAATGACCAATGAAGATCAAAGGTTGCTATTGTATCTCCCCAGATTGTGTGTCTTCAAAGGACCATAAAGGCGGTTCTTAAAAAGTTAATGTTTTACTTAAGTTAAAGTTAGAATTTCATGCCATATAAAACCTGTGCATTGTGAGAAAATGGGAGAAAAGCAAGACATTTGGGGCAGAGAAGCCTTGATACTCTCAAATCACATCATGTAAGCAGTTGCCTGGGTGTGAGACTGCTCTGTCCTGGAGCCGTGAGTTTCCACATTTACTTGAAATCTGGCTTCAGAGTGGCCAGTGTAGTGACTGACCCCACAAATGGCCGATCATTCTGTTTTACGTTAACAACCTTTGCAAACCACAGAGGCTTTCTACAGCCCTCACTGTCACACGACCTGCTCATCCTGAGTGTGTCCTGCCTTCGGGTTGTGGAAGGGAAGGGGGGAGTAGGCGCAACGGGGCCTTGGTGGTGAGGACAAGAGAGGAGGAGGCAGGCGGGCTGGGGAGGTCGGGGTGCTGGCCCGACCACTTTCCTCTCTTCGTTTGCTCTTGAAGGGGGTGGTGTGCCCCACTCAGAATGTGTGAGGTGATTTCGGGGGGTGCACAGTTGAACATTTTAAACTCTCAGAGTTGCTGTCAGCTCCCACGAGACCGTCGAAGGTGTCGCGAGCAAGCACAGTGATTTTTAGATTTACTGCAAAGGGAGACCACCGCTTTGACAGTTTTCACCATTTTGTCAAAAGGAAAAGTTCAAGGTAGACTATGTACAGGGTTTGAGGTGCGGGCTCCAGTGGCTGGAGGTGGGTTGGGCTGGGCTGGGCACAGTCATGACACAGCGGTTCCGGACTGGCGGTCACAGCGAGGTGAGGGTCTGGAGGCCTGAACTGTGCCTGAGGACAGTTTGCTCAGGTAAGCCAACTGCTCCTCTGGAGGAAGTCACCTGCAGGCACTTCCTGAAGCGAAAAGGGAAGTGATTCATCGGTGCCCAGTCTTACCTCCTCGCACGAGGATTTCCTGGGACGAACAGCTGTGTTACACTGACACAGACAGACGGCAGTTCTCCGGGTCATGAGTTCAGTTAATGAGGATCTGAAAACAGATCACCATCACCTCAGATCACTAGTCTTGAAAATGACAGTGTTTTGGACAACACAGGTAATTAAATTTAAAGTGAAGAGCTGCATGGATTCAAAGAGAAACAATGAATATTCGAGGAGGTCCTCAGCATGGACACGATTGTGAGTAGAGCGCTGAGAGACCAAGGCATGAAAACTCTGCTTAACACGGTGAGAGAGTCCGGATAGAGTACCTTCTGCAGGACGGTCCTCTTGGGGGGCTGACGTGTGACCCACAGACGAATCGTCAGACAGAGAGAGACGGGGCAGGAGAGCCACTCACCGGGGCTGGGAAGGGCAGGGCACCCTGATTTGGTGTCATCTCTTGTGCACAAGAGCTGACAACTAGAGAGCCCCCTGGCTGGAAATTGACTCCCTGGGGCTTGGGCTTCTGCACAGGAAGCAGCAGCTGCTCCTGGGGCTTCTGTGCAAGGCAGGTGGGTTCCCCAGTGGTGGCACCTGCCACTGTGGTCACCAGGCCCTCGTGGCCCCCGATGTCAACGAAACAGTGCGGTAAAGAGTTGCCGAGACTCAATAAGGGGCAAACCAGCCAGAACGCCCCGGTGATGAGTATCCTGGACAAACTGAGAAGGGCAGACGGAAAGGGCAAAGTCAGCTTCTGGTTTTCCGGAAACCGGAGCCCAGGCCACTTCGGGGAGGGGCAGGGCGGGGGCTTGTAAGAGAAGGACACCTCGCAGGCAGCGCAGGCCAAGGGCAGCTTGCGTTCCAGGGGAGGAGCCTGGGGGCCTTCTCAGGTGGAAGGCCCAGAGAGCAGCTCTGCCGCCCTCAGCAGGAAGCTCGGCCCTGGGGCGGGGGCGGTGAGGCGGCCGGGGGCAGGAGGCGGCGGGCCCCACGCTCAAGCTCAGTCCCGCGCTCCTCCGTGAGGCCGGCCTGAATCTTCCTGGGTGCACATCTGGGGACTTCACCCGCATTCCACTCACAGCAGAGCAAACCCATGAGAACCAGGAAGGAGCCATTCTAAAAGTAACCCCTCCGCTTCCCTCAAAGACAAGGCCCAGATACCGCCGTCTCCCACGCAGCAACATGTCCTCGCTGTGTCTCCAGCTTCGCGGCTTTGCCACCTGGTCGGCTTCCCTGACCAGAGTCGCATGGTGGTGGGAGCCCGGATTGGTAACACCACGCCCCCGGCATCCTCACCATGGCCTGTGATCTGGAGTTAACGACTACTCAAAAAACCAAACAAAACGTAGAACAGACCACGACCTTACCAACACCAAAGAATCGCCCAAACAGTAAGGTGGAAGACTAACCTCCAAGATGTGGACGTGAGAATGTTTACCACGATTTTTCACGGAACCACCACAAAAGGAAAGTGTCAGCCGGTTTTCCAGGAAGCCGAGCGACATCCGGTGGATGCCTGAGGAGAGGAGGAGAGGGACCTCCCCAGTGTCAGCAACCGCTGGGGTACGTCCCCCCGCCGCGGTTTTTGCTGTTTTGGCTGGGTGAGGTGAAGGACAGAACACTGACACCCCGCGGGCAGAGCCCCAACCAAAGAAAGCTGGGGCGCACAGCACATCAACGCTGACGTTTTGGTGCTGGTGCTGCGCTTCCAAGTGCTGTGAGCTGAACAGAAACTGTGCGCCTTCTTAGTTATTTCCAGGACGAGGAGGGGAGGAGAGTATTTTTGCTTCCTTTATGGGAGTATCTTTAAAATGTGCATAAGAAGTTCCTCAAAAACAAAATTTTTACTCTTGAAAAGGGAAAAAAACAATGTCCCGTCACCCAGCACTCAGGCGCCTTAGACCAGGCGCTCACCCCCCGGCGGGAGCGTGGGGACGACAGCTCAGGGCGAAGCTGAGAGCCTGGCGCACGGTCAGCACTCAGCGCACATCAGCTGCTAGCGCCTGCTTTCTGTAAACCTGATGGGGGTTTTTGTTTTAAGATTCCTGCCTCCCATGGGCGAGGGGAAGAGGGTCAGCCAGAGTGGGGGTGACCACGGAAGGGGCACCCACAGAGCTCCGAGGTCTTTGGGAAAAGAAACTGTCATTCACCCATGAAGCCTATATTCCCAACCAGAAAAAGACCAAAAACAAACAAACAAAAAGCCAAGCCCAACAAAACCCAACAAAACCCAACGAAAACACAGAAACCTCTGGGAACTGAAGACAAGTGGAGGCAGAGGGAGGAGGGGCGGGAGACGAGCGGTCTGGACGGGGAAAGCTGCCTCTGTGACCTTGGGTTCGCAGGGAAAGCGTCCGCTGGATGGCTTGTTCGAAACAATGCTGTTGGAAGGAAGAGAAACCACCAGAAAAGGCAGGAAAACAGGGTGAACGGAGGAGGGTGGGACAGTCACACAGACTGTGTGATGGAGAGGTTTGGGCCAACGAAGCGATACTCCATGAAAAGGCATAGATTTTAAGAAGGTGTGTAAGTACAACTACAATTTTGTGAAACATATATTCACATTAATAATCAGAAGAGAATTTGGCATAACTAGACTATATTCAGTAAAGTTTTAAAGATACTTATTTTTAATGTAAAAAGTATAGAAAGTACTAAAAACTCACTTTAAAATTTTAAAAATTGTTTTAGTCCCTTTTGCACTGCTTTCGTTTCTGCCTGGGCTCCCTTTGGGTAGGTGAATGTTCTCCCATTTTGCTATTTCCTATTAAGCCCATGATGATACCTTTTTAAACACAATGAAAGCAAATGTGCCTGCGCTCCTCAGGTGGGATAGGATGCTGGGAATGCCAAACTGGGACGCATGGGTGTCACAGGGACTTCTCTAAGGGTCCTTTAAAAGACAAATTCCCATCTGGTCTCCCCTCAGTGTGGCCCCCCCCCCCGTGTGGCCCTGTGACACCCTACGCTTCCCCGTGCAGCACCACGCACTGCCTTACAAGTTCCTGTTGGTCTGCACAGGCAAAGGGCAGACCATCAATACTTGCTGAGTTAATGAATCTAACAACCATTTGCCAGGAGCCAGTGTGTGGCAGGCAGTGCCACATGCCAGGGTTAAAGCAGGGGTGCAGGGTAGGGGTGACCTGAAGGGGAGCAGACCAGCCCTTTGGCATCCGGGGAGCAGCCCCAGACACAGGGAGCAGCAGCACGAGGTGAGGCCCATGGCCCTGGGGGCCAGGTGGCTCTGGAGCAGGTGGGCGGAGGCCGGAGTGAAGGGAGCGGAGGTAGCCAGGAGAGGGGGTCAGAGCTCGGATCCGAGACACAGGCGGGGGTGCAGCCGTACAGGACCAGGCAGATCCTTTTACTCTGAATGCTTTAGGAGTCGATGAGAGGTTTTGAGCAGAAAAGTGACATGATCTGGCTTTTCATGCTGAGAGGGTCACTCTGGCTGCTGGATTAAGCATCAACGCGAGGCGGCAAAGACTGAAGCCATGAAACAGCCAGCAGACGATGGATTGTGATAATCCAGGCAAGAAATGGCCTGCGCATAGCGGTGGCGGGCGCGGCGGGGTCCCGGACTGCGTGTGCCGCGTGGCCCCGGGACCCCGAAGTGAGGTTGTGGACATACAAAGTTTGAGCTTCTTAGTCGCCGTAGCTTCCTCTTTCTGTTGAACTCTCCATCCAAACTGGAGAGTAGGTGCTGTTTCTTTTTCAATATTGCAATCCAACAGGAACTGCGAGTTTATGTAACAGCCAGGCAGGAACTGAAACCGTGGAAGGGGTGGGGGTGGGGGCAGGGTTTCCAGTGATTTTGTTTAAATACAGGGAGACATTGACATCCCACCATCCCACTCTCCTCCAGCAAGGTCAACTTCCGGTGGGTCTTCAGCACCCAGCACGGGGCTGTCAGCACTCAGGGTTGCGGGCCTCTGGATGAAGGTAAGTCTGAAGGGAAGCTTGGAATTGTAAGACGTATGCGGGCCCCGTGGGGACAGGCGGCCCTCCAAGGCCCGCACACCCGGGAGGTTCGCACCCAGTGCACCCGATGGTTAGTATGCTGTCTCCTGACGCAGAGCGGTGCCCCTGGCTGGTCACGTGGGTCAGCACGCAGGTCACAGTGTGGGGGATGGCTCGTCGGCTGCCTGGCCACGTGCTGGCCACGTGACCCTGGGTCCCTGTCCCGCACGTGCTCTGCCATCTGGGACCACTGCCTCACTTCCGTGTTAAGCAGGGGCTGCGAAGAGCTGGCCCTGCTTGCCGTGCCGTTCATAACAAAGTCCTTTGTCTCCGACCCCAGAGTCTTGTTTCTTCAGGATCCGTGAAACTGGAACGGGACAACCTGTCGGAGTCCAAGTTGGGTGAAGTTTCAGACCCGCAGCACTTCTGGACAGACCGCAGCGCTCTCCGAGGAGTGGTCAGAAGCCGCATTCTGGGTGGGGGGTGGGTAGAGAGGCTGCTTGGGATGAACTGTGAAGGGGATCAGGGCAGATGCCCTACTGAACCGGGAAAGACTCTATTTCCTCCTGTGCATTTTGCTTCTGAAGGACGTACTTGATGTGGCAAAAAGAAGACGACAGGTCACGTGGAGCTGAAGGGCCGGGGCTAATGTCCAGTTTGCCTGTGCGCCTTTCCTCACCGTGGAGAGGAAAATGTGAGTCCTCTCCTCAGTCCCCTGGGATGGAGCAAATGACGGGGACAGGTGGAAAGGCCATTTTCAGGGTAAAGGGAGCAGGTAACGCCTGCTGAAAACCAAGGGGGTCCTACTCCACTTCTGTCCAGTGATGGACAGGCCACAAGAAATGCAAGACCCTTATTTTCACAAAGAGAACCCACTTGTGATTATTGTTAAGACCCTGAAGGCTGGTAAGGCTCTCGGAGTGCTGGACCTTCCCCGTCCACACTCTTCACCTGGGGTCCTCCTCCGTCCTCTGTGGACCTGACACTCACAGGCAGACCAGCCAGCAGACACCCACAGCAGGTGCTGGGGGAGCACAGAGCCCTGGAGGAGGTGCTGCTGGTCTAGGGAACCTTGGAAGGGGGCCTCATTCCAGTCGGTGTCAACCTTCCAAAAATGTACGGAACTAATTTAGAAATGTACTAAATTCCGCAGAATTGCAAGTCTAACCTTTATACTGCACGCAGTGCCTCCCCCTTCCTCCTGCTGGAGCTCATCTTTTTAAGCCAATCTCAGTGATGAAGAGGGGAGGGGAAATGTGACGGTGCGTGTCTGGAACTGCCATCAAGAGGGCACACAGATTCACCAACATCACAGCAACAGGTGTGAGGCAGGGAGAACGGAGTGCCAGTTTCCCACCAGGGGTTCGCTCAGTGGTTTACCCAGCGTCCCCTGCTGGCTCCTCCAGCCCTTCTGATTGGTCAACATCTGTTCTTAGAGGGATGAAGGAGAGGGAGGAATGGCGCATTGTGACGAATGACCCTTAAATAAGCTGCTGGGCAGCACCCTGGATGGACCGAGAGATGATCACACTAGGTCAAGTGAGACAGAGGAAGACACAGTCCACTCATATGTGCAATCTAAAAAAATGATACAAATGAACTAATTTACAAAAGAGAAACAGACTCACCAACATAGAGAACAGATTTACAGTTACCAAAGGGGAAGAGGGAGGAATAAATTGGGAGTTCTGGATATGCAGATATTAACTACTATGTATAAAACAGATAAACAGCAAAGTCCTACTGTAGAGCACAGGGAACTGTATTCAATACCTTGTAATAACTATAATGAAAAAATATTAAAAAGAATATATATGTATAACTGAATCACTGTACACCAGAAGCTAACACAACATTGTCAATCAACTATACTTCAATAAAAAAAAAATTTAAATAAGCTGATGGCGATCTAGGTAATCTGTGCTCACGGGTTTTCTTTTCCCCATAAGAAAGCAGGAAATACTTAAATCCAGAGTTTATCTTTATCTTCTGAACAACACTGCCATCCCACATAGGTGAGAAAGTAGAAAGATGATGAAATTCAGAGCTGCCAGAAGCTCCGTGGGTAAGAAGTAGGAAGTTCTGACTTCTACACACATGTGATACTTTTGTTTTACATCGCATGCTGGCTGAATGAAAAACAGTCTTTATCTTCTCCTGTACACAACAGTCTACCCCATTTCAAGCTGTAAAATTTCTTATTCACCCCTTTAACTCACTGTTCCAGGTGTTTGTATCAAAGGACAGGCATGAGGCCGCAGTCTGAAACCCGGACTGCTGACATCCAAATCAGGTTCTAGCTCTTTCCATCTTTTGCTATCACGTCATACAAAAAAAGAAAAATTCATTGCAAACAGTCTTTGAATCATACATCCTGCAGATGAGCTGGTGAATCAATGGATGTTTCTATGTCCCTTTTTATCCCAAATATCCCCAAAATCCTCATTTGGGTTTTATAATCTATTTTCTGCCAACTTGATGAGCCTTTTAAAAGGTTTACTTTGGTTTCTTCCTCTCTGGATCCACACATGATATAAGAGGATTATATTTCCTTTCCATTTTTTAAAATAATTAAAAAAAATTATTTATTTCAAAAAATTTTTGCAATGGAATTACTGGGAATTGAACCCAGGACCTTGTGCATGCTAAGCATGTGCTTTATCACTGAACTATACCTAACCCCCCCCCAATTTCCTTTCCAAATTTCTCCCTTCTTCACATTCACAAGTTTCCTCTTAAAAACATGTCCTTTACCTACACACTCCAAGCCTTGTCTCTAGGACCACTGCTAATGAAACACGAGTCATGTCCAGTGACTATGGTTTCCTGCAGCTAAGGCAGCGGAGAGGCCCGCCCCAGACAGCATCCCCGGTTGACGTCTCAAGGCTTCCTTCTAAAGCGGCAGTGTTTCCTTAAAACACAGAACATTTCTGGAATGTGCCTATTCCATGCCAGTCTTCCTTCTCTTCCTCCCTTGCGTGTGCAGACAGACCCTGCACTGGGGACCGGGGAGCCTCTGCCGCAGTCATTCCTCGCCTAAGGGAGCCCAGCCTCTCGCTCAAGTTCCTGGCTCCTGGAGCCATTGGGAAATTGGCTGTAATGATTACACAAAACGTTCTCCGAGTCTCTCCGTGTCCACTCTGAATGCTTTAGAATGATTAAATACCATTAGAACTGTCAGTGATCTGCAGGAGAATCTAAACAACCCACCAGCCCTTTCTCTGTCTACGATTAAAAGACAAATTAGAGTTTGGAACCCCTGTGATTACTCTGCTGAAGAACGATCTTATGAGGAAATAGCCTAAAAATTGACTCAGGCCAGGTAAGTGAGCTCAATGAATTTTCTGTTCACTTGGTGATGACGAACACGTTCTGCCAGCTGCTCAGTGTTAATGATGTAAAATTATTATATTGTGTAACCAAAAGAGGGCAGTACTCATTCTTCCTGTTTTCTGTTTTAGGACAAAATGGAACGGTCATCTTGTTCTTATTCCATTTTTCCTTCAACTCACCACAAAATGAAAATAGTGAGTAAAAGTTATATAAGCAAACAAATGCAATGTATTCTGAGCCTCTTGGTACAACGTTAGTAATCTGACACAGACACTTCTACAGGGAAAGAAGACAAGACTTTTTTCCTTCTATTTACTTGCTTCACTTTTCTAACACTGGATGGTGGCTTCTGTTTCTGAACATTCAAAACAGTGCCTCCAAAAAACCATGATACTTCCCAAAGGACAGAGCGCAGTGGGTTCATATCTATACACGACAAGAGAATGTTGGATAAATACAAAACTCAGCACTAGTGGTAATTCGTTTGTTGGTCATTACATTTCCCTAAATTATTACCTCACTCACCCATCCCATCTGTCCTGAGGCATCTATAGCAATTTATCCTTCAAGTCTCAACACATTTTTTTCTACTTTATTTTTTCCTTGGATAGACCACTTAACGATGAAAGAAAAAGATCTGTCATCTGGAATATTACACCCAGACCAACACCCAGTTTAAAAAGAAAACCGTGAAGCCTGGTGTAGCCGGTAAATAACTTGACTCTTCCCGGCACTGAGCGCCTTCGACTATAATGATTTCAATTCATTCTCTTTCTGGTGGTTCCAGGAAAGCAGGTGTCTGCGTATAGAGTACACGCGGGCATCTGTGTTCATATACTGTGTGCTACAGTCAGAGCTGAACTCACGTCCAGGCCTACTAGGCACTGTGATTTGGGACAAATTTCTCAATCTTGGGCAAGTTTCATCCTCAGGAAGAATGGGGATGACATACCCAACTTGCAGGCTTGTTGAGAAAATAAGGTAAAAACATCAATAAATGTAAAACTATGCCACGCTTAGCAGGCAGGAGGCACGCCCTCAGCCTGAGCCCACTGCCTCCTTGTCAAGAAGCCTACAGTATATCTACCTTTATCGTTTGGTCAGTAGAAGAAAATGAGTAACAGAACTTCACTTGTACAAATCATGTGTTCCTTTATGAACAAGTATTTAGTTGGCTTGCACGCTCCACTGGAGTCACTGTTTAACCCTGCATTCAGCATCTCTAGCAGTAGTGACAACATCTACTGAGCGCCAGGGCCTTTCTAAGTTTCTCTGTGCGGACTGACGCTTAAACCTCATAGCACCCTTATAACAGATACTATTATCCCCATTTTACAGCTGGGGAAATGGAGCCACAGAGCTGTCAAGTGACCTGTCCAGGGTCACACAGGGAAAATCCAGGATTCAAATCCAGGACGTGTGTCTCTAGTCTGAGATTCACAGTGATTGCGTTATTCCACACCTGTTTTCCTTGATAGAAGAGAGGAGGATAAAGGCCTTGGAAAGTGTTTGTTCTTCCTCTCCACACTCTTCTCCTCCACCTCTTCCTTCTCCTCCTCCTTTTCCTTTTTTGTTTTTGTTCTTAAAAATTTTTGTAACTTTATTTTTGTAAGAATGCAACACGAAACCTACCCTCAATTTTTTAAGTGCACAACATAGAACGGCAGCTGTAAGCACCATGTTGCACAGCAGATCCCCTCAAACAGCCGCAGGCTCCCTTGCTGGCTTGTGATCAGGGCAACATCTCAGAGCCTTCCCAATTCTTAAGTTTTGGTGAGAAGACAGGATTCTAATAGATCCACAGCTTTCTGGACGAGAAGCGGAGACGTTCCGGGGACGGGATCAGGCGCTGCAAGAAGACTCCCTGGGGCTCGGACGCGGCTGCTCTCGCCGGGCAGTGAGGGGCTGGGGTGAGGCGCTCTGTCCTGGCCCCTAACGCGCGTCAGAGGCTGAGTGGAAGAGCCGAAGACGCCTTCCAAACGGTGCGCTGGCCACTGCCCACCCTCCTCCAGGCAGGAGGGGGAGGAGGTGCTATCACTCCCTGTAAGCCCAGCCAGGAGACAGTGCGGCCTGGCTGCTGAGCACTGTCCCCAGTGCTAAAATAAATGGTGCCGGCAGCGAGGACACAGTGTCCGCAGTGAGCCACACTCAAGAGCAGTGTGGTTGAGTCTGAACAGGCAGCCACCTGAAACAGAAAGTAAACGTGCTTACTCACTGGCCCGGAGCAGCTCTCTCCTCGGATCCCCCACCCACCTCTCCCTCCTCCTGGTTCAAGCTAAAAATCGATTAGAAGTGGGACCAAGGTGTCCCCAGCCTCGAGCACGTGCATCTGAGTATGCCGGGGAACTCTGGAGGAAGGGTGGGGAGCACCTCAAACTTTATGGCTCTGTTGAACGTAAGCACCCAGGGGACCATCATCGCTGGTCCTTCAGGGAGAAGCACGCTTGGAGTCAACTGACGGGGTTTGGGCAGAGATCGCACCCTCACCAAAGGGAAAAGGGAGCCAACAAAACCTGGGGACAGCGCCTTCGGCCAGGTCAGCGCATTGCTGTTGCATCTGGGCTGACTGCATAGGAGGAACTGACGTGTCACGGGCTTGTGACTCCCGATCCCGCAAGTGCCACAGGGGACCCCCTGATTAGAAGGAGCCCTGGGGGGGAAGCACTGGAGAGGCAGGTCCCTGCCACTCGGCACTGCCAAGCCGTCAGGATGGAGCACAAGAGCCCCTACCCCACGACGTCCACAGCGTTTACTCAGATGCGGCCCCGTGGGCTGACAGGTGGGAAGCCTGTCCCAGAGGCCCTGACGGTCGCACCATCACACCTCTGTCTGCGGGAGCATCTGATAATCCCTCACAAAATGCGGGGCTCTGCTCGCCAAAGAAGGTTTCTTGGGTCTAAGTGGGTAGATTCACGATGATCAGCCCCTCCGAGGATCAAGGGAAAACTGCAGGCTATTTGGCCCCCAGGCACCAAGAAGGAAGCCTGTGGGCTGGAGACAGTACGTTGCCTTGGCAGTCTGCTCGGTCCTTACATGGGCTGAGTTCTGAGATGGCCCCTTGACCTTCTGCCCTGGTTGTACTCCCACAAATATCTTATGTTACATGGCAAAAGAGATTTTGCAGATGTAATTAAGGTTGATAAGCAGCTGAACTTGATACAGGGAGATTCTCTGGGTGGACCTAGCCTCACAAGAGCCCTTTACAGCACTGAGTTCTCATCAGCTGGGAGCGTAAGAGGATGTCAGCAGGAGAAGAGGCAGAAGATTCCACGCCATTTGCTGGCCTTGAAGGTGGAGAGGGCAACATACGAGGACTGGGGACTGGTTGCTAGGACTGAGAGCGACACCCTGGCCATCAGCCAGCAATCAAACAGGAACCTCGGTCCTACAACTGAACAAACCAGGAAAGAGCCAGGCCTGGCTGTCACCTCGAGTTCGGAGGTGAACTCAAGCAGAGGACCTAGCCAAGCTCATGTAACCTCTGATGTGCAGAACAGTGAACTAACACATGGGTGTTGCTTTTAGCCCTCAGTTTGTGGGAGTTGGTTTGGCAGCGATGGAAAACTAGCCCAGTAGTTAGCATCCTCTGGGGGGTGCTGAGCCAACCCGCTGCATCAGAAGCAGCCCAGCAACCTTTTTAAAAAGCATTTCATTTTATAAAAGTTAATTTTTAAACAAAAAATGTAAACCATTGGCATCTACTTTGGAATCAATTTACGAAAGCTTTTTTTCTGTATAATACACACTGGCAGTGAAACCATGTAAAGAAATGTAGTAAGTATCTACAAAAGTTAGTGTTCATTGTATTCCTCCAAACTCTGTGTCTGCACAGGTGAAATAAAATTAAATTTCTCAAACATTTTATATATGGCGACTTCTTTAAAAAAGTGCACGGTTTTCCACTGTTACAATCTTCATAAAGGACTTGGCTTACAGTTTCAAAAAAACCCAGAAACAAACTGAAGCTACTAGAATAACTTTGCTGTATCTTTTAACAGTATTTTTACATAGAACAATTTGAGCCAGCACACAAGCAACTTCCTTCGTTTTTGTATATATGAATTTAGGGAAAATTAAATCAATTTCCACCCCACCCCACCCCCAAATCCCGATACAACTACTGCAGTAAGCTCAAAGCAATGTTAAAAAGACCAATGTGAACGACACACAAAAATCACATCTTAATGAATTACTGACTGGAATTCCTGATCATGAAGTAGGCATAGTGAGATCCAGAACTTAGGGGTTCCCTCTCTGGGAAACACCTTTAAGTGATTTTTTACAATTTAGCATCAACCTCTGAAATGCTCAACAAAAGTCTGGAATGATTTCTGGAGCTCCCTGCAAGGGGAACAGGTGTTCTTGTTACACTGAACACCTGGCCAGTCTGAGATGGACCGTTTTCAGCGTCACTGCACACTCACGTGAGCCAGCACTGTCCGCATGACCGGGCAGAGGTTGTCCTCCAGGTGCCAGCAAACCTGTGGGACCTCTGAGCTCCCCCAGTCCTAGTGACCTTGAGCTGCGCATCTCTGTGGTGGACTGACTTTGTGCATTCAAATTTCTGGCAAAGGAAGGCCAGCCCTTAAGGCCCAAGCAGCTCCGTAGTGCCCTGGGGGGTCAGCCGAGGCTCTACCGTAAATGAACTGCCACTGAACTCCTCCCTCGGCTCACCCTGCTTCCTTTCCCTTTACAGGTGGTGTAAGCCCCCAGTTAACTCCTGCATAGCAATCTCTGCCTCATTGGTTTTTTTTTTCCCCATGGGGGATGAGGGGTGAGGGAGGGCAGGGGTGAGAGGAAGTGGGACAGGGAGAACTTGACCTTTGGCATCAGATGTATCTAACTGAAGTGTCTAAGCCCCCAACCACAATTCTTTCCTACGTCCATTCTCCCAAGTACTGGCCTTAGTTCCAGTGCTTGAGAGCAGTGCTCAAAACTAAAAACTTGAATGGGCCCCTGCCCAGGATTCTATTTTAAGATGCAAGAGGGCTGACTCCTAGTTCATTGGCAGGCTTTGGTTCCTCACATGATAAGTCACTATCTTCTAGCAGGGCAAGTGGGGCAGGGAACTGACCTATGTTGGAGCTGTGTTGACAAGGGAGCTGGTTTTGAGATGGAGAGGAACAGAGAGAGGGTCATCACTGAGGTTCCATGAAATTGAGATCAATGTTCCAGAAGCATCTGGAAGCAACGTTACTGAGAAAGATGCAAATGAGGACAGCTGCCACTAGGCAGCTGGTCTGGAGAGACACTTCCTTTGCAAAGTCATCTAGTGATCCGGTTGCTATGGCAACAGTAGTAGCCCTTCACTGCAGACTCCAAGTGAAAAACACTCCTGTGACTCATTCTTTTTTTTTTTCCAGTATTTTGAAATGAGCTTTTGAAATAAAATATTCAGGGCTGGTAGCCTTCCTTCGGTATGTAGTAAAGCAAAGCCCTTTCCTCTTGCATCCTTTCTGCATAGACACCAATACTTTTAAACTTGTGATTGGTATAGAATTTTAACAAGGTTTTATGTAGCTGTAACCAAACAATTAGGTGAGCAGGACTATGCCACGAACACTGAACATCTCCATAACTGTCTAGATAACATAACGTAGAATTGGTTTTTTTTGCACTTCAATCAAAAGACATTTGTTTATTAAAGTGTTAATGCCTTATTTCTTCCTCCATCATTAGCAAATTTAAAATAAATGACTTTTTGTTAACTATTTTGCTTAAAAAATCGTTTAAAATCAGAATGATGACTGTCTTACTATTGAGTTGTAAGAATTCCTCATATATTCTGAATATATCTGTCCTTTGTCAGATTCTGTAAATATTTCCTACCAGTGTGGCTTATCTTTGCATTTTCTTATTTGTGTTTTATGAAGAGCAAAGAATCTTAACTTTGATGAACTCGAATTTATGATTTTTTTCTTTAATGACCCATGTCTTTGGTACCTTAAGAAATCTCTGCCTACCCCAAGGTGGCAAAAATTTTCTTACCTTTTCTCCTGGAAGCTTTAAAGTTTTAACTTTTAGATTTAAGTCAATCACCCATTTCAAATTCACTTTAATATGTGGTATGAGGTAAGGGTCAAGGTTAAGTTTTATCCAAGTGGATATTCAAGA
Source organism: Vicugna pacos (assembly GCF_048564905.1). Classification (NCBI taxonomy): domain Eukaryota; kingdom Metazoa; phylum Chordata; class Mammalia; order Artiodactyla; family Camelidae; genus Vicugna; species Vicugna pacos. The sequence goes on along the minus strand of NC_133010.1, from coordinate 26,090,237 downwards.
ATGTTTGTTGAAAAATTTATTATTTCCCCGTTGAATTACCTTGGTATGTTAAAAAAAAATCAACTGGCCATATATGTGTGCATCTGTTTCTGGACTGTATATTCTTCTCCATTGACCTCATGTCTATCCATTGATTCCTATTCCTACCCTATGACAATAATACTACACTGCCTTAATTATGGTATTAATTACTTCCTTGAAATCAGGTAAGGTAATTCCTCTACCTTTGTATTATAATTTTTAAAATTCTGGGTATTTTTGATATTATGCATTTCTTGACAAATTTTAGAGTTGGCTTACCAATTTCTTAAAAATAACTAGTGGGATTTTGATTGGAATTATGTTGAATATATAGACCAATTTGGGGAAAGAATTGGCTTCTTAATAATACTGAATAATCAGTTCCATGAACGTGGCAACCTATGTTAGAAAATATACTATGTACTGGAAGTTTTTACATTGTACTTGGTCTGGAGAGTGGACTTCAACCTTTAAAAAAATGTTGAGATTTCAAAAAAAAATTAACAAAAATATTTACAAATTATGTTTTTGGAATAAAGAACAGATGTCATCATTTGTAAAATGAGAGATCTGAACTTAGCCTATTGGAGATCTCTTCCAGTATTTTGAAGTTATTAAATGGATTTTTTTTGCTTCTGTCAGATGAAGGCCAGGCTCCAGCAGAGGTACAAACTCCTCTTACCAAAAGAGGTAGACAGTCACATCTTTCTACTGCAGTTTTAAGAATCTGCGAGAAATGCTGCTTTGGCCCTGGGGCCGTCAAAACACAAAATAATAGGCCAGTCTGTAAAATAAAAAAGCCAAACAGACTGTAATTTTATGTATTAATTCAAAATGGAGCACATGAATAAGAGCTACAACCAAAACATTATCTGGGATACAAAAATTAAAACTTTCCCACAGGTTTTCAGGAAACTAGTTTTTTCAAGCAATTATATATTTATAGTTGCCTGCTAATCCCTTAGCACATAACAAAGTAATGATAAATTGAATGCATTTTCATTTGTCACTTCCTAATATGACAAAGTGAGAATTATACTGCCTAGCATTACAATTTGATGACAACTGTATCTGCTCATTTACTTAGGAGAGTCTATCTTAATAAAATTCTGCGAACAGTTATTAAAGGGAAATATGAAAAATTCCTGGAACTACGGACAACAGAGCAAGCAAAAGACTATAGTGACACATTCAACACTTCTAAGTACTTATTTATTGTCATTTTTCCTGCACACATCTCCATAGTTCACATGTCTCTTTTTAGGGTTTTTCAGCTGATTTGTTCATTTACTTTTTAAATCACTGCAGTAAATGCTTTGGTGCAGAAAATAGGAAATTCAGGATTATAAACTAACTCCACTGATTTCCTACTTAAGATGAAGCACTTTAAAAAAAAATAATCAAAACACTTAAGTAAGTGAAAAATTACTGTTCAGTAAATATGCATGGAATTCTAATGTCTTAAACTAGGGATTAGGAAACTTTCTGTAAGGGCCAGACAGTAAAAATTTTAGGCTTTTCAGGCCAAGAGGAAAAAAGTGAGGATATTATGTAGTACTTACATAAGAAGGCAGAGAACATATTTCCACAATGTGGAAAAATCTGCAGCAAAAGCTAATTTCTAAAGCCATTCAATGTTTGATAATTGTGGTTGAAAAAGGTTCTTTGTATTCAGAAAAATTTCAATCTGTGTCCTGAGCTCAAGAAATCACAATCACATTTTTACCACTGCTAAGTCATCAAACTGCTATATAGTAGTGCAAGTCAGGGTATTAATCTACTTCTGGGAAAATGTTTATGGAACCGATGATAATCAAGTTCATGAGAGCAAATGAAGTTCACCGTTGATGCTACTTGTTCAATAACACAAGGTCGGTTAAAATATTTTTTGCAAAATACCTGCTGATGAATAATACAATGAATAACGTTTGGATATAAACAACTTACATTGTCACAAGCTTTTAAAAGTTGTACCACCAAACCGCTCTGCTCCACACATTATTTACTGCCTTGGTTGCAACACATCTTAGCATCTTCTGCTATAGGTGGTACTGAATCAGGGTTCTGTCAACTTTGAAAATATCCTTGCTGATAGTTTGTTTCACGCAGACTATTCAGAGGCTAATTCTTCAGTCACTTTAACTTGGGACGGACTCCTCAAATAACAAAAAAGGAGCATTTTCAATCTCATCTGTCAAGTCCTCAAGAGTTAAGGGAAGACACTTGATAGTTTTCCTCTTTTAAAAAAATTAACCACTGATGTTTCTCCCAATATCCTCTACTCTTCAAGCAACTGTTTTCACGAAAAGGATTATCATCTCAAACAAGTTTATTTCCTCTGTACTCATTCTGTTGGTCGCTACAATCAAACATGATTCGACTGAGTCACTGCCAGTAAATGGCTCTCCTTGCTGGACTAATACATGAGCTGTTCAGAAACTGACTTTGGCCACAGCCTCACTTTTATGTTTATTCTTATGAAGAGATTCATCTGTGATGAGACAGTCTAAGTTTTGCAGTTTTTCTGACAGTTGCTTTCCTGTGAGTTGGGACTACAATGATGAGTGCTTAATTCGGCAATGTTGATGCACACTGCATTTTGTTTTGCAAAGGCTATACAGGCAGACCTCAGAGACATCACGGGTACAGTTCCAGAACGCTGCAATAAAGTGAGTATCAGAGTAAAACAGGTCACATGAGTTTTTCGGTTTCCTGGTGCATACGTGAGTTATGTTGACACTATACTGAGGTCTATTTAGTGTGCAATAGCATTAGGTCTAAAAAAACAATGTACGTACCTTGATTAAAAATGCTTTATTGCTGAAAAGTGCTAACCGTCACCTGAGCCTTCAAAAACGAGTCGTATTCTCTTTGTTGTAGGGGGGCCTTGTCTGGCTGCTGAATCCTGTTGACTGGTCAGGGTGGGGGTTGCTGAAGGCTGGGGTGGCTGCAGCAGCTTCTTAAAATAAGACAACAATGAAATTTTGACTCTTTCTTTCACTTGAACACTTGGAGGCCACTGTTGGGTTATTAATTGTCCTAATTTCAATACTGTTGTGTCTCAGGGAATAGGACAGCCAAGAAGAGGGAGAGAGAGAATGGCCTGCCGGTGGAGCAGTCAGGACACACAACATTTATTGATTACTTTGCCATCTTATGTGGGAATGCTTACTGCAAACCTTCAATGGCAGGAAAAAAAACCCGCAACGTCTGTGAAGCGCAGTAAAACGAGGCCTGCCTGCGGGACCGCTGTATGACAAATGCATCGCTCTGCATCTGGTTCAACGTAAAGTAACCCGTATCCCCACTGGGCTCTGCAAGGGCAGCATTCAAGGTCCTGTAAGGCACTGATGGAAGAAACTGAAGAAGGCACAAATAAGTGGAAAGACTCATTCGTGCTTATGGTTTGGAAGGATTGATATTGTTAAAACGTCCATATCACCCAAAGCAAACTACAGCTTCAATGCAATCTCCATCAAAATTCCAATGGCGTTTTCCCAGAAATAGAATAAACAATCCTAAAAGAACAAAGCTGGAGGCATCACACTCCCTGATTTCAAACTATACTGCAAATCTACAGTAATCAAAATAGTATGGTACTGGCATAAAGGCAGACACACAGATCAACGGAACAGAATAGAGAGACCATAAATAAACCCATGCATGTTATGGCCAATTACTGTACACAGAGGAGCCAGGAATACACAACAGAGAAAGGCCAGACTCTTCAGTAAATGGTGTTGGGAAAACTGCACAGTCACTTGCCAAAGGATAAAGGGCACTCTTAGAAGCCAATACACAGTCCCCAGGAAGGATGCCTTTGAAATGTGGTAACATGTCCAGAAGCCTGTTTGTCAGGTGATCTGAGATGTCTCTGCAAGCCACCCAACTCTACCACGAAGCTGTTCTCACACACTTTCCACAACGGAAGCTGCTCAGCAATGCACTGGGAGCCCTCGCTGTCACTGAAGCGTTCAGGCACAAGACGAACAACCTGTCAGTTTGGGTGTCACTGAGAGGATGCCTACGAGTAAGAGGTTTAGAAGCCATAACCACCAATGACTTTTTTAAGTCCAAACACTCCATGACTTAAGGAATTCTAGTTTTTCTGAATGGAAGCGTAAAGCCCAGGTCATAATTCCTCATCACAACGTATGCTAATGTTTTCGTGAACAGTCCATGGAGCAAGATGATAGAATGTCAGTACGTGAACCTCCTGGCCAACCTAGCATGTGAAATCTAGTTACCGTGAGCAGTCAGATGGAGAAAAATGATTATGATGGAGAGACGGCCCAAGGGATAGGATTTTTCTGCTTGAGAAACTGAAAGTCAAAATTAAATCACTTCCACTGGGAAAACCACATCAAATTCAAAAAGGAAGGAGCCACAGCCGTGGGAAATGGAGACTAGCCCCTAGCATAATGTTTTCTCAATTTTTAAAAAACAACAACCGGAAATACATTTTACATCATGATTCAGCACACACACACATGTGTGCACACGCACACATCCCCAATCCTTATTACAGGCAACGCTGCTGACACTTTCTGTTCCACTTTAAAATAATTACTTCTTTTATTGAAGCAAATACACAGCAAGATACACGATCGCATGTGTAGAGTTTGGTGAACTTTCCCACAGTGAACACATCCATGTAACCTGTATTTTACTCTATTTCATTTTATTATAATTACTTTTTATTGTGGTAAAATGTACATAACATAAAATTTACCATTTTTAAGCATACAGTTCTGTGGCATTAAGTACATTCACACTGCTGTGCAGCCATCACCACCATCCATCAGTGGAACATTTTCCATCATCTTAAACTGAAACTCCCTACCCGTTAAGCAATAATCTCCTATTCCCTCCTTCACCCCAGCCCCTGGCAACCACCATTCTACTTTCTGTTTTTATGAATTTGATTACTCTAGGCCCCTCGTATAAGTGGATTTTGTTCTTCTGTGACGGGCTACTTCACTTAGCAGGATGTCCTCAAGGTTCATCCATGTTGTATCAGGTGTCAGAATCTCCTTTCTTTTCAAGGCTGAATAATATCCCATTGTATGTATAAACCACTTTTTGCTTATTTATTTATATGTCGATGGATACCTGGGTTGCTTCCTCTTCTTGGCTGTTGTGAATGATGCTGCTGTGAACATGTGTGTACAAATGCCATTTTAAAAAATGTTAGTTTCAACACATTAAGTTGATTTCTTCACCATGAAAACCTGGTATGCTGGTTCATTAACTGAAATCAAAAGTACCCTTTCCTTTGAGCCAGATAAAGCTAACTAGGATTGTCTCAGACTCTTCATCTTCCTTCCTTGAAGCGAGAAGAGCCTTAGTATGTGCCAGAGGGGATGACGTAGGAGCCGAGCTTTGTCCTTTAACCATGGAAATCACTCAACAGTAAGAAGTGCTGCCTTGTGGAGACGAAGCCCCTCATGTGGCCACTGCTCAGAAGCACACTAAGCCTCCTGTTGTCTCTTCCTAAAAATGGGACCGTCTGGTGGCCAGCCAGGTTTTGGGTGTGCTCAGGATTGAGATCATGTGAACTGAGAGAGAGAGAGAGAGAGAGAAGTCGCCGCAAGGATTTTGGAAGCCTGAAAGTCCAACCACATCACTTTCTCCACATTCTATTAGCCAAAGTGAGTCACAAGTCAGCCCAGATTCCACAGGTGGAAAAATAAAACTCTATCTCATGGAGACAGAAGTGGCCAAGTTACCCCACAAAAGGATGTGCACACAGATGGGAGGGATTACTACAGTCATCTTTGCAAACAACCTGTCACACCTTATTTTTACTGCAGAAAATTAAGGTTTTGTCACCGGCAAAGCCCATGAACAATACCCAGGAAATAAAAATAGAACCTGAGTAATAAAATAAAATCTAGCCTTTCTTCCTCTGTGCTGAGTCCAGATCCACTCTTTCACAGGACACCATGAGCAAAGGCTTGGAATCTGGGGCTTCAGACCAGAGTTCCTGGTGTGCGATGTCCGTGCACGCACACACCTCAGCTGGGCCGTGTGCAGGAGCCCTGCCCATGACGCTCAGTTCAAGATGGTGGAGGGGGGCCATGTGCAGAGACTCTGTGCCTGGCATTGCGACCTGGAGCCTGCCCAGCAGCTGCCCTGCCCCCAGCCCCACCCCCTCCCGCTGCTCATTGGACAGAGCAGCCCCGCCCGGCCTGTCCAGGAGCCCGTGCTCTGGAGCTGAGCTCCTGCTTCCCAAAGTTTGCCTGATCTGGTGTTCAAACTTGGTCACAAGGGTTGTAAAAGTATGAGAGTACCAGGGAAGGCCTGAGAACGGGCATTCACAGAGCCACCAGAATGCACCCTGGTGTCTGGTCAGCCAGTCACTATACAGACTCAACACCCAGTTCAGGCTTTAGTGAGTTCCAAGGGAACAGAACGGCTGTCCCCTGAAGGTCGATTCAAGTACAGGCTATGCTTTTCGACAACCCAGTGGCTACCATAAAAACCTGTCACATGCTAAATCCTGCCACCCTGCTAACCCACGGAAATGGGGTCCCAGGAGCATGACTGTGTAGAAACCATAGACATGACCTATTTCAGTTGCCCCAACCTAGGAAGTCGGCCTCTCCCAAATGCCGAAGAGGAACGGTTCACAGACGGGAGCAGTTTCATTAGACAGGGAAAAGGCTGGTGGGATATGCAGTGACCTTCCAGACCAAAGGCATAGAGGCAAGCAGCCTCCCTGGGGACTCCTGCGCTCCTGCCCAAAAGGCCAAGCTAATGGCTCTCTCACCTGAGCCTTAGAACTCGGGACAGGGAAGATCCTGAATGATTTACACAGTTTGCCATCACACACACACACACACACACACACACACACACACCTATTTGGACAAACAGGTGAAACATACAGGCTTAAGCATACTGAAGCTCTTAGAAGCAGCAAAACTTCCTAAAAAGGATTACTTCCTCATTGTAGGGGCCACCGAGTGTACACAAATGGGGCTTTAACAGGGTCAGGGCCCAGGCCTGGGGGCCACCACGCAGGCCTAAAGGTTGCTGGAGAGGTTTCAGCCCTCCACCCGGGGTCACCACGGGGTCCCAAGGCGGCCGGGATTCCCAGGAAGCAGTCGGAGACCACAGCCTGCGCCCCGCGCCCTGGACCGCGAGGGGCAGGAGCGAAGGCAGGAGGGATCCCGCACCGCCAAGGCCTGTGAACAGTTCCCAGGACATAAAGATAGAACCTGGTCGTTAAAATAAAGTCTAACCTTTCCTCCTCTGTGCGGAGGCGGGCTCCACTCGATCCCAGGGCGTCGCGTCCAGTGGCCTCTCACCTGGCGCCGCAGGCAAGCGTGCCTTTGCGCGGGACGTCCGCGCATGCGCATACCTGGGGGGGGAGTGTGTAGAAGCCCCGCCCACGACCCCCTGTTCAAGATGGCGGAAGGGGCGCTGCGCCCGGCACCGGATCTGTGCCGTGAGCAGCCGCTGCCCCGCCCCAGCCCCGCCCCTCCCGCTGCAGGTCCCACAGAGCTCCGGCCTCCCCGTCCCCTGCCCGGAGGTTAAAGCTCCTTGGCTTCTCAACCCAACGTGAACGCCTTCTACTGGCTGAGGCGACAGCAGGTAGGACACTTGTTGGGACCCACTTGGGAGGTGGGCAAGTTTGACCGCACATCCCCACCTCTGACGACGTGCCCTGGGGTCTCCAAGACGGTCGCTGCGCCACTTGTGATCAGAAACAGCCCAGGTAGCCACGGACAGGAGACGGGGACCCCAGCGTGCCAGGACACCCAGCAGCTGTAGGGAGCGCTTCCGTTTCGGTGCAGAAGGATCTCTAGGCCATGTTGTTTACAGACAAAACTCAGCGTGCTGTACACAGTCCCCCAAAAGCCTCTGTGCGGTTTTAAACCTTAGTAGTAGTGTCAGAAGTACAGATGCCATACGTTTACAAAAAACTCGATTTGAAGCCTTAATTGTATATATTTCTTATCACTTTTTTAGTCTTGTGAATTTGGAATGACAAATTTTAACTTTAATGCTTTTGTTTCAGTCAGTATTTGTTATCTTCATTCATAGGTACTGAAACAAAATAAAAATAAAATGTATTATTTAAAAGTCACATAACTAGAGGGGAGGGTATAGCTCAAGTGGTAGAGTGCACGCTTAACATGCACGGAGATCCTGGGTTCAAACCCCAGTACCTCCATTGAAAAACCAAATAAATAAAGGTATGTTTTCCACAAGACACTGTATTTCTGTTTGTTGGGAAACTCTCTTAATACACTGAATTCTGTTGGTACAAGATCTATACTTCCATCTGCCAGAATATTGTCCTGATAAATAGGTCATATGAAGGATGCCCCCTTGAATGCAGTGTCCTTATGCAGTAGACAACGTGTAACTGTCCACAGCCTTGAACTGGCCTCATGGGCCCAGGTCCAGAGCAGGCCGGCACAGGAAGACCTTCATGACCTCCTTTCACTTTGTATGGGAACACTGACCTGTTAACATTGAACATAGCTTTGCTGAAGGATTCTGGAAGGGGGATCTCCAAGTGGGAATAAATGCTGAATAAATGAATTAGTGAGTGTTTAAAAAATGAATGAATGAAACAATTCAATCAGTCACAGAGATGCTTTCTCTTTCCCGCTACCCACCACCCCCATCTCTCTCATTTCACTCCAATCGGCTCCACTTTATTTATTTATTTATTTATTTATTTATTTATTTATTTATTTATTTTAGATTCCACATATGAGCAATCTCATATGGTATTTTTCTTTCTCTTTCTGGCTTACTCACTTAGAATGACATTCTCCAGGGACATCCATGTTGCTGCAAATGGCGTTAGTTGTAGGTTTTTATGGCTGAATAGTATTCCATTGTATAAATATACCACACCTTCTTTATCCAGTCATCTGTCGATGGACATTTAGGCTGTCTCCATGTCTTGGCTATTGTAAATAGTGCTGCTGTGAACATTGGGGTGCAGATGTCATTTTGAAGTAGGGCTCCTTCTGGGTATATGCCCAGGAGTGGGATTCCTGGGTCGTATGGTAAGTCTATTCCTAGTCTTTTGAGCCATCTGCATACTGTTTTCCACAGTGGCTGCACCAAACTGCACTCGCACCAGCAGTGTAGGAGGGTTCCCCTTTCTCCACAGCCTCTCCAGCATTGGTCATTTGTGGACTTTTGAATGACAGCCTTTCTGACTGGTGTGAGGTGATACCTCATTGTAGTTTTGATTTGCATTTCTCAGATAATTAGAGATATTGAACATTTTTTCATGTGCCTATTGATCATTTGTATGTCTTCCTTGGAGAATTGCTTGTTTAGGTCTTCTGCCCATTTTTGGATTGGGTTGTTTGTTTTTTTCTTATTAAGTCATATGAGCTGCTTATATATCCTGGAGATCAAGCCTTTGTCAGTTTCATTTGCAAAAATTTTCTCCCATTCCATAGGTTGTCTTTTGTTTTACTTATGGTTTCCTTTGCTGTGCAGAAGCTTGTAAGTTTAATTAGGTCCCATTTGTCTATTCTTGCTTTTATTTCTATTGCTTGGGTAGACTGCTCTAGGAGAACATTTCTGAGATGTATGTCAGATAATGTTTTGCCTATATTTTCTTCTAGGAGGTTTATTGTATCTTGTCTTATGTTTAAATGTTTGATCCATTTTGAGTTTATTTTTGTATATGGTGTAAGGAAGTGTTCTAGCTTCATTGATTTACATGCTGCTGTCCAGTTTTCCCAACACCATTTGCTGAAGAGACTGTCTTTATTCCCTTGTATATTCTTGCCTCCTTTGTCGAAGATTAGTTGACCAAAAGTTTGTGGGTTCATTTCTGGGCTCTCTGTTCTGTTCCATTGGTCCATATGTCTGTTTTTGTACTGATACCATGCTGTCTTGATGACTGTAGCTCTGCAGCATTGTCTGAAGTCTGGGAGAGTTAGTCCTCTAGCCTCTTTCTTTTTCTTCAGTAATGTTTTGGCATTACTAGGTCTTTTGTGGTTCCATATAAATTTTATTATGATTTGTTCTAGTTCTGTGAAATATGTCCTGGGTAATTTGCTAGAGATTGCTTTAAATCTGTAGATTGCCTTGGTCAGTATGACCATTTTAACAATATTGATTCTTCCAATCCAGGAGCATGGGATATCTTTCCATTTTTTTAAGTCTTCTTTTATTTCCTTAATCATTGTTTTATCATTTTCCGTGTATAAGTCCCTCGCCTCCTTGGTTAGATTTATTCCTAGGTATTTTATTACTTTGGGTGCTATTTTAAAGGGGATTGTTTCTTTACTTTCTTTTTCTGTTGATTCATCATTAGTGTAAAGAAATGCAACTGATTTTTGAATGTTAATCTTGAAATCTGCTACCTTGATGAATTCTTCAATTATTTCTAGTAGTTTTTGTGTGGACCTTTTAGGGTTTTCTATATATAATATAATGTCATCTGCATATAGCGACACTTTTACCTCTTCTCTTCCAGTTTGGATCCCTTTTTATTTCTCTCTCTTGCCTGATTGCTGTGGCTAGAACTTCCAAGACTACATTGAATAGGAGTGGTGATAGTGGGCATCCTTGTCTTGTCCCAGATTTTAGTGGGAAGCTTTTGAGTTTTTCACCGTTGAGTGCTATGCTGGCTGTAGGTTTGTCAGATATAGTTTTTATTATGTTGAGCTATGTTCCCTCTATACCCACTTTGGTGAGAGTTTTTATCATAAACGGGTGTTGAATTTTATCAAATGCTTTTCCTGCATCTATTGAGATGATCAGTTGGCTCCACTTTATACACTGAAATTCAGCTGCCTGATTTCCCTTCTGAGGACCATGAGTCTGCAGTTATAGACTCAGAGAAACTTGACTTCCCGGGGCCTGTGCTGTAGATTTCCTTCTTCCTTTAACAAACATCCTCTGGCTCGAAGCTGAGGACAAAAATTCTGCGATGAAGGAATCTCATTGGTGTACTTTTCAAGGTATATTGTTAAAAAAAAAATCCATGTACAAAACCTGAGAACGAGGTTGTTTGGGACTTGATGAGGCAAACATTTGCTCTCAGACTGGGAATGTCTGTTCAATTCTTGCACAATTCTTGGACACAATTGTTTCTGGATCCAGAGGGTGGAAAAAAAGTAAATGTCAAAATAGAACAGGCTCCTAGTGCACCCACAGCTGTAGATAGCCAAGGTGAGTCAGTAATTTTCCAGGCTGGAGACTTGGCCCACAAGCTTATGTTCAACCCAGGAAGAAAAACCACATTGATTTAGAAAATCTGGGACGTGAAGCTACCTCTATTTATAAGTTTAAAAAATTTATTTCTGTCCCTGTTTTGTCCCAAAAAGGATTTAAGGTGCCTTATGGAGACACAAAGACTATAGCAAGACTCTATAACATTGAGGTAGCAGAGAAAAAATTAAAAAAACAGGGAACTACAATGAAGTATCACCTCACATCATCATTAAAAAATCCACAAGTGATAAATGCTGGAGAGGGTGTGGAGAAAAGGGAACCCTCCTGCACTGCTGGTGGGGATGTAGTTTGGTGCAGCCACTGTGGGAAACAGTATGGAGGGTCCTCAAAAAACTAAAAATAGACTTACCATATGATCTTGCAGTCACACTCCTGGGCATATATCCAGAGGAATCCCTACTTTAAAAAGACACCTGCACCCCAATGTTCACAGCAGCACTATTTACAATAGCCAAGACATAGGAACAACCTAAATGTCCATTGACAGATGACTGGATAAAGAAGCTGGTATATTTATACAATGGAATACTACTTGGCCATAAAAAAGCCTAACTAGCAGCCTTGTTCTATGGATATGTGTAGTGCACGTGGATTTAGTTCTATCATAGTCTTCAGACCAAGATACAAAAGATTCGTTCAATTTTGTGGGGGGCTGTTTGTTTACTTACTAATGGAGGTACTAGGGATTGAACCCAGGACCTCGTGCATACTAAGCATATGCTCTCCATTGAGCTATACCAACCCCTCCCCGATTGTTTCATTTTAAAAAATCAAAGTAAATGAACTCCTAAGCTCCCAGTCTCTAGAGACTGTTAAAAATATAATCTCGGTCATCATTGTGGTTCTCTCCCCGTCAGGAGAGAGGGTCCTGCAAAGGTCATGGGGTCTCCTGCAGCCCAGGTTACAGGAGGGCCTTCCGTTCATCGGTCTGAGCTCTTATGGTCCTTAAGGGAGGGGTGAGGCCATGACTTCCATGACAAGCCAGCCCAGGACAGGCTTGCTGCGGCTGGGGCCCTTGGACCCAGGGCACCACACCTATAGATGCACCTGGCAGGTCACTCCCCTGAGGTTCTGCCCCAACGTGGGCTTCTGCAACATCATAGGCCCCTTTGCTCCCGGGCTCACTCTCCACCCCCTTCACATACTAGGAGAGTCTTCTTTGAAGCTGTGGGCACTTCTGTCCTCTGCCTGTCAAGCTGTGCGAGCCTCCCCCTCCTTTGGGACTGAGGCTCACCTCTTCTCTCTGCCCCGCAGTAATGGAAGTCCGGGTGTCCTGGAACCAAATCCTCCTATGCCTTGAATATCCACAAACTTCCAGAGCAGAGTGGGGCAGTGGGAAAAGCCCTAATTTGGTGTTTCAGATGATAGACTCCAGTCTGGAAGTTTCCTCTGTCTAGTGGTTCTGCAGATGTTGGACAGAACCCAGCCCAGAGTGAGAGACATCTAGGGAGTGAATCAATGGACGAGTTGGGGCAAGTCATTTGACCTCCCTGGGCTTTCGTTTCCTCACACACCTGCCTTCAGCTCGCGGTTAAGCTTGGAGTAGATGGTTCATGGGCGCCTGGATAAGCCAGGGAGGGTGAGGGGTCAGAACTCCCGGCTGCTCTCCACACCCAGAGTGGGAAGAAGGAAGGTAGTCCTATTTGGTCTTATGGAAGAGAATGTGCATGTTTCTCCATCCGTTTGGTGGAATTAACTGTGTTCAGTTCTGACCTCACGTGCTTCTAAAAAAAAGCAGTGCTACTTTCCAAGGCATTAGCTTACAGAGTAAGTAGATAAAGTGATTTTCCATCTTTATATTTCCCTTTTTAAGGGGGTTGAAAGTTACAGAAGTCTCATCAAGCCTTTTCCTCTGCTCCCCATTTCTCTTTCCCCGCTGCCCACAGCTGACAAAGAGGGCGTCCTGAAGGGTGCCTGCAGCCTGATGGCAACGCCACCTGCCCCCGAACCCACAAAGGCCTTTGGAACGCATGGCCCAGTTTACAAAGCGTGACACCTGGAAGCTTACTAACTGGCCAGTTTGCCTTAGACCTAAGCTACAAAATCTGGGTAGACTTGGGAATGAAGATGGTGACAACTCAGACTGTTTATTTTCTGTGTCTCCTGCACTTCGTGCAGGTAGGTTTGTAAAGTGGGTACTGAAAGCCCTAATTCTTCTCTTTTCCTCGCAGGAAGTCTCTGATTTCAGTCATTTCTAATCCTAGCTGAACTGACACACCTGTGAAATTCTGTTGGCCTTTTGTTCCCTCATGTTCTTACCATACCCTGTGTATCGCTCTGTTGATGTAATTATCATTTGTGGTGTTGGAATGACCTATTTACCTGTCTTCCTAATAACGAGTTAAGATCTTCCTTCGTGTGGGACTTGTGCCTTTTTCATCTTTGCATCAACTCTGTATTTAACAAAGGGCCACACACAGAGAACGTGACTAGCAAATGTTTGTTGACTGATTAAATGTAAACACTTAACCCAGGGTCCATCAGTCTGTAACGCGGGCCAGATGCTGGCCTGTCCAGCGCTGTGACCGTCGCAGACATCACTGATCACAGCATCCTTTCCCTCTAAGCTGGGATATGACCACTGGAATCCTTCTCAGCACAGCAGTCTAGGCGGCAGCTGTGGATGGATCAGGGTTGTCACACAAGGGGAGTCTGTCACCCTGGTTTTAACCTGATGTTACCTTTGCTGTAAGCTGCATTAGCTGTCGTAAGTCAAGGCCCAGGGCAGAGCCAGTGTTCGTCAGTGTGCCCCAGGGTGACTCACTGACTGCCTACACCTAGCGTCTCTTCTTACTAGTCAGTGCCCGGGCCACGCCTGTGGTTGAGTATTTTGAGTGTCACCTTTGGATTAGATGGTCATCACTACACATGTTAGGTTCACTCTTCCCTAGGAGGATTCAGGTCTCTCCAGTCCACCCAGGTCTGATGGAGGGGACACTCCTCTGGTCTCCCCAGCGTCAGGAGGTCCTCTTCTTGCTTCCATTGTGGCCCCTTAAACAAGGCACCTTTCTGGGGGAGGGGGGTTTGTTCTCATCCCTGCATCACCTTAGGTGAGTAATACTGCCTGCTCCATGGGTTTAAGTAGTGAAGTTCTCAAATGCCCCTTGATCCTTGACGGTGGAGATCTTGCCACCTCAGCCCCCCACCCCCTCCTGCTCTCAGCTCTGGTTCCCACCGGGTGCCCCGGGAGCTGTGGGCAGAGCCCGTTGGTTACCCCAGGGGATTGGATCTTGTCCCCAATCTCCCTCTAGCCTCCTTTGCCCAAGGTTAATCTGCCACTTCCTGCCGCTAATGCGGCGGTGACACAGAATTTGCTTCATGCTGCTGCCACTGCGCAGTTGGATTTCAGCCACTGTTGCAGTTTGCCATGTCATGGTCCAGAAACATGTCTGCGACTACAGCTCCTCTTTTTTGGAGATGGAGATAAGACAGAGTGTTGGCCACTCAGGTGCATCATTACCATATCCCTTTGTTTACCTGACTTCTGTTCCAGCCACTGGGACCAGTTCTTCTGGGCTCCAGCTGGTTTCAGGCAGGTACAGCCTGCAAGCATCTTGCCTCAGGTAGGGGCAGTGGTCACTTGCTTCCTGTCCTGGGACTTCCCTGTTGACCCCATGGTGTAGAACACCTCGGAAATGTTCAGTGTCGCAAGGGAGTTAGTGCCCAGAGGGCAAACCTTTAACCAACACAAGACGGGAGCCGAGATAAATGCTTCCCTTTTCTAACAGAAGGTCCTGAGGTGGTATAAAAAGGTCCAGAATTATAAACATAATTACGTTTGTGTGTATATAAATGATTGTTTAATCTGTCCTGTACAGCAAGATAGTCTTTTTGCAGGGGTCTTTTTTTTGTTGTATTTGTTGTCCAAACTATTGAAAAGAAACAACTGACTATCCATGTACTCAAAAAAAAGAATTTGCCCAATATGCAAAAAATTATTCCAAATGTATCAAAGATCTAAATGTAAGAACTAAAGCTATAAAAATTCTGGAAAGGAATATAGGAGAAATTATGTCTAGTCTCCTTGGACTAGACAAAGACTTATTACATATGATTTCAAAAGGATGATATATTAAAGAAAAAGTTGGCGAAAATTTATCAAAATGAAAAATTTATTCTTCAAAAGATATCTTTAAAAATGAAGAAACAAGTCACAGGCGGGGAGTAAATTTTTGCAAATTATGTATCTGACAAAGGACTTATATCTAAAATATATAAAGAACTCTTATAAGTCAATACTAACAATAAGAAACCCAATTTTTTAAATGGACAAAATATTTTAGTAGTCTTAAAATGGCATATAAATGATTAATAAGAACATGCAAAGACACTAAACTTAATTGGGGAAATGAAATTGAAATCAAACTGAGATGCTACTGTACCACCACCAGAATGACTCTACTCAAAAACACAGACAAGCAGAGTGTTAACGAGGAAACAGAGAGACTGCAACACCACTGCATTTCTGGTGGAAACGTGAAATGACCACAGCCACTTTGTAAATCATTTTGGAAGCTGATTAAATAGTTAAAGATCTAGTTACCCCATGACCTTACAGTTCTACTCCTAGGGAAACAACAAACTCCAGGAGAAATGAAAACACACTTCCACACAAAGTCTTGTACTTACTCACATGTGGCTGTGCACAGTAGCACCGTTCATAGTAACTCCAGCATGGAAACCGCTCCAGAGCGCGTTACTTGGGGACAGGACAAAGTGTGGAGTACCACTTAGCAGCTAGAAAAACAAC
Source organism: Vicugna pacos (assembly GCF_048564905.1). Lineage (NCBI taxonomy): Eukaryota > Metazoa > Chordata > Mammalia > Artiodactyla > Camelidae > Vicugna > Vicugna pacos. Next base: position 26,074,240 of record NC_133010.1, on the reverse strand, counting down.
AATGACAACCAAACTACTTAACACCTGCTGTAGGAACAAACCTTACAAACTTCCTGCTGAGCAAAAGAAGCCAGACACAAAAGACCGTCTGTTGTATGTTTCCATCTCTTTGAAATTTCTAGAGCATTCAAACTATTCCACAGTGACAGACAGGAGATCCGTGGTTGTCTGAAACAGGCAGGGGGATGTGCGGGCGGGAGGAGGGGTTGCTTTTATAGTTTATGCTATAAAATTTGTGTTTAAGAAATCTTTGCCAAACCAAAGGCCACTAGGACTTTCTCCTGTTTTTCCTTCTAGAAGTTTTCTCCGCTGAACTTCCTCTGTATTTTTGTCAAAAATCAGTGTACCACAGGTGTGTGAATCTGTTTCTGGACTCCATTCTGTTCCATTGATTATTTGTCTCGATTAGACTGTCTCAGTTATTACCGGTTTATAATAAGCTTTGAAATCAGACAGTATAACCCAGGTACTATAAGTCTACCAACTTTTTAAAGAAGTTGTTTTGGCTATTCCACGTCCTTTTTATAGTCACATAAATTTTACACTCAGCATATCAACCTCTATAAAAACTCTTTTATAAAGCTTTTTATCATTGGGTTAAATCTACAGACTAATTTGGGCACAAGTGCCACTATAATTTCATAATCAAATTGCTTAAAGCCAACAATTTAAAAAAATCTTACAAGCAGCCAGAAAAAAAGATGCATTCCATACAGAGCAAAGAAGAATGACAGTACACTAACTTCTCGTTACTAAAACTCCAAGCCACAAAGAGTAGAGCAACATCTGACTAATCTTGTACGTGGAGGTGAGTCTCTTAGGCACATACAGTGTGCTTACATTTGCTTTGCTTACTGATAGATTTGATCTTTTCTATCATCTTACTGTTTCCCATTTACCACGGCCCCCCTTCACCCCAATTCCTGACCTCTATTGAATTGATTGGGGTTGTCTTTGTTTTCTTTGCCTAGCTCTCCCCAATTAATTTAACGATTTATCCGTTTATTCTTCTCAATTTTTAACACAAATATTTACCTGAATTGTAAAGTTAATACTTCGGTTCGTCAGATTGTAAAATTAATACTTCTGTTAGTTCAATAATACAAAAACCTGAGAACTCTTGAGAACCAACTTTCTAGCTTCCATGCTGTCACTTTCTGGCACTTTAATTCCATTTTATTTCTACCCTGACCCCCACCACATTTGTCAGTTTCAGCACCATCCTTATTATTTACAGTGAATGCTGATTTAGATTCACCACAGTATTTACCGCATACTTCTTGCCTACCACTCCAATCCGATTTTCCTGTGGTACGTTTTAAATCAGTTCCAGGGAAGCCTGTAAAGAGTAAACTTTCTTGTCTGAAAACGTTTCTTTTGCCCTCACTCTTGAATGACAGTGTCACTGCGACAGAGTTCAGGGAGGCAGGTTTTTTTTTTTTTTCTCAGAACTTTGAAATACCGTCATGGTCATTTGCCTTCTGTTGTGGAGGAGTCTTCTGCTACATGATTTCCATTCTCTGATCTATCATCTAGTAGCTTTTAAGACTTTTTTCTTTATTTTTGATGACCTGCTATTTCACTACAATATATTTAGGTGGGATTTTGCTTTTATTTTTCCTGCTCAGATCCTTGATATATTTCTTTAATCCAAAGACTGATTCCGTCTTCAACTCAGGAAAATTTTCAACCTTTAACTTTTAAAATACTGCCTTGCCCTCTATTTTTTTGTTGTTTTCTTCTGTAATTTTTGCTACATACACTTTGGGGTTTCTCATTCTATCTTTATGTATCTTAGCCTCTTTCCTATTTTCACCTCTGTGCTACAGACTTTTTCTAGACTTATATTTCTTCTTTATTTTATTTTTTTAGCAGTACAATTTTTTAAATTAAATTAAATTTATTTTTGGGAGAGGTAATTAGGTTTATTTATTTATTTATTTATTTATTTTACGGAGGTACTGGGAATTGAACCCAGGACCTCGTGCATGCAAAGCACACACTCTACCACTGAGCTATACTGTCCTCCTAGAATTATATTTCAATTCACTAATTTTCTTTTTAGCTGGGTCTAATATACTATTTCCCTACCTGCTAGCTTTTAATTTCAATAATTATTTCCTTTTATTTCCACGATTTATACATGGTTCCCTTTCAAAAACATGTGTCCTTTTCCCGTATTACCCTGTATTTGCCTTATGATTTCTGTACCTTCTTTTATCTCAGTATTTCAAACAAACTTAATTAATAAACTCTTTCAGCTGGTTCCAGTGTCTTTAGTTCTGGGGAGTGCTCACCCTCCTGTTTGCTGTTCCTTGTGATTCTCTTTCTTTGGTCTGTGCATTTTTCTTGTGAATGTATCTTCAGTAAATGTACTTGGGGCATCGCGTATTCAGGAATGCCTGCGTCTGCTCAGGCCGCCATAGAAAGTACACGGCCTCGATGACTCAAACCCAGACATACATTTCCTCACGTAAATAAGTGTGGAAGCTGGATGTCCAGGTGTGGGCAGGGCTGCCTCTCCTTCGGCCTCTCCTCTTGGCTCACACACAGCCAGCTTCTCCCTGTGTCCTCACACGGCCTCTCCTCTGTATGTGCAGCCCTGTGTCTCTCCCTCTTCTCACAAGGGCACCAGTCCTGTAGGCTCAGGGCCCCACCCCTGTGACCTCAGGTGACCTTAATTGCCTCCTCAAAGGCCCAAATATAGTCACACTGGGGGCTAGAGCTTCAGCATATGAATTTTAGGGGGTAAAATTCAGTCCATAGCAAAGGGTAAAGAAATATCTCTATAGAGCAGCTCTGGTGGGGACAGCACCAGTCAGACACCAAGACTCCTCCAGCTCACACTTGCGTTCTTGTCTGGATAGAGTCTCAGTGTGGTCTCCAGGGAGCACTGTTCTGATAGCAGTGATGAGCAGCTCATGATGGAAAAGCCATTCCCAATGGGATTTGTGTAACAGATACTTCCTGGTGGAGGAAGTGGTGACAATACCTACAAAAACAGGGGGATAGTCCAAGAGCTCATGGATTTCTCAGTTCTATTTTCAGCAACACAGGTAGAATTACGTTTTAAGAAAACTGACCCTATGAAATTTAAAAGCCTGCTACTTTCAACATTTGGAGTCTTCTGTATTTGTTCTGTGTAATCATTTCCTTGTGAGGGGAAAAAAAAAGAGAATTCCTTCTGAGGAAAAATGGAAAAGATGACCTTCTCCCCCCAACCCCCCACCATGCTGCAAATTACTTAAACTAGAGAAGGTTTATTTAGAAACTATAAGAAAAATGCTACTGCCTAAAGACTTAGCGTGAGTAATCACATCCTTCTCTTTCAAGTGGAAAACCATTGGATAATGGCAGCCTTAAAGACCTCTCATTGTAGCTGGGTGTGACGGAGATGCTGCAGCTGAACTTAAAAGTACGACCATGGACCGTGCTTGACTGTCTGTGCAGTTCAGTTACATTCATAGGCCAGCTCCTTCCACAGAAGGCTGGGGAGCGGCTTTCCCCGTCCACCAGACCTCTAAATCCACCCGTGCCTTTCTCCCACCCTGTCACACAACAGCAACAAGGTGAACGACTGCTTTTGATGACTCAGGTCGCGGACAGAAGTCCTAGCTCTATCTCAGGTCTCCCGTATCACCTTCACTCACCCTCTTCAAGTTTGTTCTCCTGTCTTTAGATAGTCCGACACAAAAAATATATGAGCCACAGACAGAGAACAAACTCATGGTTAGCAGGGGGAAAAAGGAGTGGGAAGGGATAAATTGGGAGTTTGGGATTTGCAGATACTAACTACTATATATAAAATAGATGAACAACAGATTTCTTCTGTATAGCACAGGGAACTATATTCAATATCTTGTAGTAACCTGTAATGGAAGAGAATCTCAAAAGGAATATATGTATGTATATGCATGATTGAAATATGATGCTGTACACCACAAATTGACACAACATTGTAAACTGACTATACTTCAATAAAAAAAATATATGAGCCAACCATATTCTAAGCCAAAGAGCTAATGCTGGGGAAAATCTCATCCCAAGCCAGAGATAATGAAGCAGAATTCACCAGGTTCTGAAAATACCCAACATCAACAAGTACACAAGAGCCACCACAGAAGATTAGTGGCTCTGAGGTTTAGGGGACTAGACACTAATCTGGGATTCTAGTAACTTGTGCTGTAACCAAAGGATAATACACGTCTCACCCTATACTAGTTACAAGGCCTTTAAGAGCACAGATACAGAGGGATCTGCAAAATGAGGGCATCCAGCCATCTGTCACCATTCCCCAGCCCCTGAGCACAGCCTTCCTGTGAGCTTCCCTGAAGCCGTGCGATCCTGCAGCCTGCAAGGGCATGAGGCTGGCAGCAAAGAGGGACCAAAGAAAAACGGTTTCCAGAAAGGTCTGAATACATCTGTGTTTATACAATGAACATATCTCAAGTTAACACCATGCTTCATTTTCCTGATAAGAGAGGACAAATATGTTATTGTCCTGAATATGTTTTATCTGTCTTTGGCCCTAAAATCCTTATTCATGTATTTGTCCATTCATTTATCTATTCAGCCAGTATTTATTGAACACTTATCGTGTATCAGGCTCCACTCTAGGTGCTGGGGAGGCAGATACAGATATAAAAGATTTTCAAATAAAATGTGAAGAAATATAAAGCAAGATATAGGGGGAGTTATAGTGACTATATCCCCAAGTAAAGGGATGGCTTATGTTTAGAGGAACATAATGTAAATAATGATTTGCATAGTAGCTGTTAGAAATACTGTGTTTTTAAAATCTGATTTATTTTTTATTGAAGTATAGTCAGTTTACAATGTTGTCAATTTCTGGTGCACAGCATCATGTTTTAGTCATACATATACATATATATTTTCCTTTTCATATTCTTTTCTGTTATAGGTTACTACAAAGTATTGAGTACAGTTCCCTGTGCTCTATAGAAGAAATTTGTTGTTTATCTATTTTATATATACTAGTTAGTATCTGCAAATCTCAGACTCCCAATTTATCCCTTCCCACTCCCTTTCCCTGGGGTAACCATAAGTTTGTTCTCTATGTCTGTGAGTCTATTTCTGTTTAATAAATAAGTTCATTTGTGTCTTTCTTTTTAGATTCAACATATAAATGATATTATATGGTAAAAAAAATCTGTGTTTTTTGAGACTCAGCTTTTTTTGGCACTCAACTTTTGAATCTTTCATTCCAGTAGTCATTCTATAAAAGAACCAGTTTCCCCTGTGATAAAAATAAAACACACTATTTTGAAGAATAATGTACTTCTATGTAAAGGTACATATTATGTCAATTATTAATTAAGCAATTACGTTCTAAGATGTTAACAGGCTGGGTTTTCCAGAACCAGGTGCTGAGATGGAGTTTAGTGTGTAGGGTATTTATTAAAAACCAAAATCTGGAAAGGAGGTGAAGGAAGTAGCATTTCTTCGAGGGACGGGTCAGACTGCAATGTAGACTAGCGACAATAACGTCATAGAAAACTCTGCAGCAGAAATGGCCCAGTAGAGCAGTCCCAGGGTGCGCTGGAACGGCCCGTGGGCTCCCACCGTCGCTCAGTGGGTCTGGGTCCCTCAGGAAGAGCATGCACTTGGCCATGTCAACTCTCTGCAACCGAGGCAGGACAGACGTAATACTAGGAAATCTCCCCACTGTGTGAAAATAAGAACTTTCCCTCTCCTTCCCCAGGGTAACTTCTTAGCTGTAAAGCAGAATGAATGAGACTGGGAAGACAGCAATAATCAAAATGCAATTACAGTTATTTTTTTAAGCTTAATTTTCTACAAACTCTTAACCAGAGGTAGTTAATTATTTTTTAAGTTTTTTAATAGAATTTATTCTGAAGAGCAGTTTTAGGTTCATAGCAAAACTGAGCAGAAGATACAGAGATTTCCTATACACTCCCTGCCCCCACATACACACAGCCTCCCCGCTAACAACTTCCCACACCAGAGCGGTACGTTTGTTAGAATCAGTGAACCTGCACTGACATCATTATCACCCAAAGTCGCTAGTTTACATTAGGGTTCACTCTTGGTATTGTATATTCTATGAGTTTAGTTACGTGTATAATGACATGTCTACATTACGAGAAAAGTCGCACTGCCCTAAAAATCCTCTGTGTTCTGTTTATACCTCTCTCCTCCTCATCCTCTGGCAATTACTGGTTTTTTTTATTGTCTCCATAGTTTTGCTTTTTCCTGAGTGTCATATAGTTGGAATCATAGTCTTTTCGGATTGGTTTCTTTCACTTGGTAGTATGCATTTCAGTTTCCTCCATGTCTCTTTATGGCTGGATAGCTCATTTATTTTTAATGCTGAATAATATTCTGTTGTTTGGATGGACCACAGTTCATTTATCCATCCATGTACGGAAGGACATTTTGGTGGCTTCCAAGTTTTTTTTTTAACTAAAGTATAGTTGATTTACAATGTTGTGTTAGTTTCTTGGGTACAGCATAGTGCTTCAGTTATATATATATTTTTTTCACATACGTTTTCATTATAGTTTGTTACAAGATATTGAATATAGTTTCCTGTGCTATACAGTAGGACCTTGTTGTTTATTTTATATATAGTAGTTTTTACCTGCTAATCCCAAACTCCT